>NC_052046.1:51128763-51451763 GCF_015832195.1 Motacilla alba alba
TTAGTAAAACTATCATAAACACTCTGGAGGAGAGTAATAGGCAGACTGTGCAAATAATACACATAAATAGCAGTATACAAAATAAAAATTCATTTCCAGCTGTGAAAAGCCTGACAAGTATTTTCACCTGGTAAAGACAGCATCTTGAGACCTCTTGTTACCTCACAGCATGAATAACTATATCAGGTACAGTTGGCTCTGTATAAACCACACATCAAGTTCATATCATACTTTAGGGGAGTGATACTCTTCTAAACAGTAAACCAGTCAGATTCACTAACTCTTTCTTTTTTTTTTTTCTGCAGACGGTGGAGTTCTAAATAATATTAGTTTTCTTAATTTTTTTTTTTGCAGCAGCTTCGATACATTCACCTAACACTGAATGAGAGTCTGTGCTTTTCCAGTGATGTGGTATGAGGCCATATTTGTTCCTTCAGAGAGGCAACAGAGAACACTCTCTCCCTGCTCAGCTCAACTTCACCTGAGGAGGTGTCTAGGAAAGACTTTTTGACAGAGAAAACTACTTAACTGGTCTGCTCTCAAAACAAAAAGCTATTTTACTCTAAGCTCTAGTCTCATACTAGGTACAGAAACAAACAAAAGAGTAATCATGCCAAACAGTCTCTGGCACATGCTTACAACATAGTTATATCTGGCTATATCAAGGGGTTTATATGGTATATGTCTATATGTTTTATATGGGATAAGCCCTTCATGAAGAAGGACCTGGGTGTACTGGTTGATGAAAAATTTAATATGAGCTGTCAATGTGGGCATGCAGCCCAGATCAACCTCATCCTGGGCTGCGTCCAAAGCAGTGAGGGCAGCAGGGCTAGGGAGGGGATTCTGCCCCTCTGCTCCACTCTGGTGATACCATACCTGGAACCCTACGTCCAGGTCTGGGATCCCCAGCAGAGGAAGGATATCAACCTGTTAGAACAGGTCCAAAGGAGGGTTACTAAGATGTTTGGATGGCTGGAGCACCTCTCCTACAAGGGAAGACTGAGAGAGCAGGAGTTTTTCAGCCTGGAGAAGACTCCAGGGAGTCCCCACTGCAGTCTTCAGCATTTAAGTGAAGTTTATAAAAAAAGAGGTAGAGCAACTTTATACACAGGCAGATAATGATAGGACAAGGTGGGACAGTTTTAAACTAAAAGAGCAGAGATTAGAATAGATATTAGGAAAAAAAATATTTTTTGTGAGGGTGGTTGAGTCACTGGAGCAGGTTGTCCAGAAAAGTTGTGGGTGTCCCATCCCTGGCCATGTTTAAGGCCTGGTTGGACGGGATCTTGAACAACCTGGCCTAGTGGAAGAGGTCCCTGCCAATGGTATGGGGGTTGGAACAAGATGATCCATCCACTCAAACCATTCAACAACTCTATGTCTCTATAATGGAAGTATAAATGTGACTCCTAACCCAGAAGAATTTCCAAGCCAGCTTTAATCTGGCTTGGAACGCAGCAACTGGTATAGAGACCCATCAGGGATGCTGAATATATTTTTCATTTCTAGCATGGGCTCAGGTTTTGGCTGTCATGTTTTGATGCATTTTCTTCCCATCAGAAAACCCAGCGTGAGCATTTTGTAAAGTAAAAGTACATCCTTTTCTGAAGGTTTGGTTTCCACTTACTAAACTCCCGAGTTGTCAATCAAAGTTCTGTCTCAGACTGTTTAAAGAGCTGGTTAAACCTACATCTTGGTCATCTATGGATTATTCTTAGAGTACCACAGAACTGAATCCTTCATTTCTCCCGTACATCTAATTGATACACTCACCTTCCAAGTTTGCTATTTCTGGCAAATTTTGAAAGAAGGGCTTGCTCTTGTTAATCCTGGGAGCTAACTGTCACTGTTTCCCTGAATTCTGAGATGAGGAAAGGGTCCAGCCTTCCATTTAAAAGAACTGTGTGCCCACGACTCTGGGATTTGAACTTCACCAACACAGCTTTATAGAAAATGTTGACAGGTTTGGCAATGGTCTTAGCAATAAATACCTCAGGCCTCCCCTTTTGGAAATAGATTTTTCTCCTTTTTTATCAGAAAAATCACTACATAAAAGGGCCATGCTTCAGGATATTTTAGTTATGTGTTTATGGCATCAAGACTGTGAAATCCATGGGATTTACAAATGCACATTCAACTATGCTTAGGACTACCAAAAAAGAGAAATGAACTGCACAACACCAGTGGACCTTGACTACAATGTTTTCCCACATGGATTTTAGGAAGCTTTCTTAACAATAGTACATCCCTTTTTTTGGCACATGTGTGCTATTTTGACCATTGCAGGGGTACAGTAATTCTGCTCCTGAAGTAACAAAATGAAATCTGGAGTCTGTCATATAGGTGGTATTCTGGTACTTACAGGGTTCTGTTAAGAGTCTGCCCATTTCTTTCTACTCTGATGAATTTATTATTTGGGGTCCTGTTTATCAAGATGTCATCATTGCTTTGATTAATCAGCATATAGGTTCCATCTGTTTTCCTGCTGCATGCCTGTGACTGTGTTGGGCAGCTGCTGAAAAGACAGAGGAATGTTGCTTGTGTAAAACATAGATATTAGGACATATATTCAATTATTCCACACAGTGATCTAAGAACTGGTTTAGAAGTTGTTTACGTAGCTTTGAAGAGTTTAGATGTCACCTAAGAAAAGTACATTAGAAACATCTGAAAAGGCAGCCTGAGGATAAAAATCTTTATGTGAAAATGGAAAATTTCCAAAACTCAAAATATGAAGATATCTTGTACACCCAGGCTGACCTGTGTACATCTCTATGCAGAACAGAAGCAAAGGAACAACAGGATTCAAAAAAATTGAGTAGGATAAAAGCAAAGGCAGAGGGTTTTAGTTTTGAATGTATTCTGTGGAATACAAGAATGAAACTGGCTGGACTCAGCTGTTTCAACATAACTTATTCCCATATGATAAAATAATACATTGCAGAAATCTCATGATTTCTTTGCCTGACTCATCTTTGTATTTACTCAAAAAGTAATTTCCTATTCAAATGGAAGAATTGTACCATTGCTTTTATTGGTTAGGAACAATAACAAACCTTGTCCCTTAGTTTTCCTCTGGAGAAAAAAAAAACCTCGAAAAAATAAAACTTAGGAGGAAATTACAGCTCTATAATTTTCGCACTAATGCAGCAGAGGCCCTCATCACCACTCTGTCTAGCTGAGGCTTATAGGCTACTCTTACAAATTTACAGAAAAACACAGATAAGACCTTCATTGGGAGAAGCCATTTAGTGAACAGTCAGTTTTAAAACTGAGTAAATAATCCTTTTCCCCTTCAGCTATAAGAAAAAAAGCTTTTACTCTCCAATTTTTACATCTCAAGAGCTAGAAGAGTAGGAGACATTAGGCACACATAGTTCATTCTCTTCACATTCACACTGGGGTAATGCAGCATTAATAATAGAGAGGCTCTCTGTACCTGCAAACTAACTCCTACTTGTTACAGAAGTGTATAGATTAGGCCCCCAACTGGTTAAAATCACAGGCTCTATTTGAGCTGCATCAATCTGCAGTCATCAAGAGTCAAACCAGCCTGTTTTCTAAGTGGTAAAATTACAAACCAGTCAAATCCAGTTGTTTTGCCATGAACCACATTGGAGCAACATTTTTCCCATGCTTGAGAAATTGTCAGGAGCTATTGAGTGGTTTAAGCCCAGCTGGAAATTAAACCCCCTGCAGCTGCTCAAGTCCCTCCAGCCCCCAGGTGAGAGAGACAAAAGGCAAATATCCCAAGCTGAGACAAAACTATTTTACTGGAAACATCAATGAGATAAAAACCATACAGTAACAGCAACAATATTAATAACTGTAGTGTGTAAAAGAGGGTGATTATATGAAAAATGCTTGCTGAGTCCAACCTGATGTAATGTGACTGCTGTCAGAGCCACCCCACTGCTCCAATAGCTGCTTGCTCCCTCAGAAGAGGAACAAAATGGCAGCGACCTCCCTGCCTGGCACCCTTTTTTTCCCCAGCTAGTGCTGCAACCCACTTCTTCCCAAAAGCCAGAATCCCCTACTTTCACCCCAGCAAGGACATGAGGTAATACAGACTAACAATCCGGACTAAGCACCAAGCTCCACTCCCCCTCAGCTACTGTGGAAAATTAACCCAGTCCTTTGCTCATATTAGGACTCCTATTCAAATCACAAATACTTTTATAGCATGAGAGAATATATTTCAAAATAAATTCCATGTATTTGATGTTACTTTGATGCTTTTTGCAAATTAATGACTCTGTAAGAGAAATTAATATATATTTTCAGTAATATTTAGTGGTTTTCCCCCCACTGGTAACTAATTGCCTCTTGGTGATGATGTGTTAAATATATGCAGATTACTTCACAAATTAAGACTGTGCCAAAATAATTCTTCACTTAAAACTTTACCTTTCTATGTTTTCTTTAAAATGTTTTACTATCCTACCACTTTCCCTATTGATTCAAAGGTAGTAAAAAATAACCAGAATATTGCTTTGATTGATGTATGATGTTCAGTTTCTAATGTGGTTATTAAAGAAATGCTTTGTTAGAGAGCTTGGATTATGCATTTGAATGACAAATGAAATCATAATTAATGTACACTTGCAGTCCAAACTCAGAAATCCTCTTATTCTTACCTGAGATACAAGGACATTTCAGAATCAGTGATCTGAATGACCAGCGTTAGTGCATTAGTAAGTTATCCTTCAATTAATGAAATTGGGCACAGACAAAACTTCAAGAAAAACAGCACCATGTTGCATGAAACATATCTGCAAACATTACAGCCTTTCACTGACCCCTAGATTTTCATCCCTTGCAGCCTAAGCATAAGTGAATTTACAAGCTTGTATGCTTTCACTTGGAGCAATTCCAGAATATCTTAATATTTAAAGTCCACCTCCTGCTAACCTTTGCCTGTCAGAGGCAATACCATACTCAGACTACTACCTCAAAAGCTTCTGAAATCAAAGTAGGCAATCTTTGCCAGTGAAGAGGGAAGCAAACTATTTAGGCAGCACCTTATCTTCGCAGAACATTTGGAGCACTGATGAGCTTCTTTTCTCATTCAATCAATGTGCATTTAGTTCCCTACCTGATTTGAAGCTCTAGGCTGTTTTAAATTAGTCTTCTGCTGATGGTGATTGTAGCTAAATCTTTTCTGAATGGATATAACAAGGATGCCACAGATTAAAATTGCCTTTATGGAGATACTCTGATGCTGGCAAAGATTAATGACATCAGAATCACTTATTTAATTATTTTTCAGATTAGCTCTCTCTTTCCACTCCATTCTATGATTTACAGTGCTGTGGGATGGGAAAAGAGATCAAGATTTTGTTCTGCAAGTCCAAGACCGTAGGATTTCAAAGTCTAAGTATATTTTACAGCTCAGTTCCATGGGCTGGAAAATCCTAAGCCATGGTGCTGCAGAAGCTTCCCACATTCCACCCTTATTGTAAAGACCACCACCACTTCTCAGACAGCAGCAATGAAATCACTAGAAATTACAGGTCTGTGTAATCAAAGAAATGGTACTGAGCTGTGAACCATAAAGATTCAGTAGTGGGAACCAATCCAACTGCTTCAACCCACCCTACTCAAATACTGGACCCTTTGCCTAGTACAGTTTCAAAATACTGTTTTCCCTTGGCTTATTGAAGTATCTAGAAATTAGACAAGGGGCATTACTTTATTTCAAGCACTTTATGTAGATGTCTCTACTCTCCCTGTCTAATGAGGGTGTAACAGAAATTTTACTTCTAACATCTAGGATATTTTTGCCCTGATTCATCAAAGCCCTCATTAAAAATACAACCATTTCAATGGCATAATAATTAACATGTTGAAATTAAGAATTAAGACTTCTGTGAGATCTACATGCAAAATATAGAAACATTTTCCTTCTAAACAACAGAAGGAGATTTTTACACAGATGTTCAGTAATGAAGGGGAATATAACAGCTGGAATGTTTTGTATAAACACAGGCTAGATTTTTCTAGCTCTTCCTGTGTTGTTTCATTTAATTCAGCTACACTTATCCATATTTTGTATTAACCTCCTAAGCAGAGAGGGTTTTTTTATATGTGATTTCTAAAGCATAACATTAAGGTCTTACCTTATGGATTACAGGCTATTCATATCCTGTTAGCATTCTTAGATCAAATTAAACTGGTATTATAGAATGTAAAGTGATATATCTGCAAAGACACAAGTATAATTTATTTGTACCTTGTGATGACAAGACAGTTGGGATTTCTGTGCAAGCAGACGCTTGATATTTCTCTCACACAAGTTCTACATTGCTAATCCAGTTTCATCAGCTTTTCCTAGTGTTCATTTACAGAAGTTACATGACAGTGAGGGATGTTTTCCCTCTTCAATATATAAGAAAATTATCTCTTTTCAAGATAGCAGTATTAAAGCAGTCAAATGAAAAATTCCTGAAAAATTCCTGAAAAATATCCATCTTAAAGATTAGGTGGTTGTTCCTATTACATCTATCACTTTTTCATACATACATCTATCACTTTTGAGCTTTTGAACCTCTACAACTCGGGAAAATGAGGGGCAGGAATATTCACCAAAAAAAAAAAAATCTGCAATTATTTTGCCTCTTTTCAAAAATTTCCCTCATCCTAAATCTAGTATTATTGCCATTCACAATTATATGGTGATAAAAGTTCAATGATGCCGGATTCTTCCAGGAACTTTCATGGATTTTGTCTGCCTCACATAAATCCATAAAATATATTGGTGCCATGTATTTATTGATGCCAAATGACAGCTGTACAGCTATACTAGTGTAGTCCAGCACCAGAGATCTTCACTACTCCTCATTTCTCATTATAATTCCTCTCCCATTTCAGACAACACAGGCCGGTGCTGGTTTCTTATGAAGCAAATAATTCTCCATATTTTGTGTTCTACATGGTAAGCATTTGGTCCTTCGTGCTTTACAAGTAATATACAGTCTTTGGTCCGAATTAGTGTGCCTCAAACCGTTTCAGAGGTCCAAAATAAGTGAAGTGGACCTACCACTTTGTTTCTTTGTTTTAGCACCTAGTTCACTAAGTCCTACTAATAACTGCTAATGAGAATAAACTCAGGACTTTATTTGCTTCTGTAAGACTTCAATAGATACCAACATTCCCATTAACTCCCAAGATATACTATGACTGATTGAATGTAGAAACCAGAATTTTAAAATTCATTAAGAATATTGTTGAGAATTTCTTTACTCTCATGTCACCACTTGATTTGTGAGCATGCTTTAGAGGTGGAAGTATATATGGTGAGCAACAAGCAATGTGATACCTAAAAAAGTAATCAGAATTCATCATACATGGCTTTATGGATTTCATGGATTTATGTAAGGCAGAAAAAAGCCACGTAAGTTCCTGAAGGAATCAAAATTTTATCACAACTGAGATATGACCCAGGGGTTCAGTGGTCAATTATATGCTTGCAACAGCCCACTGGGCAATTTTCCAGTCAGATATCCAGTCACCATTGCTGAAGCTCAGTGAAATTTACACTATGTCCACAGAATGTAAAATGACTGCAAGAAATCTCATATCTCAAAGTGACAAAAACAGACTATCTGATCAGGACTGCCCATAGTTTTCTCTGAAAAACCGTGTCTTATTTATATTATCCAAACTTGCAGGTGAATTCTATCTTTGCTTGATACAAACTTGATATAAACAATTGGTTTATGAATTAGTGAATGGGACCATTTAGGAACCTACCCTGAGGGGTAAAGGATAACAAGTAGAGGAAACAGAGCTGACGAATCTTAAAAGACTTTTTCCTTGGAGTAAAAAAACCCTTTTTCCCATGCATAAGAAATTAGGCAAGGAGGGCAGGGGACAGGCATGGGTCAGTAAGACCCTCCTAATGAAATTATAAGAAAGAAATGCATATGCAGTGGAATCATGTATGGTGGGAATAATACAGGGATGATGCCTGGGTGTATACAGAGTGGATCACATTATGTACAGCTGGAGCTGGATTTGGCATGTGAAAAAAATTATTTGGAAGGGCTTCATAATCAAAGAAAATATACCCTCCATAAAAAATAAGATGGGAAAGATTGTGACAACTGACATGAAAGCTGTGCATAGGACAATTTCCCCTCCGTCAGCTGCTGGGAGCTTGGGGGCCCTTCATGAATGTTCTGTCCAGCCCCCAGGGGAGCCAGGCCAGGACTGTAGGGGACTTTACTGCTCCAGTTCAAGCACCAAGTCAATGCAGAGGAAAAAAAACTCACTATAAACTCAAATGTGATTTGTAGTCAAAAACATTTTTCCCCAGTTTTCAACAGTAATCTCTTCCCCTCCCCCCCCTCCCCCCCCCCCCCATCTCTCAAGCCCCCCCAGTCTTTAAATAAGGACAGGAGGGAATGAAGTCCCTCCCATTGCTGAAGATCAGGTTCAAATCTGCAAGCCTCGAGAAGAAGTTTTTCAATAAGGATGCCTATAAGGAAGACAGAGAGACATTTTTTACTAAGGCCTGCCTGTAAAGACAGGACAAGGAGAAATGGCATTAAGATGAAGGATGTGGATTTAGATTAGATATAAGGAATAATATTTTTTTTATGATGAGTGTGATGAGATACTGGAACAAGTTGCCCAGAGTAGTTGTGGGTATCTCATCCCTGGAAGTGTTCAAGGTCATGCTGTATGAGACTTTGAAAAACATGGTTTAGTGAAATATGTTGAGGTTGGACTACATGATCTTTAAAGGTCCTTTCCAACCCAAACCATTCTAGGATTCTACATTACTATGAACTTTTATCCTTATAGCAACACTGAATTTTGTATATGGTTAATATGGCACATAGGAACAGTCAATATCCTGTTTAGGGTCATTATGAAATCATTGGGGGAGGTAAATAAAAAATTTGTTCCCTTGCAGCACTGTTGGTCATTCTGGAGATGGTTCCAGCACTGAGGTTGTGTTCTTTTGTGTTTCCCATCTCTTAAATCAGGATTATATATTTAGATGAAGTGAGTAAACCACCTTAGGTGACTGACTTCCTCCTTTTACCGCACTGCAGTTACCTGCTTTATAGTTTTCTTCCAAGACTATCCCATATGCTTTTCCAGCACAAGCAACTATGCAGCAAATTAGAGCAGGGAACAAACCTGGCAGAAATATAACCTCTTATTTAAATAGATTTTTTTTAATGTTTGCCACACAGCAAGACACAACCACAAAGGTGGTAACATTTGGTCAGAGAAACACTTAACTACACAACCGGTCAGCAAGGTCTCAAAAAACTGTTGCAGGCCTTTCAATAGGAGCCTGCATTTGACCTTCTCCTTCTCCTAATCCTGATATTTTTGCCACAGAAAGCAAAATACTTGATGTAATATTCACATATATTAGAAAGGAAGTGCATAATTACTGTGTATTTCTTATCTATTGTGAGTGAAAGCAACCAGAGAGAGCCTGTATTATATAGACCTACATAAAGAAAGGGACTGTTTAGAAAAGCTATTGCTCAGCTACTGATTTACTGAATCATAGAATCATATAGCTTGGAAAAGACCTCTAAGATTACAGAGTCCTACAGTTGTAGTGCAGCCAAATCCACCACTAAACCAAGTCCCTGAGTGACGCATCTACACATTTTTTAAAAATCTGAAGAAATGGTGACTCAGCTATGTCCCTGGGCAGCCTGTTCAAAAACTCTCCAACTCTTTCCTTAAAGAAATATTTCCTAACATCCAATCTAAACTTCTCCTGGAACATGGGAAGAGGCAACTTCCTCTTATACACACTCATCAAAGATTATACCTGTCTCAAACATGAACAGCCACTTTCTCCAGAAAAATGCTGCCAAGGGTGTCCTGGTTCTGACCAGGATTAATTTTTGCAGTAACCAGGAGGGAGGTTATTCTACACTACCTCATATCATTGTCAGGAGTGGGGACAAAAAACACTCATCTGGGGAGAAGGCATTCCTTCTGGTCAGGAAAACATGGTGGGGGAAGCCACCTGGGAACTGGTTACTGTTGCAGGCTTTCAATGTGAATCCTTTCTTTTTTTACACATTTTGTCATTAATATTGTTGATGTTACTGTTCATTTTCTTATCACATTGCTGTTTCCAGTAAATTCCTCTAATGTCAACCCAAGATCTCTGCATTGGGTGTCTCCAGCTGGGGGGTGGGCAGGAAGGGGAAGCAGTGTGTGGTTTTAGTAGGAATACTAAATTGGAGAATCGCATTCCCTGACAAAAGGCTTTAATAAGGTCCAGGCAGACAGAGTCCACAACCAACCTTTTACACATAACTGAGCAGGACACTTGTCATAAAAGAAGATCAGGTTGGTCAAGCAGGACCTGCCTTTCAGAAATCCCTGCTCAGAGGGCTGAGTACCCTGAGGATAACTGGTCTGATTATTAACAATTGATATAAAGAAGGCACTAAATACTCCAGTATTTTCCTCATTCTTTGCTGCAGTGTTTCCCCCAGCGTCCAAGAAAGGATTGAGATTCTCCTTGGTCCTTCTTCCATTCTAATGTATTTTTAAAAACATTTCTTGTCATCTCTTACAGCAATGGCCAAATCAATTTCTAGCTGGGCTTTTACCTTCTAATATGCTCCCTGTATAACCTCACAATATCCTTGTTGTTCTCCTTAGTTCCTGCCCCTTCTGACTAATTGCTAGTAGATCCTCTTTTTTCCTGAGTTACTATGAAAGTTCCCTATTCTTTTAAGCCAGTTTTCTTCTTCACCATGTCATCTTTCAGTATTTGGGGAGAAGTGTGCTCTTGTGCCTGTAAGTTTTTCTTTTTGAAGAATGCCCAGTCTTCCTGGAACCCTCTGTTATTAAGAACTGCCTCCCAAGGTATTCCTTCAACCACCATCCTGAACAGGCCAAAGTGTGTCCTCCAGAAGTCCAAGGCAGTGGCTTTGCTGACCTCTCTCCTTCTCTGAGAATCAAAAACTATCATTTTGGGTTGCTGGCCTAAGCTGACCACCACATCACCCACCAGTACAGTAGCAACAGCCGGTCTAGTAGAACACTTACCTAGCTGGGTTCCTCACAAGCTGCCTCAGAATGTCGTTCTCCAGGAACCTCCTAGGTTGCTTCCTCTCTGATCTGTTGTTTCTTCCTGTTTCTGGCAAACACCTGGTGAGTTGAAGTCCTCCAGGAGAGCAAGGGCCAGAAACCAGAAGACTTCTCCCAATTATTTACAGAATATTTATTGTACCTCTTCATTCAGGCTGGATGATGTCTAACAGACTCTCACTAGGATATCTGCTTTGTTGGCCTTCCCCCAGGTCTTTAATCATAAACATTAAACCTTACTGTTACTATCATTAAGCTCTAGAATATCAAAACTCTCCCTGACAAACAGGGCTACCCTACTAATTCTCAATTGTTGTCTCTTCCTTCTGAAGCATTACTGTGTCATTTCAGTTGTGCAAGTTATCCTACCCTGTTTCCATGATGGCAACTATGTCAATGACTTCCAGCTCGTCCTGCTTGTTGTCCATGCTGTGTGTATTGGTGTACATGAATTCAGTAGAGTTATCAGTCCTGTCACTTTGAAGAGGGGAAAAGCCCTAATTCCTACATGAAAATAAAATTAAATCTATGCCAGCTTGATCTGGTTTTTCTACATCAGCTACTGGGATACAGTAAAAGAACACCATAGAAAAAGGTGAAAAATTATTTTTCTTAAGGCAACTACTTTTTTTTTTTTTCCTGTCTGGTTAAAGTTTCTGGCATAGTCAGGATTCTCTCAGACACCAGTGAGTTGCATGAATTTAGAAACTCAGTCAGTTTCTCAATTTGGTTAGAAGAATATAGTGCTGTGCTCTCTGAGCTTGCAAGTGTTTTTACTTGGATGTTTTATGTTCTGCTCTCCTGAGCCTCCATAAATAAGACTCTAGAAGCCCATTTACTTCACTTGAGACATTTTAACAGAATATTGAACAAAGCATTATCTCCTCAAAGATAACTGTTTCATAATACATTTATGGGTTTAAAAACTGATACATGCTCAGATTGTATGGATTTATGTGCTTGAGAAAGAACAACCTAATGGATGTAATTTATAGTAAGTATATGAGATTGATACTCTTGTTTATTGATGGCAATAATCTATTAATATTTGAAATACAGTTCTATTCCTATTATTTATACATACTTTAGAACATCAGTCATCTTTTTTCTGTGATGGTTTATCAGTAACCTCTCCACATCTCTTCTAATTATATTTTTACAGTGACATATTTTAAGGCTATACTGTATTTGTCTCCAACTTCGAAATTCATGGGCAACCATAAGTTCAGAACTCGAATACAGTGTTTTAATGTTTCTTAAGAGAAGAGAGCAGGTGTAGGTATGGAAAACCTCCAATTTAAAAAAGCAAATAAATATGAAACAAGGAATCAAAGGATTTTAAAGTCACATCAGACTCTTCATAGGGAGTGGGGGGAGGAGTAAAAAGTACAAAATACATTCTAGCTGCAGATATGTCTTTGAGACAAAATACCTGCACCATTTTTTTTCATCTTGCTCAGCTCAAAGTGCGTAACACTAGTATAATATCAAAACTCCTTGTTGGGGTATCTGTCTTACAGATATGCTTAAGCAGGATTTATAGCCAGGATCCAGGGTGAATGCATGCATATCTGAATCCATTCAGATGTGAAAATGAAGCTAGGAAAGGTATATTAACTCTCCTGCTTGACCTGAAATTTTGCAAGACATTATTTGTGCTGTTTCTAAACTTAACCAGGATTGTCTAACTGTCACAAAAGCCTACAAGAAAGAGTTCTTTGATAAGTACTGTCCAGTTGAATGCTGCAAGCATATTTCTTACACACAGACTCTAACCAAAGTTTGTTCACTGCTTTCTCTCAAAATACAGTCAAAAGAGACCACCTCATTTTTGTAAAAAATGTTACATAGGCAGGAGAGGATTAGTTTGTTAGCCTCCTCTTATGGGATTCAAGCCATGAAAACACCCAACCGATCCTGTTATACATCATCAGAAAAGACATAAAGAAAATTAGGAATATGAACTGGCATTCCTTTTTCCCACCAGCTTGAACAGTAAGCTACTTCTTTTTGGTCTGAGAAATTTTATGCTTTCTTCCCAATCATGATATCTGCACTGGAGAGAAGAAATTATTGGAGACAAGCAAAAAGTTGAGGAGCACATGTTGAAGACCTGTACCAGCAAGCCTGCCTACAAGGAAGAGTGCTTTCAGATCAAGCATTGAGGTTAGTCTAACATATTAAGATACCCCCTACCAACTCCTCAACCCCTCTTCAAAGGGATAAAATTTCACCCCATCCCTGCTGTCAGGTATTTCCTATTGACTTATTCAGGTTACAGATTTTCTGAGACACCACTCTGAAATACAGTGCCCTTAATTACTATAAAATGAGAGAAGGGCCTACAGCTCTAGGGTTTATATTTCAGTCCTGCATCACACATTTGACTTCCAGATGTTCATATTTATTGGTTTGAATTCTCAATTTTAAGTGGCATCAGGTCAGCTCCTCATAGTATTCTCATGGAATATGCTAGAAGAGCACTAAACAGCCACCCTTAAATACCAACCTGATGTGAACAGTTATCACCTTGTTTCATACTGGTTCAGCATTTAGCTCACTTACAATTTGTCTCTAACAGGGTGATAAGTCTTTCAATTAAAGACAAAAACTGCAGAGAGACCTTTGTTCTTCACAGATGTGCTACTTAAAGATTTCTCTTTTTCCACACCCCAGGTGCTAGCACTGCTTTCTTGCTGTAGGTTGCCACCCTTGCAGTGCAGTGTGTGTGGATGATTCCTATTTCCCTGCCCTCAAACCAGCTGCATTAATTTCAACAGTTCATGTAATAGTTTGAATTAACTTACTTTATTTTGCCTGATCTGAATTAGGAAGTATTCCAGGACCAGTTTACAAGACACAATAGTGGGAGGTGGAAATTTCAAACCATCCAAGAAAGATACCCACGGGGAGAGAACAGTAACATCTGTAGCTGATGCTGCTGCACTCAAAAGGGAGCATCTGTCCATTATCTAAAATGCAGTTCCAGAGTCAGTAACACTGGAGCTTTAAACTACCAAATTACCAGACATTATCAATTTGATTTGAATCAGGTGTATATATATATAATTGCATTTTTATCAAACTAACCATAGCGAACAATCCCTGATCCAATAGAAAGTTATGGCATATTATGTTTTGTCCAGAATAAAATTTGCCTGCAATACCACAAGCAAAATACATTAAAACCACTTTGTGAGGGGAAGGGAAAAGGAAAACCCACTTTGGTAGGTTTTATCATAGTAGTGCAGCTTTTTTGATCCATATGCAAGTACCGCACATCAAAATGACATCTCATGGAATTGCAGTTTGAGAGAAGTTTGTTCCAGCCTGTTTTGGTTTGATTTTTTAGGTTTGGTATTTTCGGTTTTTCTTACTTATTTTAAGAGGATTCATTCTTCCTAGGTTTTGAAGAGATCCCCTCACATGGGAGCAAAGGGAATTTCATAGAACAAAAAGGGGAGAGGTCATCCCTGTGTGTCAATGAAAGTATGGAATCCATAGGAAAGATTAGGGTATCATTTATAGGAAATTCCTACCAATTGTAGAAAAACTTGCAACAACCTTGTTTGTATGAAATATTGCCTTATTTTTTAGGTAAGCCCATGGTAATTAAACAAAGTGAGATCACTGGGACCAGAGTCACAATGATCAGAGTTAGAAAAATCTCATAACAAAGTAAAGGGCCACAGCCTCACACAAGGAAATTTTTGCACATTACTTTGATTTTTTATATTCTTTTGACCCAATATTCTAAAAGCTTTCTCCTGAAGTTCAAGCCAAGAGCAAATTCTATTGGGGATGTCTTTATGAGTTTTATTGTTGATTGCATATCCAAGTAATGCAATGATTGAGCACTGCTTCAAGAACTTGTTTTTAAAATTACACTGTGAAGATCAAACATTTCAACACTTCTAATATCAAAAATTATAATGCTGTATGGGGCATATGACTGTAGAGAAGACTTAGACTTACCTTAAATATTATTTGTCTTAACTGTTAACATAAGATTAAAATATGCAGCTGAGTTTGAGTCTAAATCAAAGCAATCAAGCCTATTGCTCTTGATGTAGAATGGAAACAAAACCCAGATTAAAATTTTGATGAATCTCTGTAAAGTTAAAAGAAAGTCTAGGATGAAAGTCTCTTGAATTGCACGTGGTTTAAAATCCCGGCGAAGTTTCAGATCAATATGTTATCTCAACATTTAGACCAGACATTTAGAGCATTTCAACAATATTGCAGCTTCGCTAACATCTAAGATTAAGGGTATCTATAAAACTAAATTAACCAGACTACTAAATGTGCCTTTAGTCAAGTTAAGTCTGTATATGGAGAAAAGCCCTGCCCTTGCCATTTGGATAGATGTGCTGATGAACAGGTGAGTGGGTGGTTGCAAGAACACAAGTCTTCTCTGCTCATCCAAACCAGTTTTTAACTGACAAGGGAGACAAAGCTTTATGCTTCCTGGCTGCTGATTTAGGTCCTCTGTGCAAACTCTAAAGCTAAAAAAAAACCCAAACCAAAACCAAAACCCAAAACTAGAACCCAGTGCACACTAAAAAAAACTCAAAGCAGCATCACCACCACCACTACCAATAATTAAAAAAAAACCAAACAAACCACAAAATCACAAAAAACTAAGCAAACCACTCACAAAAATTTGCAACCCAAAACCAACACTCTATAATTTTAAATCTGTAGATTATTTTCTGTTTGTAAAACTGGGAAAGCAAAGAACTAGTTCAGGACTGATATTTGTACTGCAGATATTCTAGCCTCTATTCTTTGAATTGTTTCTGTTTGGGTTCGTTTGGGTTTTTTTGTTGTTGTTGTTCTATTTTTTAGTTGATGTGTGTTCAGTTATTTATTTCTATTATTATTTCTATATTTCCTAGAGGCACTAAAGAGAATCTGGGTTCAAGTAAATTAAGTTATCCCAGACATTTAAAAACTTGCAGCCATTTTTTATGAGTGGGTTTTGCAATTTTAGTTTAAATTACTGGGAGATGCATACAATGGACTTTTCAAATGAAGTCATTATCCTGTGTGTACTCCACAAGATAATGGGACACTCCCTCAAGGAGATAATGGGACAGTCCTTCGAAAAATCCCTTTTACCAGAAAATTGCAATGATTTTTTTTTTTTTTGGGTAAAGCAGCAAATAGTATTACATACTCTGGAGCACCACCTGCTGGTATCTAACTAATTTTTTATTCACTAGAGAAATTACTTTTTTTTCTCAGTGAGCAGCCTGTATCTTCTATGATTTGGAGTCTTAAGTGAGGTGGGGGCATCAGAGCTGGGGGCAGAGTTCCTGTTTTACTAGAAAGTGGAGAAGCTGACTAAATTGAATAAAAAAGACTGTATTTCACAAAAAGATTCCTGTCACCCACAGCAAATACATTACAAAACAATCTTGTTTTTACAGCTCATTTTTGGAATGCATCAGTACCTTGGAATGTGCAGTTCAGGACCTGTAAAAATACAGCTTTTACCCATGCAACCCAGGGCAACAGGGGCTTGGCAATGTAGACTCACTTGGGAGGACAGCAAGAAAAGATTACATGAGATACCATGATAAATGGTATGAGATGGTATTACATGAGATACATGATAAATATATAATGGGTCTTAATAAATTATGTGGGTTTGTCTCACAATGGCCATAGTCATTACAGTTCCAGTATGAAGCAATAATCCTCTGTCCAGAAATAGTGCCTTGGGAGACAACAGCAACTACTCTTTCTGTGTTGTCCTTCCAGTATCCCCAATATTGACCTGTCTCTGGAAAACAGTTGGCTAGGAGTTTCCATGGGACATGGCTTTTCATATAATTTTTTATACTGTACTCTGTGAAAACTGAAATACTTTATGAACAGAGTCCAACAAAACAGGCATGGCTGTATCCTCTCTGGACTCTTAACAGCTAGCTCAGGGAAAGCACTGGAACCACCATGGGCTGCAGTTGTAGGATGGTGTCACGTTCCTACCTATCCAGAGCTGGAGAAAGGCTCAGCTGTAGGTTTCAGAACAGCTAGCTTCTCCCTGGGAGACCCATAGCCAAGTCATTAAGTTCAGAATGTGGATTCCCAAAGGAAATAATAAAAGATCTCTACAATTATACCCTAAATAAATTATTTGAATCACTGCTAAATAAAGGTCCTCAAATTCTTCATCCCACTGAAAATGCTAGAAAATTGATTTATTTTTCCAAAGAGAAGAGAATATTTCTTTAAATTTCCATGGAGGGGAATTCCAGTTGCCAGAGTGTTCTGAGCAAGATTACTCAGTGCATTGTTGTCTTCCTAAATCCAGCAATTGCTAGTCATTCCTTTGGGAAATGAAAAAGGGGCCAAAGCTCTCCTCTCTCTCCAAACACATACACTCACGAACACACACAGACACACACACACATATCTTAATATCTCCTGGAGCCATAGTGATTTCAGCAAATGTTTTCAATGGGCCCTGTAACTTTTGAATTCTGATTAGTTCAACTCCCAGCAGTACTGCTTCACTTAGCATAAATTATTTATTTATTACCAAGAATTTCAAGGGGAAGAAGAATAATTCAGCTTGATAAAAACAACAACTACCAGAAGGAGACTGAACTTCCCATGTAGTAAGAGGCAAAAATTTGCATTGTTTTGAAATGAAAACATATGAAAGGATGACTCAACTGGCCATGAAAATCCCCCAGCCTCATCACTAAAATTATTAATAAGTGGATCATGTTTCAGGTTTGTAAAAGCAAGCAATACTAAATATGTACTGCTTTATATCAACTAAAGACCTCTCAGCATTTGAGGGAGACTGAGTTGTTTTCTAGAGTGATTTTTTTAAAATCCTGATGTCATTTTTTAGGACAAAAATCCCGAGTTTTGAGCATCATGAAGAAAACCATAATGTAACATGAATTTATTGCATACTGTAAAAACTATCTCATAAAACCAACAGATTCTCTCATCTGAAATAAGCAGGAAAAGCAGAACTGAAACCAGGAGGAAGGGGACCTTAAAATATACTTTCATTCTAATTAACTGTCAAAAGCTGATTGCATTAAGGGAAGAAAATATCTACCCAGAATGTTTCATCACTCTGTTTTACTGGGGCATCAGAATGTAGCTTTTACTAGTGACACCACTTTAATCTGCTGTTCATGTGTTCTAAAAACAAACAAAGAGACAAAACCAAAACAAAACTGAAACACAAGCATTTACACAAATTTTATTTGATAATAAGGTAAGGTTTGATGCAAATTTCAGAGCACAGAAGGGGTTGAAATTAAATATTGGTATATATGTGCTAATGTGGTTTGTGGATTCCTGCTCACCATAGCCCTTGTATTGAGCCAGGGTGCACTTGCCCTCCTCCTAGATGGTGCACTCCCCCTAGATGGTTTCTTGACACCTTTCTACCTCTGCCATTTCTGTGCAATATTAGCAGGGGATTGGTTGGGTCATCTGTACAGGCTAGCCACTCTCAGATAATCGCTTCCAAAAGTATCAGCAGGAAGCTGTGTAGGAGGCTGCTCATTACACCTGGGGACTGCTCTCACCTACTCACCTGTTTAGACATATTCTACAGCACCTCCAAGTTGACAAGTACTTCAGCCACTGCAGAAGAGTTGTAGTCCCTTGAAAACAATAATTATTGCAGGCTAATGCTATCATAACAATCCTATCTTCACTTTTAATCAATAGAAACCAGATCAACGTTATTAGCTGCACTGTGATAGATTTCAAATCTGTTTACGTAACTTTTGTCCTGAGATCAAACAGACAGGATCAGCGAGAGCTCCCAAGGCAGAAAGTCAACAATAACTAGTAAAATGAAATAGTTAAAGGAAAATAGTTTTTGACAGCTGTGGCATTAGGACTGAAGAGACTAAATCATATTTATTGTTCTTCCACTCCTCTTCTGTGACTCCCTTCCATCCTGTGTCCCCTTCCCAAAATGCCTACTGCTCTCCAGAGATTGCATTAAACAGAGCTAATGGAGTTACTGGTGGAAGAACCCAGAGCAAATACTGCCATCAAGTGTCCAATGGACCTGTTAGCAGTGCAGACTCTTCCATCTACATCTGCACATGAAGATGAGGGTGTTAATTCACGACAGCCATTGGTGGTGGATGTTCATATACAATTCTCTCTGGTGCAAAGTCAAATGGTTAACAAATCTGAACGTGCAGGTCAATGGAAACCCATCCTCCTGGGGACAACAAAGATACATTAGAGTCTAAAAATGTAGCTGGGATGGAAAATCATTCTCCCCATGTCTGAGCTTCTGTAGTTGTACAGCCTATTCTATTTCCTGGAATGCCTCAAAATTGAATTCAAGTATTTTCTCTTGATCCACAACTTAGGTGTGCTCTAAAGAGCTTCAGGAGAAAGTGCACTTTTAAGCATGTGGGATCACTGCCACCACCCTCATGGGCTGCCATTAATGTGGGTGTCTTAGTCAATGCACTGACCACAGTGCAACAACACCCTACAACATCCAAAAGGGTCTCCCAGCCCACAGGGCACCCCCAGGGCACTGCCCACCCAAAGGCAGGAACCACCTCCTGGGCCTTATCCCTTCTTCCCTCCTATTTACTTGGGACGTCACACCACACTGCCTGCCTGGTCCTCTGACTCACTGGCAATAAACTTTTCCCCTCTTTACCTTTTGATTTTACTGCTCAATTTCAACAAAATCTAACTGAATGCATGTAGTTTTTGAAAATTAGTGATTTCCAGTGAAAAAGAGAAACCCTAGCTGAGTTTTATTCTTATTAATCTTGTGAGATGGTTGATTCATTAAAATGGCAGGGAACAGATGCCTTCTCATTAGAAATATTTATGCTTCAATTTTTCACTGTTTATTCTTTTAAGCAGGTAATGTACAAAGAGTTCTTTGCAGTCATAAAAAAAAGTGTGTAGTCTGGTGATGTTAATTTTCACTGTGTAACTTACTATATAAACGATGTAAATAAAAGCTTTAAGGGAATTGTGTTCAAACAACACTAATCAGTACAAAAAGCAGAGGCAGGAAAGATTTCTGCTTAAACTGTCTTCAGAGAGGCTTGAAGGAGACTGATGGTTGAACAGAAATTGTGCATCTTCTTGAAGCTTAGGAAGCACCAGGGCAGGGTCTAGGAAGTTGAAAGGCAGAGAAAGAATTAAAGAAATGGTGAAATTAAAGGATTAGGAAAGCCAACAGAATTTATGAGAAATTTACAATAAATAAAGCTGTAGATTGAAGCAGAAACATTACTATATGGAACAACCAAGGTAAAAACATATAAGACATTAAATAGAATACATAGCTTCAATATCACATAAAGGTGAAGACTAGAAGCCTGAATATGACATAGGAAGATTATCAGATAATCAATGTCTCTAAATGGAATCCAAGACTCTTAACAAGAATACAATTTTATATGTAGCAGTGGGTTGATTATTCTGTGTGTATTCATTATTGGTATGATAGTAATTAGTACTACTGGCCATAGTTGAGTATGTTTGGGATCCTTATATTGACAAAGAGAGGAATTCCTTACTTAGGAAGGCTAGATACAAACAACATAGGAGTGAAGGGGTGAAAAAGGGAAGATTACAGTTAATCCAAGTAGTATAGATACCACAGCAAAACAGAACGTGGGATTTCAATGTCACCAGAGTATGTGGGCAGGGAGTTGGCTGTTCCTGTGTCTCTACAAAGGATCTGGGACCAAGGATGACCTCTCCATTTGGGAGCTCTCACAAGCAGCAGGGGAATCTAGCACTCTCTTTCAAGTCAAACTTTGACTCTTGGCAGGAAAATGGATATGAATGTACACTAAAGAATGCATCTGTCAATATGCATGGACCAGATACTTCTTTTCCATTTGTCAGGGAATCAGGGTATACATATGAATAATCACATACAAGAAATAAGAAGAATAATGCTTACATTCACTATTCAGACCTGAAAGACAGCTCAAAAGACCAGTGCTTGCTAACACGGTCACTTTAAAATAAACAGAGACTTCCTGCTCTGACAGTCTCTGGTGTGGCCTATCTGGTGAACCCCACACATATATTGTATTTCTGCTACCAAGAAATGTTACTCCTCTGCTTAAAATTACATAATTTATTAGAGCTTGTTTCTCCTTTCCAAGAAAGAAAGGGGTCAGGAAGTGCACCTAACCTTTCATAGTTCTATACATCAATCATTACTAGGACTGTAATATGATTCCCACACAGTGTGGTTTGGTGCTGCCTAACAATTACTCTTATAAACAGCTGGTGCAAGACAACTCTGCAAGGCAATTTGCTTCCAGTGGAATTTTCGAATATA
Organism: Motacilla alba alba; assembly: GCF_015832195.1. Lineage (NCBI taxonomy): Eukaryota > Metazoa > Chordata > Aves > Passeriformes > Motacillidae > Motacilla > Motacilla alba. The sequence goes on from NC_052046.1 coordinate 51,150,179, forward strand.
CTTTAAAGCACTTAAGTGTAATGCTTTGTAAAATGAACAATCCATCACAAATAATTAGAGCTGTCCTTAGAGAACTTGGGTACTCAGTCAGAAACAGATGTGTTGTGTTTATCTTACTGGTTATACATGGCCTGAAGAGTCAGTTTTCTGATAGAGGGTCTGACTTGGATGGTGGTTAGCAGCTCCAGAGGGTGTCAATGGACAGCCTGTTTAATGGACAGCCTGTGAAAGAAGTCCACAAAGGAACGCAAGAATCCAAAAAGAAGTAGCAAGTACTTTTTCCTGGTTAAAGGACATGTGACAAGCTATTTACTTTTTTTTCTCCTTGTGGTATGCACTATTCAACTCGCAATTGCTAGTTTTCTGCAACACAATATCTTTTCTCTCATTATGCGCTGCAGCCGGTTCCATAATTAACTGGAACATCTTGCCCTCAGGTTGCAATTACTTCCTGCTTTTAAACTAATTATGTACTTTTTAGTCCAATGGCAAACAAATTATTTTCCCCTTCACTACTTTTAAGCTAGGTTTGACTCTTCATACATTCTGAATATGCCTGACTCGCTCTACTGTGTTGTGTTTGGGTACTCAGCAAAGGTTTGGAAATGGATCCTGGAAGGATTAGAGTTTGGCTTTCTTCATGGTACATGCTCACCTACTTCTTAAAAAGGTCTAATTTATTCACCAGTAACATTCAAGGATCTCATGGAGTTATACAGGACAAAACAAGTGGAATTTACAGACATGGAGAAATTGCAACCTGTATGAGGTCTGCCAAAATTTAAAGGAACTATGTGGGGAATAAGAAGATTAAAGTGAACAGAATACTCTGTGTAGAAGCTTTGTGCATATGTATCACCCAATTTCAGAAGTGTTTTTAGCTCAAGCAAGATAAACAAGCTAGTGTCATCAATCTTTGGATCTGGTTCACACAAATCTGCTAAACAGCACTGATTGAAAAATCTGGAAGGAAAATTACACTAGAGATAGGGTGAAATGAGATAGATTACTTTTTTTCTGTCAGCAACATAATGAAAAAATGTCTTTAGGTTATGCTGTGTCAGTTTTATGAACAGGTTACTCTGTCAAGCAGTATATTTTAAAAGACCCAAAAGGTCATTAGGTCAGGAAATATTTAGATGAAAGTGTACTAATGAAGCAGCAGTACATACAGCCTGCAGTACAGAAACATCATAATAAGTTTTGGAATTTTTTTATGTGCAGGCAAACGAGAGCTGCAAAAATGAGACTGCAAATACAGATTTCCCCCTAAGAGATTCGTTGCACAAATACAGGATCCACTGGTGAAAGGAGGAATAATTTATGGAACTGGTTGTCCAAATCCACTTAAGCCCTTAAGCCCCATAATCCACTTTGCCTTGACAGATAAAATGTAGTTTTGTGTCTCTTGAACCTTAAATGAATATCCCAAATTTCTTAGTGAGGAGTGCGAGATTGCAACTCCTTATACTAAACTGTGCTTAAAACACATATTCTTAGGCATAATTCCAGGCTGGCTATCTTGCAAGATGAGTTTGACTGTTTCCCAGACATAGCAAACAGTGCAGGGCGTGGGTGAAATGGTCCTGCTGGGATGACACAGGGTACAAACACCTCCAGACTTCAACAGTCAGTAGATTTCAGCTGGAAAAACTGGTCTGGGCAGCTCTGATGTGATGCTGGGGCAACCCAGAGGTCTACATATTGTTGTCTAAGCCGGGTTCTGCCTGATAGCTACCAGGATGATAACAGTTTATCTGTGTTAACAGTGGTATGTTAAGAGTGCTATTTAGCCACTGTTGACCTCCTCTCTTAACACTTCTCAGCTGCTGCAAAGGCTTGAACTTCTAAATATCAATCAACAATTCAATAAATCATTTTAAATCGTGCTTCTCCCTCCCCTAGAGGCAGCAATTTTGAAAAATGCCCTGGAGTTCAAACCCAGTGCACTGTGGTGTCCTTGGATGGTGTAGTATTTCAGAACCCTGGAATCTATTTTCTATTCTGAAGCACATTTTACTTTGACTTCTGCATCTGGTCAATAAATGCAAAAGTCACAGATCGAAAAAATATTAAAAGGGTGTTTAATCATATTTAAGTATTTCAACGAACCAACTTCTTGATATTCAAAGGGTAGGATTCTTAATGTATAGGTTTTCATGCTTCTATTTCTTTCAAATTGCATTCAGCACTCAAGAAATGACCTTTAATAGAATCATGCTGGGTGTTCCCATTGCATCAAGCAGAGAGATGCTGTATCATCTCTAGTACACCTAGGGAGCCAGTATGAGAGAGAGATTTAGCACAGTAACTTAGAATTCAACCTCATTTTCCTTCCAGACTTTGTCCTCCATACTATTCTCATTTTGGAAGATTTGCTCTTGTTGTAGACCTCTGGAATACTAGATCAAAGCCTCAGTGTGTGCTTGCATGGCTTCCAAGTCATCCACTCCACTAAGATTTATGTATGTAATTAAAGTAGTATTGTTTAGTGGAAGTGTATGAGTAGTGTATTTGCCATTCTCTCAGAGGAAGTATCAGCATCACACAAGCAAAAGAACAACATAAAACTCAACCAAAATCAACAGACAGACAAACGAAAGGTAAAAGTTAATGAGTAAGAAATTTGCCCCAAAAGACCTTGTATTATATAGTATTTCATGTCCTTGGATAAGCCTTGTTACCTGTCCTAGACAAAAAGTACTTCTAGTACTAGTAAGCTAATTTAAAGGTACTCAGAGTAGCATGCATCCGCTACCTCCCATGACTTTTTTTTCTGTTCTTAAGGAGCCCCTGACGCTAGAGGCGCTGTAAATTAGAGCATAACCCTTACCTCTGTTATTCCAAAAATAGAAGGTTGCTGAATTGCCAGTGTCACCAGGTGACAGTTTTTAAAAAAGGAAAAATAGGGCCATTTGCTGGCAGTTAAGACAGTCATACAGAGACTTCAAGGTTAAATATCTCATCAATGCTGCTGCTTTTCAAATCTAAGCAACTTAGTCTGCAGTTGAAGGTACAATTCTGTATAAAAATGCTCATCTTTACTTCGATGTTTCCACCTCTATAAACTGTGCTGGTCGCCATTTTTACAGCAATGAATCTTTGTTATCTGCATAATGAGTGTCTCCACAGGGAGCCACACTGAGCACTGTATATTCACAGTAAATTACCTTGGATCCCAATAACAATGAGTGATTTATCATTAAATGTAAGGAATGTAAGCACAGAATTTTTTTACTCTCTCTTCATTCCCCAGCCAGTGAGGGTTCCCACTGCCTAGTTTTAGCACCTGCTTATCATCATCGTCTTTCAGTTCCAAGCTCCAGAAACCCTATTAAGTGTGCAAAGAAAGCAATAATCACACAGAAGGATAAGTTATATGTTATGAGTATAGCTTTTCTTGTAGACAGACATCTAAACACTTTCAGAAATTTTGCTCACATTTTTTAGTTTTCTGATCTATGGCTGTCCTCTTTTTACTCCTTTTGAAACTCTTCATCATAAGGAAAATGTTAATTTGTGCTGCTAGAACTTGAAAATGCATCCATACTACATTTGAGCTTATACTGCACTGGCAGGATATCTTTATTTACTTACATAGAAAACAGTTCAAGAAGTAGGTAAGTAGCATTGTTTGGATTGTAACAGTAACAAACAAATACACAACAAGCGCTGAAGTAGAAAACAAACCACCAACTTCTCAGGTTCTCACTTCACTTTTAAACAAGCAGTAATAGTTTATGTTGGTTTATACCAAATTGTTTTGTTTTAAGAAGAATACTGACATGTACACACATACACAGACCAAGTGCTAGTTACAAAAATGATTTCCTGTGATCTTTTGCACTGATAACATAATGCTTTCTTGGAGAACAAAATCTCTTAAACAGGACCATCAGTAACTATGCAGATGGTGCAGGACTCCCCATTGCAAGGTTTGCAATGGCATCTCCACTGGATCAGATCAGACTCCTGAACGGAGTAATTGAGATAAATTTTTACAGCCCTAGTGATCCTGCTAGATTCCAGTCCTATAAGCAAGATAACTACCTTAATAAGGGCATAATAAATTCCTATGGACTAATTTTAACTACCTACAAAACATTCTAATTATCTTGGCAGTGGACAAAAAACTACTCGACCTTACATATGCTGGAACAGTTTCTAGTCGTTATTCAAATTTTCTTATCTATGCACATTTTGGCCCGGAGGAGCTCCCAGGATTACTAGTTCCTCCACCTAGGACACCCATTGACACATCTCAATGTGCACGTAACACCTATCAGCATGTTTCAGCCTCGTATGGGGGCTGCCAGCGTAACGCTCTGGGAATTCAGCACTTGGGGAGACCCAGTGTCAACTAGGCAGTTGCTTCAAGACAAAGCAAGCTAGGAATTCAGTGAAGCAATTTGTCACAAATGAGTCCACTTTCTCACCTGTACAGAAACAAGCTGGGAAGTTCCCGTGAAGCACTACAGGTACACCCAGAGGCACACCTTTGTATACACAGTCCTTGCAAATGCCACCTACACTACCACTAGAATCACAGAAAGAATTTTAATTTCTTCCTTATATCACTGTTATAAATTGATTTCGCGACGGGGATGGTCATACCTGCCTTTGCAGGAAGTGCAACAAGTAAACCTGTAATTCCCTTTGCTCCTCAGAGGTCTAGTTTTCACGACAGGAGTGATTGGCTGTCTTGTTGACTCACTGTAGCATTTCATCCCACTGGGATGGAAATTTTGCAGAAAAGTAAAATTATTACAAAGTAAAAAAGTAAAAATAAATACGTGCCCAGGATTCCTTTTTCTTTTTTTTTTTTTTTTTTTTTTTTTTAAATCTTTACACAGGTATTTGCCCCAAGGTTAGACGCAATAGTCCTCAAAGCCCTTGACTTTCCTCTAGAAGTCTTTCCCCCCAAATTCATTGCTTTTGTTAAACATGCACTTCTTTTGCAGTGCTTCCATCCTGTGAAGGGGCAACATTAGTTCAACTGGAAAGTATGCAAATGTTTCATTTCTACTGTCACAGAAAAACGAGGAAGTGAAAAAAACCCAAGAGAAACAAGGAAGACAGTAAGTCTGCTCAAATTCATATTGATTTCAAAAGATCTCAGAGGGAGAGCTGCAAGACAGAGTAAGAGCTGGAGTAAGTTACTGGGCCAGAGTCTATGACAAGTAAGAATCAAAAACTGAACTCAGAGCAGAACCTGGGAGAAATAGAGGCAGCACCTAGCCACTCAGCCACCTCATTTACAGTCACTTTGTACAAACATAAACGATTTTTTAAAATGGAGATCCAGGGGTTTGTGTCCACATCTCATCAAACTTGACACCATTTTGATTTTTTTAAACTGTTTTTATCTTACTAAGAGCTTTTCACTGTCTTCTTTTCCCTTAAAAAATGTAAGAGCAGTATCTGAAAATTTGGAGGAGAAATACCCTTTTCATAAAAACAAGTCCCAAAGTCACAATCTCCAAGAAAAGTTTGTGTTGAGGGACAATTTTACACACATAAAAAATTGTGTTTCCTTTCCCCAACACAGTAGTTTTTTCCCTTCACCCTTTATTCTTAAGACGATGTGGAGGTTATAGTTTATCTTTGACACGGGTATGATAATACTTCTAAAAACTGAATAGGCCATACTGCAAATACCTGAAGTTTGTAGGTTATAGACATAAACCAAAAAAAAAAAAAAAAAAAAAAAAAAAAAAAAAAAAAAAAAAATTGACCCAAGTTTTTTCAAATATGGAAGGCAGCTTTTTTCACTCAGAGAAATCAGATGAAGGATAAGCAGGACTGGCTAGATAAATGTTAGGATACACAGCAAAATGTAACTTCTTGTCAACCATTTGTCAATGGTAAACATAGTCTTTTTCATTCACATTTCCTCTGAGGTGCAGTTGACTCAGGGTATGTATGAAAAATTGGGATTTGATTATCTCAATGTTTTTGAAATTTTAACTGAAATGTTTTTGAAATCACAGCTGAGTAATAATAATAAAACTATACATAATGTGTACGATCAATTAAGAATGTAAAAATCTTGAATTTTTGGACTTTGCAGGTTCTAACTATGAAGTTGCTTCTCACAGTTCAACAATGACAAAAACTCTGCATGACTTTACTCTTTTCCAGATACCTTACTCATTTCTTCATACTCCTGCTCATCTTCTCTATGCACCTAGCAAATTATTAAGAATCATGTTGCTATGTATTTGCCTGCTGCATGTACAGTAAGCTGTGCTGTTAGTCAACATTTTTATATTACCCAAAAAACCTTTCTGGCTTTCACCAGTCTGTGTGCCAATTTCAGAGCAAATTGAGCATTGCTGTGTTGTTACTTGAAGAAAAAACAGCTTCTGAATGCTTTACCATGTGACTAGGATTTCATGGCAGAGTTATATAGCAGCGAGAAGGTTTCATTTGCTAACAAAATATTTTATTTACTTGACACAGTATTCCATTTCTTTGCCACTCAGACCTCTAACCAAAAAGCTCAGCTGAAAGCCTCTCCTACTGAAAAGATTTCTTGTTTACTTCACCTGCATTAGAATGCACGGAAAAACACTGAGATTTCTGCGGAATGAGAGAAACCACTTTTCCCATGTTTTGAGGAAAGGATTCAAGAAAATAACTGGTTATAGTCGAACATTTTTAAAAAACATTAATTACAAAAGTTTATTCATTTTCTATGTTTTTATCATACATATGATGAAATAAGAGTAGTTTGCTGTGTCAGCTGTACATAATATTGTAAAAATACCCAACACATTGACATTAAATTTGCTTTAGTCTTTATATGAAAAGTAGTTCCTGCTTTTCCAGATTGTTGTTTTAATACAATAAAATTATTTTCTTCCCTAGTTTCTCAGGCCTGTCAACTGAAAAAGCAGCATTCTTTCAATAAATTCCTAATCTTCTACTATTAAAAATGGAAATGAGAAGCACTCAGGAAAATTATTCTTTCAAATGAGAATAAATTTCCTCCATGTATTTTTCACACAAGGAAAAATAAAAATCTCATTTATATGTAAAATTCAATGAGACAATTAGGCCTTTTGATTGGTCTTCCTCTAAATAAGACAAAGAGATTCCAGAGTTTATGCAGAAATAGTGGGATGGAACATAAAGTTTCTTATCACTATTTGGAAACAACTCTAAAATAATTGTAAATTTTTTTCTCTGCTATTAGTCAGTAGAATTTTGGCATCTCATATTTGTTTTAGCCTACCAATGAATCTATTCTTGTAAAAACACCCTAAAATTTAAGAATTTATGTCTTTAATGCTTTTTCACAGCCAAAAGAATCACATAAGAGGAAACACAGTTGTCTAGGTTTGTTATCAGTTGAAATGGTGGCATGCGATATTCCTCAGACATATAAAATGTTTTGATATAGAAAAACATATCTTCAGGTAAGTATTTAAACTAACCAGAAACAGGAAGGGCTTGCTGTAAATCAACCCTTAAATATAATTCTGACTGATCATGTCAAAAATATCAGTGAGTTACCTAATTTTCTTTAAATATATGGTCCTCTGTCTACCAAGAAATAACAACATATTATAGTTTTTACAGTGTGTCCAGGATTTTCTTGGAGGTGTGGGTATTTTTGTTTTAAATATCCTGTGAGTTTTCTAACATAAAATTCAAAGCACACTAAAATTATTGAGTCAGTGTTATTCTGAGATTTTTTTAAATGAGAAAAACTGTTTTAAAAATTATCTAATGGGTTATCTAATGGGGATGAGGAACTGTCTTGTAACTGTTAGGAGGGTAAAAATTGCTTCCATCCATGCAAATGCAGATTACAGATTTTAAGATTGCATAGACTGGATTTGAAAATTATTCATTTCATTGTTTCCTCTACCTACTTGTATTAAAAGCATGTTCAAACTTGGAAAGGGTAGAGAAGGAAGAGGAAGGGAAAGCAGCTGAGGTATGCAGAAATCAGCAGGCAGTTGAATAAAAACTTGTTAAAGATATTTGCAGTTATTTCTTGCTGAATATTATGGTGAAGAAAGAAGTAATTAGTCAGAAAATATCCTCTAGTCACAGGGCAAATATAATTACCAATAAACAAGTTGATTTCAAAACCTGGGTCTCCAAAAATATTCTGAGGACTGCAAACCTAAAAATCATTAAAACCCATGCACTCCTGGCCAAAAAATAAACCCACTAGTCCTCTTTTTTGTGCAATAGTTATAATATTCAGAAAGCACATATTGCAACAGTATGATTTAGAATACTGTAAAATAGTTGGAAGATTACTCAGAAAGATGCATCATCTTATTTTTCATGTAATTTTTCATTATTTTGAATAATATATTCAGTCATGCCAATCCATTCTGGTTTTATACATAAAACAGGGCATAGTTTTTTGCTTTCCACAATGTGAGGCATAACTCATGACATTTTCCATCTGCACGTAAAAAGTTATGAATGTAGGCAGCTAATGAATTCATAAATATACTTTGCTGTATTTCCAAGAAACAGAACACTGTCATTTTTGCTGTTCTTAATGGCAAAATTTTTATTCACACAAATCCTGTCTGACATTAGTGTCTGTATTAGTGCTAGTGTTTTCAGGACTTATACAGAACAAGCTGTATACACAAAGTCCATAGTCAACAAAAAACATGGGTAAGGGGTCCAACTGATAGTTTTAAGAACATCTATTTTCATATTTTCAATACTGCAAATAGCAAGCCATAAATACTCTTCAGTTAAAGGTGAGCAATCTGTGGACAGATAACAGAACGACTCTGTGCCATGGAATAGAGGATGCAACTGTAAGTGGCTTTATCAGCACTTGTCCGAGTTTTGAATGTTTTCACATTCTCTTTTTTCCTCCTGCTAGGTGAAGTCCACAGCTACCATGAAAATAAAACTACCATAATATCAAAAATAACTACTTGAGAATACCTGTAAAAAAAGGACAAAAAATTTGTTGCCCTCTCAAAATCTGGACATGGAAGTTTTCATCCCATGCCAGTGAAGAAAGACAGAAGTCATGTAAGTACACAGATTTGCATTTAGGACCAGCCAGAGATACACTGTGTAAAATATGTTTCTTGGGCCACTAGGTATCCTCCATTCTTGTCTCTGAAGGCCGTTTTCCATGCTGGTCAAAAGGGGCTGTGATAGCGGAGCGAGAAGGTGGAGCTAAGTGGGAGTAAGAGTAACCTGAGAAGGCCTCCAGCTAACTTGACTTCCAGTGATGCCGGTCCTGCGGATGGATTAACCAGATCCTGGCTGATTCTGCCCTGTGCTGCAAGTACCTTCACCCAAAAACTCCATACCAGGCACATGGAGCTGACGGAGACCAAGCGCGATCGCTCAGGAGTGCACAATTTGGCCTTCCAGGTAAGTGCGGTTTCCTTTGCTTTCTGGGGAAGAGGAAGGAATTAAAAACATTGAACAGCGTTGAATTCAGATCCCGAACAAAGAAAAAGCATTTTCTGAGCTCTGCCTGCAGGTATTTTACAACATTCTACGTGCTGATACCCTGCCAAAGTACAGGGTGAAAAAAAGCTGGGAACAATTGACTTATTCAGGAGCATGCTCTACTCAGTGCTATACAGCTAGGTTTGAAAAGTGTCCTGACTTGGTAATATTTCTTAGGCTGGTAGATCTCACAACTGGCTGCCATCTGCTGTATCAGTTGCTGGTTTTTCCTGAGGATAGGTCACTTACAAATCTGTTGAAGAAAAGGTCAGCATTATGCAGCAGACGCACAACTCATCAAAGCAGTGTATTTCAATAATGTGAGAAAAATTATAAAGTAATTATGTAATCATAATGGGGCATAGAGTCTTCCATGCATAAAGTAAGCGCAATTGTCTTCTGCTCTCGAAAAGAGCATGAAGAGAAAGCGCCAACCCAGAAAGTATTGCATTTTCTAGGCATAAAGTAATATTAACAGCCTTTTAAAAACGCAGATTTCATAAGCGGAAGCACAAACCCCCGCAAACAAACAAACATCACCAAAAAAACCCCACCAAAACCGAAAAACCAAAAGTATTTAGTTATTGTTTCTCAGTGCCCAGCATCCCTGTACTTTCACTGGAATTAAAGCAGACACAAACAGAAACTTGCGAACCCGCAGCTCCTTGCTCTCCTCTGCAGATCCTTTCGCTGCTCCTGATCTCAGCTAGCAGGAAGTGGGTAGCTGATGTGGGTATCTGCTGACACTATCCAAATAACACAGAAAGGTGTTTGTAGATGCTAAGCATGTGGACTATTACAATAACATCACTGACATTCAACCGCTCTGTATATTTATTCATTGCGCTATACGGACAGAGAAGCCCGTGAGGGAATATTTATGGAATGTAGGCAAGAGAGTTAACTCTTAAAACATGACAGCCCAGTGGTTAGGGCTTTCTCCTGAGTAATCAGAGCACCTTCAACTCATCTGTGGTTCGGAGCAGATAGATAAGCAATTTGAACTTGAGTCTCCGTCAGTTCAAGTGAGCGAGATAAGAGGTTTTATCCTGTGTTTTCACACAAAATATGTGCCTAAGCTAGTGCCGTCTGCTTCCTAAATCTGTGCTTACAAACTCAAAAAGGAGAGGAGTGCCTAGCTGCCAAAGCTCGATGTTGAACTCTCTTAAACAGCCTAAGCTGAAAATGACCTCTTTCCTCAGAGATCTGTGTAGCATAGTATAGTAATCCGGGCTAACCTTCTGCCTTACGCAGCTGGCTAACCAATTTTTTTTTTTACTTTTACACTGTCTTATCTCTGTTTCAATACGTGAGTCACTCCCTAGAAAAAATAAGACACAGAAGGAAATAGGTAAAATTCTGTATATAAACAAATCACAGTAAAAGCCGCTGGATAGTAAACAGTCTCATCATGTCCCACTATTTCTTGTGTTTAAAGCTTTTCTTGCACAAAGAGGGAACACCTTAATTCCTCCGAAATAAATGTGTCATAATGTACTAAGCAATGAGTATCTTACCTAAACCACAAAATATGAAAATTAGTTTAACAGCTCTCAATGTAATACAAAGCACCTCAAGGCTAACAAGTGATCGATGAAGATCACATATCAGACCCTTATTAAGTCAAGAAAGAGAAGCACTGTGATTTCTGCTGCAAAGGGACGCTAACGGGATGAAGAAGTTGCAATATAGAGTAGTCTGCTTTGTGATTTGCCGCACAAATGGTCAAATGACCTCAAATTCTTGATTGCTATTGATATGTAAACACACACATCCATTTGTACTGCGGCGGGATTGTCACTGCATCACCATTTTCAATGGTGTACTACACCTTCATTTAACAAATGTTAATTTTCAGATAGGATTGCATCCATGCAACATGAAGCTGTATATTAATACCATTAATTGCATTTTTAAAAAATGACTGGTTCTGCAAAATATCAGCTACTTCTTTTGTGCACTATGCAGTTTCCACTTGAGTATAGCGTTGAAATTGCAAGTCCTGCATTATTACCTTGTGATAATGCCAGTAACTGAGAGACTCAGAAGCAACTTGCCCCCTTATTAACAGCTCGAAATGGTCTCAAAAGACAAGAGACAGTAAACCCAAACGTACACCTTTGCTGTTTCTCTCTTTCTCTCTCTCTTTTTGATATTGGGGATATCTCAATTAACAACAGCCATTTGGGTGTATACAATGGGTGAGCTTTTTCTATAGTTTTTAAGATACATAGCTTTCTTTACCCATACTGCCAGTCTTTCCTACCATGTTCCTACACTTCAGTAAGAAAGTATTTAACTTAATAAAACCCAATGCGGTTGTTAAGACCTATATGCTAAAGTTACCTGCTTTGGATGCTGCCACATAGGTAGAATCAATAGGTTGCTGCACTGTTTTTAATGAGACATTCAAATTGTTAATTTTCTTTAATCTTAAAAATGTCATGTAATTTAAGGAACGTAGGTCATTATCCTCAATTCAGAAAATTGTTCCTGCTAAGTGTCTATGTACTAGCGTAACAGACTGTGTATCTATAGCTACAATAATGTCATACATAATGGGTAGAAATTCTGCTGTGTCTCTTGCCTTCAAGGTGGTTCAGTCGACCTCTCATACATGGCACTGGCTGGCTGGAGGACCACTACACTTGCCCACAGTTTCCTGCTCAGAAACCCTGTACCACTAATAATAACCCTAAAACTGAGATTGGATTTACCTAGCTTGTCTTTAGCCCTCATTAAAAAGGCAAAAATTTTATCTAATCAGTTCTGATGATTCAGATCTCTGATAACATTAAACATCAAGCTGCATCTTAAAAAGCAACAGTAGGTGGGATGAATAAACTGCCCTACAGTTAAAAGCAACACAGAGGCAAACTTAAATACAGCACAAAGGGAAGATAACAGCTAATAAATATTTATTGTTCACTTGCCTCCTCTTCCTAGTGTCATGATGCATTAAACAACCTGTACCTGTTTCTGTAGCAGAGCACAGCATGCTCTTAAGAAGCTGATTTGAGGAAGGATCCCCTTTAAAATTCTGCCCTTTGCTCACAGTGCATGGGACAATTGCATTGCCATAATGCATGCATCCATTTCATTTAAACAAGCTTAAAACATATCCTAAAAATGCATTTTCTGTTTATTGCCATTTTTCACAGCTTCCTAGATACTCTTGTCTGGTTGGTTAATTAAGACTATAGATGTTATTAAGAATTTATATTTCATGAGCATATCTGTTATGTTTACCCTTGGAAATGAAGGTGGTGTGGCACTGCATTATTTAACCAGATCCAGATGGGAAATTATGTAATCCTTTTCCACATTTTCAAAATTTGCTTTCCAAAGCCATACTCGGTTTTTTGGTTGGTTGTGGTTTTTTGTTTGTTTGTTTGTTTTTGCTTTTGTTTTTGTTTTTAAATAAAAACCCCTACATTTCAGGATAATAGGCAACTCTCCTACTCTGACAACCTAAAATGTTTTAAGAAAATAACAATGTACTCAGAGGTGGGGAGTCTTATTTACAGTCTTTTTCAAAACAGCACACGAAGGCATAGCCTGCTAAATTTATATCTGGCAGAACCTTTTTCTTATCTGTTGTTTATACAACTCATTTGCTGTAGTTTAGTACATGGATAATGAACATTAATTCTTCCTGCCTTGTTTTATAATTTGACAGGTATTTAGGAGTGCTATGATTATTAATTTAAATAAATTCTTCCTCAATATTTAAAATGCATGTAAACTCCAGAATCATGGCACTGGCTAACAGAAGATAGTACATTAGGGAAAACCTAGATGAATGGTATTCAGGGTTGCTAAATATCTAAAGAAAAGCAAATTTTGAACTGTAAACTAGATAGCTTCACTTCTGCTGGGCAAATACAATTAAAAATCTCTTGAGATGCAACAGAATCCTACATTATAACTTGAACTATTTTCTTGTGAAGTATCTGTGTTTCAGTCAGTTCCTTGAGTATCCTGATTCTAATCTCCAAATAATGCAAGGACCCATCCTTAAACCATAAACAGTTGAAGCAGCTGCCTCAATGCAATGTTGGCCATCCTATTTTCCTCCCTAACTAGCATGAGTATATCACCCTCTACTCCAGAGTGTCTGCTATTGTTTAAAACACAATAGAAGTTATTAGCACCCTACAAAATCCATCCTTCTTCAAAAATCAAGGAGGAGATGACAGGGAAGATCAATGAATGTAGTTGTGCAACAATATTAGGTAAATTAACAGCTCATCAAGGGGGAACTAATCAAATATTGAAGGAGCATGCACAGCTGAGACAGCAATGTCCTTGTCATTTAATCAAGTGTTTTACAAGAGGGGAATTCCAATTTCTTAATGTAAAGGAGTTAGTAAAAGCAGAAACGCGGCTTCAAAACACTTTTCATATCATAAGCATTCAAAATAGATGGGCCAATTCTGTAATCCTTAAACTGTGCACTAAAGCAAAGAGAATTTTCCCATCAGACCTTCTCTGTGAACTTCCTGCTCTCTCATGTCGCCTGGAGGTCGAGTAGGTTCAGAAGTGACTTCACATGCTGCTGTACCGGCCTGTGCTCATAACAGGATTGTGCCAACTGTAGTTCCTAAGGCTTGAACTCCCATTTTCTCTTGCACTGTTTTGTTCTCCAGACTTTTACAGGGAGCTGAAAAGGATACTGAGTAAACGAGGTAAAAGTTTTCTGCCTGTGCTGAGTAGCTTACATATGGCAATCAGCAACAGTAGGTGATAAGCACAGACCAACATTTTGTTGAGGCGTTCCTTCAGTACCTCAGACACTAAGTAAGCAGGAAAGGGGAAGAAGCAGGTTTTTTTGTCACTTGAATATCTTTGTTCTGATTAGAAATTAAAAATAGATTTTTTTTTGTTCAAGAAGTAGGGTTAAATAATGTGTTTTCACCAAACAAAACAAACAAAAAATTCTATAAAGGAGAGAATGAAGACACAGCTCTTAAAAAATCAGCTGTGAAATAAGAAAATTACTCAGCTTCATGGCACTCATTCAAAGACTATTCTAGTCAACAGAAATCTTGCTAGAGTAAACTTGTTATCAATAGTAATTAACCAGTTTCTACTAAATCAGTAATAATACAGAAATGTGATATGATCAGTTGAAATAGCAACTTTTTAAATTCACAGAGAAGGACACAAATCTATCAATCTGCAGTGCGGTCTACTGAGTTCCAGCAACAGTGCAATGCTCTTACTGGTTTTGTTACATTACTCATACATTCATATATTTTAATTATTCTATGAATGAAACTTCTTATGTAATTATTGCACTTGAGTAGTGGCTTTGCCAAAGTGACTTCTGGAGGTGTCTTCCAACATAGATGATGCTTTAGTTGTGTATTTAATGAACAGCAACTTACACGCTTATTGTTTTTCTCACATTTACTGAAAAAATTCTAGGAAATCTCTGCTTTTTCTTCCTCAGCAACAAGAACAGAAATCTTCAAAGACACCATTTTCAGGAGTGTGTGGGGAGGTGTGTATGTGAATTGCAGAAGTATAGCGCTTTGACTTTGCTATGCTGTCCTCTGTAGTATTTTTAATATATCTCAATACTGCAGTTAATCTCTATTTCTGGGGATTTTTTTTTTTTTAATTGTATGAAGTGTTCAGTAGTTGTGTTTGCTGCTGGCTGCAGGGGCAGCTAAAGTACACCCCTATGACAATATGGTTAGAAGACAAACAAGTGACAAGTGTTTCTGAATCAGAAATACCTCCCTTATGGAAAGGAAAAGATACTCTTCACCTAGAAGTGAAGAAACTGATGTATCAAGGCCACAGCACTTGAATAAACCACCTCTTGCGACTCTCTCTTCTCAGAGACACAAAAAGTTACAAAAACACTTTGACTGAAAATGAATTTTTGTGAAGTTTAGAGGCAAAATATCTTTAAGGAAAAGTGTTACTAAGCATTGTTCTAGTTGCTTCTAAGGCCATGTTTCTGGCAAAACTCAATTTATTTCTAGCATTACTGCTTGTTCCTGTCTTTGGAAATTTTTATGAATTTACTATGATTCAGGTTATTTTGTATTGTTCATATGAAAGTGATTGTTTTCATTGTAAATACTAATTTACTGAGTTTATCACCATGTAAATAATGAGATAATTAATGCAGTAAAACCCAGTGAAATTACCACACTGTAACTACTGCCATAAGAAACCACTGAAATACAAAACATTCACAACAATTGCAGATGTAAGTTACCTGAAACTTTGTTTAGGCAGCTTTCTTACAAAACTAGATGGTCTTGGACCATTAAAAAGAGATTAAGTTATTCTTCAAAACATTAAGAAACAAGAAAATTGAGATCCAGGATTTATTAAAAAAATTAGATTTAATTGGGCTGGTTATGGCTATCTTCATCTCTCTGATAAAAGGTGTAACTCAGAGGATTAATGTGGTACAGCTAACTCCTCTCTTTAAAGATACCCTGAGTGTTTTATTCTTAGAGCAACACAAGTACACATTCACATTTACTCCGTGTGTGTAAGGAGCATAAATACTGGAGCAAAGGTACTAACAACTGGGGAGGGCCCCAAATAGTCCATTTTGCCCTTGGTGAGGAGAAGACCTGGATTTTCATAAACTTGTTGAACCAGTCCTGAGGCAATGAACAGTACAATTCACCATGGGAGACACGTGAGTTTAGTCAAGAAAACAGTAGATTCTCATTAGTTGAGTGCCATTCATGACCAAGGCATCTTTGTGCAGTAGTTCAGGGGCTTGAACAGCCAAGCTTTGCACACCAAGTTTTGGTTTCCCTGTTGTGGTAAAGTAGCATAAAGAATTGTAGAATCATTTAGATATTAAAATACCTGTAAGATCATTGAGTTCAACCATTAATCTAGCACCACCATTAATCTAGCATGTTCACCAATTAACCATATCCCCAAAGTGCCACATCTACAGGTTTTTGGAATGCTTCAGGCATGAATCTATCACTTCCCCAGCAGCCTGTTGCAATGCCTGATCACCCTTTTAGCAAAGAAAATTTTCCCAATATCTAATCTAAATCTCTCATGGTGCAACTTGAGGCCATTTCCTGTCACCCACTCACTTGCTTCCATGGTAGCCCAGGTATCAGATTATATATCTTACTGTACTCAAGAATGGTTCAAATCAGAAGCTGAAAGCCTATGTAATTTCTGGTCCTAGAATGACAGCGACGATGGTGTGGATGATACAAATCTGAAAGGCCTTGGAGACAATTTGCAGAGAATCAAGACTTCACAAAATAAGGAAACAGTGCATATTAATCAGGTATGGTTTTTTCTCTCTTTTCTTTCTTCCAAATAACCTTATGAAAATTAGTAAACCTCAAAGTTAATGTCAGCAATGTATTAGTATATCCAAGACAGATATTCTAACAAAATCTGAATATAATTTAAAATGTATAAATGGGTGGGGAAGTTCTATTATCAAAAAAGACATTAAATAAAAAAAATTGCATGTGTAGGGTTCAGAAAAAATGTATTCCAATGTCATAATGGCTTCATACAAGATACAAAAGAGGCATCAGAAATGGTAATCAAAGGGAAGACTGGACAAGAAATTGCCCTAGAGTTGCCCCATTTTCTCATAAGAAGGGGAAGAAAGAGAATCTGTAATCATTGGTTTTAGAGGTACAATCTTTCAGTTAGACAAAGAATTCATATTACTAAATATTTAATAATAAATTATTGAATTATTAAATAAACATCTTAAATAGGGAAAATTTCAGACAAACACAAACTTGAGGCAACAGGTTCTGTGTAAAACTGACCAGAGAAGAAGAGAGAACAATGCAGATTATTGTAATAATAGACACATTCATTTTGACTTCTTTTGACTGTATGTTTGTTTAAGCCCACATACTGAGTATCCCACTATGAAAACATGAGAGTCAGGTTAAAAAATTCCTCAGGTATTTCACCATTTTTAGGTATTAATATTTTCACATTCTCCAGAAATAACTTGCTTCTCTAAAAATTCTATTCTGTTGTAATCATATCTACTTGCCAAGTTTGGTAATGGTACTCAAAGCAGCATATAAGAAATACTTGATGCAGTGGGTACTCATTTCTATCTTCTATTGTTTTCTTGAATATGATCAGAGGCAATAAAGGCATGGTGGAAAGTAATGTCTCTGCTCCTAGAGTTGAATTAATTTCAGATATACAGTGATGGAAAAGATCACTTAGACTGTTCTGATAAGCACCTCTGGAAATTAGATTGGAATCTGAGATCCTGTGAGAGAAAGGTGGTAGGTGATGTCTATACCTTCATCTTCAAAAAAGTTGGCAAAAAGGAAATTGTTAAAACAAAACAAAACACAAAAACACACAAAAAAACACCAAAAACAAAACAAAACAAAACAAAAAACAAACTCAAAAAGGAATTTCAGAACTGATTGAAACTGTAGAAAATTAGAGAAAAGTACTGACATCTATGAAAGCTTTATTTTTATCAGAGAAACCAATTTCCCACTGAAAAAGTTCATCTGAAAACATTCTGCCACTATTTGGTGCAAGAGTATCAGAGAAGTGTGTATATTCACAGCAACAATTTCTCCGGTACACTGTGACAGGAGCATAAGAATTTATTTTGAGGGGTCTTTACAGTATGGACTTAGCGGTGTCTCCCTTTGCTTACATAAGTTTACATGCTCTACACATCCCTTAGGTAACTCTCAGAAAGGGCCAACACTCTCCACGAGCCATTGACCATGAAAAAAAATAAAAGTAGTTTGCATCCATTCTCCAATTTCCTTTTGTATCCACTGTCATACAAAGTTGTCTTTGATTTCAGATTTTCTCAAAGTTGTCTTTTGATTTCAGATTTTCTCAATGACATTTTTATGTCATTGTAGGAAAGCATTTGTGACAAGAGTGACATAGTAATATTCTAAGCATATGAAATACTTTGTGAACAATGTGAAAAGATGCAGATTGATGAGTTTGTAATTGAAATACCCAAAAGAAAAAATACCTTATAAAACAAACCATACACTTCAGAAATTCAGAGAGCCAGAATTCAGGCTGTTGGGTGACCCAGGCGCAGGGAGTAGGTTGTGGCATGGAGAAAAGAGATAGGAAAGCATGACCTGGCCTAGGCAGTGCAAGAAGCAGTGGCAGTGGGAATGATGGTGGGGATGAAACCAATATCTGTAGCACATGGGCTTCAAGCTGTGACCAGGAGAGTTAACACAGTGCCAAAGGGAGTGTAGCTTCCTGTGAATGTGAAAGCATGGCGCTTCTACCCAGAGGCCTGGGGCTCTCCTGATTTTGTAATGTAGGTTAAAAAATCTGTGAGAAGCACTGGTATGCAATATATTCCAAATTTAGTCTCAGGAATAAATGATATTTACGTATTATCACCACTCAGTGTCCCTCAGATAAGACTACCTTGTACAGCCATTGAGAAGAGTACTGCCAGTTACCAAAAGTAATATAACTTAGTAGGCATTTTTCAGTTTTGCTTTATTTCACAGTCAAGACCAAAGAGGCAAAGAAACTGAGTTCAGTGAAGATGCGGTCATATGTTGCAGTGCAGCTCCATAGAGCTGCACAGCACCCTTCTCCAAAAACTGCAGCCAAGAAGACCAACAGACTCCTACTGGTCTTTCCCCTCTTTTATGCTAAGCTTTCCCTAGGAGAGTAAATAGCAGCTTCCATGTATATATGCCCCTGATCTCTCGTGTTCATTTTGCCTTTGAGATCATTAAAGCCTGAAGATACTTGACAGGCAGAGAGAAATGTGGCTGTTCAGCCAGGAGAAGAGAAGCTCCAGGACCCCACTGTGGTCTTTCCGCACTTCAAGGGGGCTTACAAAAAAATAAGGAAGAGGAACTTTTTATGGGGGCATATAGTCACAGGACATGGGAGACTGGTTTTAAATGGAAAAAGGGTAGGTATAGATCAGATAATAGGAAGAATTTTTTTACTGTGAGTGCGATAAGACCCTGGAATAATTTGCCCAGAGAAGTTGTGGATGCCCCTGAAGGTGCTCAAAGTCAAACTGGTTGGGGCTTTGAGAAACCTGATGTAGTGTGGCATGTCCCTGCCCATGACAGGGGTTTGGAACACTGATCTTTAATGATCTTTTAGATCCCTTCTTACACAGGCCATTCCATGGCTCTGTGGTTCAAGTCTCTCCCTGGCAACTAACTGAGAGCTTTCCAGGGCTTCTGGCAGCACCTGCAGCAGGACAGACAGACAGAATGCAGGGGCCAAGGCAAGGTCTGTGGTGGGCCTTGCTTTCCACAGCAGACTGGGGAATTGACTTACCATAAGCAAAAGTGACAGAGTAACGAAAGGTAAACTCACCTGCAGATTGTCACTGCTCCAAAAGTGGCTGAGTTCTGTGGTCCACTCTTGTGAAGAGGGTAGGACATGTCTGCCCGGCCAGGCCAAGACTGTCTGTCATCACCCTGGTCATGGCCAGACACTCCAGGCCGGTCAGCCGGTCACAGTGCTCAAAGGGAGAGGTGTGAGTGCCACACACAGGTACGCTGCTGTCTTTGAACAGTGATCGCCTGCCCTGGGCCCTGGCCACTCTGCGGGCCCCACCATGAGCATGGAGGTAAGTAGCCATGGGACAAGCTCCTTCCTTGTGCCCCACCAGAGTGGGACGGGAGAAGGGGTGCAGTGTGGGCATGACAGCCCCCATGGGTGTGCTGAGCAGCTGTGAGGGGCTGCGCCCCTCCTGGCCGCCTCAAGGCAGTCCTCAGACAGGGTGCAGGGCAGCCTGCAGTCTACAAAAGCTTTAACAGTGCCATGCTTATGTGGACTCAGGCAACAAATTTTCTTAAGAATAAAATTCTCAGCTTAGTTAAATTTTTAAAACACTGAGCCTTGCCCAGTTTAATATTGTTTAATATACAAAATTTCCATAATATAAAGTTCTGCAAAGAGACAAGCAACAAAACCTGGGGGTGTCTGTAGAAGGTGCTGGGCAAGCTGGCTAATTCACAGTTTGCCCTTTTCAACTGTATGCAGTACAGGGCCTCCACCTATGAGGCCCTGTCCTCTTCAGCTCTGAGTAACACTGGTATTTTCCCCCTTTATTCCCCTTTTGAAAATGGTGCGGATGGCTTGGGAAACTCTCCAACTGGTCTAAACACTGATCACAGATTTGGCGGCAGATGGGAGAGCTGGAGCCATGAATGCAGTTCAGACAGAAAATTCTAGAGACTGCTTCAGTCAGCTGCCAGTGGGGGTGCTTTTAGGCACCATACCTAAGAAGCATAAATCCCTCTGACAACCTCGGTACTGATCTGCTTTCCAGGGGGATGAATACATCAATATTGAGAGTGATCTGCATGAAAACAAACGTGCCTCCATAGATGATGAGCAACCACGCTTGAAAGGGTAATGTGTTTTTATGTGAGTAAGTCTTCCACTCCATCCTGGGCTAAGCAAAAAAGCTGCCAGTGTTTATGCTTCTGGAGTGATAGCTTTAAATTTCACTGCCATACCCCTATGCTACACAGACCTTTACATTGCCTAGCAATCTTTGTAATACAGAAACACAACCTGTTTAAAATTATTATGCCTTACAAATGACTTCTGTAATTGTGGAACTATCCTTTTAAAGCCTTGCAAATTAAAGGAGTAATATTTTTTTTTCTTGTACAATAACTTCTTTTCCAATATTTCTAGAGCAATGTTTTTTACACAGAGGTCTTAAAGAGTGGTGTCTTTCAGGAAGTTAAGATTCACTAGTGTTTTTCAGTTTGCATAGCCATTTGCTCCAGCACAAAGTAAGAACAGAATAGCTGTGGAAAAAGCCATTTTAATGGAACAAAAGTTTTACTTTCTGTTTGCTCTACTTCCAAGTGATCACGGAGTGAAAACACACATCCACATTTCAACTTGAGGATTGGCTATTTTTGTGAAAATTGCAAACCCTGTTTAAGGCATTAAAAAAGTTAAGACACAATACTTAAAATCATACTAAATAAATGTTCATGTGTGTCACTGATTTCTTTCAACAGATAGTACTGAATAGCCTCCAGTCTAAGACACAGCCCTTTTGAAAGATCAGTCTGTTGATAACAGATTCACTGCAAGCGAAGGTTTTAACATTCACTTCTTGAGCACATGCACAACAGAAAATTGGTTTCTGAGTTACAAAATGCAAGCAAGAATAGTTTTGGCATATATAAATATTTTACATTAATGCACTAAAGTGACATCTGTTTTTTCAACATCTTCAGTTATATTTCAAGCCTATAGGATCAGCTTTTAGTAAAGAATGTTTCTTTAGTAAATTAACCATATTTCATAAGGAACATATTTTTTCTGCCACCTTTCAGAACAGAGCTGCATATTTATGACCTATATGCTTAAATATTTTAAGATATTCTCATACCAAAGTCATAATAGCCTAAATTAATAAAATAAAAAGGAGAGAGAGAGATGTTAGATAAAAGAAGAAATTACAAAAAATTGTAATCTGAAAGTAACAATTTTAAATCCCAAAGGGCTCATAAGTAGCAGTAACAGTATTTTTTTCCTTTTCTTTGGTGACGGATGAACCATAAATTTGGTAAAGTAACTGCCTTTTTCGTCTATTTGTCTCTCATTTCTCCTTTTTTCTTTTCCTGTTGTATCTAATTTTCTGCTGAGATTGGGTTGATAACCTAATGTTCTTACAAGTTAGAAAAAAAGGTGGTATGATTTGTGAAGCTACAGGAATTCCCAGAACTGAAATTGAAGTATCAAAAGCAATCAGGATTTCTCCCAGAACCTATTACTCTCTGTACTTGTGAAGGAGTGTGTTCCTGCTCTGTTCTTCAGTGTACTGGTATAATTTAAATTAATATTTCTTGTTTCTCTCAAATTTATTTTAAATTAATTGAATTTTTTTGAGTGCAGAAAATAAGGGTACTCATGCTGGATTTCAGTGTGCATCAAACTCCAGCTGCATTTAGTTTCCAAACAAGTACAGTCTAGATAATTAGCATCTCTAAATATAACATTGCCTTTATGTACTGGGAATGCAAGAGACTGCTTCAGAGATGTGCCTCTCTAAAACGGTGCCTCTGAGATGAAAGAGACACAGCTGTAATTTTTTTCCAGGTGGACAATATGAAGGGGTTTTTTAGCCACTGCTTCTGTAATTGATATATACGCATGTCACCAGCATATTTAACATTGGAATTCTCTGTTGAATTAACTCCCTTAACTGCTATTTCCCTAAATTTCGATCTTCCTCATGAAATCAAGCTGTTACCTTTAGCGAGGAAAACAAAGAAAGTAAAACATGTTTTAATTGGAAGAACTGATACTAGAGCATGACATTCAAATATAAGAAACAATTTTAACTTCCATGAGATGATGAGATGAAAAGTTAGTGTAATAACAACCAAATTTTAAAATGTACAGAAACATCTATGCACGCTGTAATAAGGTCTTAGATGGATATTGGTTATTTTACATGCACTTGGTTATTTTACATGCATTGGTTATTTTAAATGCAGCCTTAGGCCTTCCCAATTTCAGCAATACTACTGTTCTACATCATAATGCTTGGCTGGCTGTATTAACAGACTTTGTGAATCTAGTAATGGACACTAAATTTTTTAACTACCTACTCAGTTTGCACTAATCCTGTTAACAGATCTCTTCACAGAAGAGCTGCACTTCAGAGGGTAGTAGAAGTGGGCTGCTGACTTTGGCCCATTATGTAGATTAGATCTCTGCCATATTTTCTTTTTCACCTGCCCAACATCAACTCAAACAAGTCCCTTTCAAAAGGCACTTTATGTTTGGCACTTTGTGATCCAAATATAATCCTCTCCAAATTCAGTGAACTTCAGTGGAGAAATTTTGACCAATTTAACACAATTTTCTTCTGCAAAAGCTTATATTTCTATTCTTTGTTATTTTTTTTTCCTAGGCACTTAGAAAAAAGGTATGATGAAGTCTGTGAATTTTGCAAGAAACATAAAACCAGAATTCATTATGTCGTCTATGGAATTTTAATAACAGGTAGTGTATGTTATGAAGGTAATTGCTAATTAAATCGAATCAATAATTTGCGAGAGCCAAATTATGATAAAATAACAAAGTATAAAATTTATTTCACATTTGAATGACAAAATCTGTGTCAGCCATGAATCAGACAGAGTCTAGCCTGGGACTTAGGCTCTGGGTGACACAAATACACAGCTCTGAGCCCCTGTACCCATCGGAGTGGTAGTGGCACACCATAGCCGTGTCCGAGTCCGGTTTTTACACTCTTTTTCTTGCCGGAGGCCAGGATGTCCTTTGTCCTTTTCTTAATCAAGTAAGTCCCAAAGCTTCTCCGGTCTCAGGATAAAGCTCTCAGGATAAAGCTCTCAGAGGGAAGACGGTCCAGTTCTCGATGTCTCCAGTTCTCGATGTCTCGGGAATAATTCATTGGCTTCTTGTCTCCTGCTAGACAGAGCTTGAGAACCCGCTTGCAATACACAAAACCCACACAAGTTAAACAGTTCCTTACTGGTAGTCCTTTGCATGTTAAGGGATTTCCCAGAAACAGACCACAGGTCTAAATGGATTACCATCGGATATGTCATGTCCCCTGGCTATCTGTAGCTGGGTGTGCCACTAATGGCTGACTCTTATTTAAAATTTCTGAAATCCTGTGCCATTTCCCCTTCTTCACATGTAAATGTAGTCAGGCTATATGTGATATGTGTATGACAACAGGTTTCCCAACCCCTACAAGCCGTTCCCTTAGCTTTTGGGAACTTGCCTGGGCAAGCCTCCTGTGATAGAAAAATAGACCCTTAATTTTTCATAGCTACTCTTAACCTATTGTATTATTTTTCACATCTATAACTATATTATATTCATCATATTATTTTATTTTCTCATGAATTTTGACACATTCCTCACAGTATATTACACCTAGGATTGCTGAAGCTTATTTATTTACCTTTATGAGATTATATGTGCTGTCTTTGTCCAACATAAAAATTTGACTCTCTTTAATGATGTATTTCAAAGTAGTTAAAAATGTAGTCCCAGAGAATATTCCAGATTGCAAAACCTCCACTCATTCCCAAACATAACAAAAGCAGAAATCTTGCTAAACTGCTTCTCCAGCATGTTTAAAGTCTGACTAGCAATTACACTTGTGATAACAGCATAGTTCAGACTTTGTGTCTACTCCATTACCAGCTGACTCCAAAATTACAGTTTCAGTAACTTGTGCAAGACCATGAAATCACTTTAAAAACTGTCAGGCACCAAATAGGACTGAACTTAAGTCATCAGGCTGGAAATGAAAGATTTCTTTGCTGACCCATATCACTTCGTATTCACTGCAAATTTTTTCTGGAGTAAATGTACTTATGACAGTATGCACTTCAAAATCATTCAGATATTCTTCTTTCTCCCCATCCTAATTAGCCAGTAGGTTGGTTTGTTTCCTTCTACTTCACCAAGTTTGTTTTTGAGATCTTCCTACTTGAACACTGGGAACACAGAGACTTGAAATATGTCTATGAGACAGTACACCAGGAGGTGGTTATAAAAGTGTTGTTTGCATGCTGATACCTTCCCTCATAACTCATCTTCTCTTGTTTTATCATAATACAGACATAATCTGGCTCAAGAAAGTGATTGAATTTTAAGAATATGTCTGGATTTCATACATTAATTCCATAAAAACCAACTTGCATTACAAAAATCAGTAGTCCTTCTTCTTTATTTGCCACAGACAAAATCCAATCATTCTTTACAAGAACTGAATTTTTTTTGGCCAGCATTTATCTGCAGTGAACCTGCCAAATAAATAATTTCATAGCTACTTTATGAAATTAATTACTTTTAAGCTTCACCATTACTTGAGGTCATTAAATCAGTCAAATGACATATGTTTATAAGTGTTTGTTTCTAGTTTTATTGAATAAACTCATCCTCTTTTGAAAAAAGGAGCATGACTCATGGTCTTAATTCATAACTTCTACACAGGAAAAAGAAGTTCTTGTAAATGCGTTTCATTTTTCTGAGTGATTAACATGTTTCATATGAACTTACCTTGGCAAAAGCATATAATCTGCTTTGACAGAATGAAAGCCGCCTTTCATATCAATGAGCATATCATAAGTAACAAAACTATCTAAAAAAGCAAGATTTTTCAGTATTTAGGCTGAGAGTCAGAAAACCATCTAAAAGATAAATGCAGGCCTGACTTTGATCACCTCTTATAAATCTAAAATTTGATCTTGTTTTTAGAAAGATCAACCTAACTGACATGTATATTCTTGTTTCTGTGACAGCATACTTGGCGGTAGTTATTGCAGCCTGCACTTTGAATTTTCAGAGAGCTTTGCCACTCTTTGTCGTCACTGTCCTAGCCATCTTCTTCATCTGCTGGGATTTTTTTATAGCTAAATATGAAGACAGAATTGCTGCATTCTTTTCCCCTGGAGACCAATATCTGAAAAAACAGTGGTTTTGGCTGAAATGGTAAATATTAATTACTTTCTATTTATGCATAAGGACAATGCACTAGTCAAATTACCCTTGTGATTTTATTTCAGCTTACATCCCCATAAGAACAGGGAGATGGGTCAATTACACATATCTCATTAAAATCACAGAATAATTCAGTATTTACCAGGAAATATCAGAAACACACTCAGGATTTCAATGCAGTAGCTAAGGATCAAAAGTCTTGGCAGAAAGCATAGGAAAAATTCCACAAATTGAGGTGGGAAAAGTTTGTGGTTGAAAGAGAATATGTTCACAAAAGTTCATATGTGTTGCAGCCTTTTGCATTCATTCTGAAAACCAAAAAAGTTCTTCACTGTTCACAGAGCTGCTAGGTTCATAAGAACCTTAACTCTAACATTTGCAAACTGCTAAAGACTGGAGTATGTTGTCCAGACACTGTTTTTCCACATATCCCCCTAGCAATTTTTACTTGACCTTCAGGAATCAAAACGTGCCAGCCAGATTTAATGTCATAATAAGGTTGTATGACCTTACTTATCTTTTGGGATAGTAGACATTCATCTGGTAGAGAAATGGTTGATAATTAGATCTGTCAGACACTTATTTCAAGTATTCCTGAGCAGCAATTTGGGATCTCAAAGTTATCCCTGGCAAAATGAGAAGAAAAATGAGTCTTGTAGACCAAAGAAAAACCAAATAAAATATCACTAAAAAGGAAAACAGAATTGGCCAGCTAACATCTGTTTCAGCTAGGTCACCTACTAGCTGAGAAAGAAAGAATTTTAAGGAGGAGTCCTTCTCAGTTCAGGATAATGTCCCAGATTATTCTTAAGATTTAGAAATGGCTTTGCTAAGAAAGGTGTTTTAAAGATTGTGGTCCTTCTGCTCAGCAGAAGGAGAGCAGTCACACAAAGGCACTTCCATTAGATGATCTGGCAGCCTCTCTGGGAGAAAGAGCAACAGGAACAGGAGAGCCCTGAGGAGCAGATGGAACAAACAGGGGCAGTAAGTGCTATATTACCTGGGCTGCAATCTTTAAATTGTACATATCACAGGTTAGGTGCTTAGCTGTTTTCTTCCAACAGAGAAAAAGTCTCTCAGGTGTAGAAAGGGTTACTTAGCATTGCAACGGCCAAGCCATTTTGTGGAATTTACCTGCAATGTTTTTAATCCCATCTAAAGATTGAATTGATGTATCTAGGGACCACTGAAATCAGTGAAACCTTACTGTTAAACAAAACTAACATAAAAGACTTGGGAGAGTGTTTCCTCTCTGTATATGGGGTGATGTATTTTGTTGCCTTCCAGGCTGTTACAATAATTACCTTCAATAAATAAGCTTAACCTGGTCCTGATAGTGGCGACCATAGAAACACTGAAACACAGATATACATGTCATTGTTTGTGAGACAGCTGAATTGACTACAAATGGTTACAAATAAATGAGCTGTTTATAGCCTTCTTCTCAGTAGAGTGTGCTTCACAGGGCCACTAGCTAAACAGCACATTGCAAATCATAAATACCACAGTCTCTCTTGCCCAGAACTAAAGATTCAATAAAGCAAAGCAAGGGAAAATAAAAAAGGATGAAGTGAGAAAGGAAGATATCACATTTCATGTAATAGAAATAGCACCCAGACAAGTCACTCATGCTTTTTTTTGAGTTTCCTCCCATACTCTGGCTTGGAGGACATTTCTTTCAGATGCCACCAAGGGATGCTGCCAGAGCCACATCAGCAAAGGCAGGTTCCTGCTTGTGTAGAGCTACAGGTTTCAGCGCAATACTTTCTACAAAGAGTTTATTCACAAACAGAGATGTAAATGTTTTGGGTATGGGAAGGGAAATGACTATTCCAAAGGTCTTTTTCAGGATATTGTGATGCTTTTTATTCCCTAGGGTGTTGTGTGCAGCTCTTATTGTAATGATCATCTGCTGGCTCATCTTTGACACAACAAAACGAGGATCTCGTCAGCTAATCTCTTTTGGTGGGCTTGTGATGTATGTTGTCCTGATGCTTATCTTTTCCAAATATCCAACCCAAGTGAGTATTTATTCCATGATGCACCTTTTGGGATTTTTTTAATTCTGTGTCTAAAAAGGTATTTCCCTACCCTAGCATTAAGTCTAGTAAGAATAACAAAATGTGGGAAAGAATATAACCTTGCCTGAGACCAAGCCCTGTGTTTAATTTCTGAGGAAAGTAATTTTGCTGTTGGGACTGTACCAACACCTGTCTCTCACTGTTTGGGAAGATGCTGCCCACCTTCTGTTTCATCCCTGATACAGTTCTAACTGAGATAGGCCTTCTCCATGCTTTCACCCTCAGGAGCCTCACCCAAGTCCTCAGCACGCCACAGTTACTTCTTTGAGGACATTGTCATCACATCAGTACAATCCCTGGAACCAGAGATATGATAGACTTGTATAGCTCTCAACCCCTCACAAGTTTGTTTTGCACTGCAAATTCAGCAGCTGGGGCTGAGCTGATGTCCTCACTTTTTGCTCACCCACTTCCATAGGCTCACAAATGCCATTTATTTTAATATTCCATGAGAAATGTCCACTCTGTTTTGCTGTGGCATTACAAAGGGCTTCGTTCAGCCACCATAATTACCACTTCAGCTTTTACTCCTGTTTGCATGCCTCATATACCTCTGCATTCTTCCATTAATCATACATACATTGTCCAGGTCACCAAGTTTTCCCAATACTTTTCATGACTTCCATCAGTGCTGAGACTTTCTTAGCAGGTGAAGTCCTCTCAGCAAGGACTAATTAACTTACAATATCCTTTGCAACTGCTACTGTCTCCAACTGAGGTGAAAACTCATACTCCAAATGCTTTGTGCTCTCCCATGAGCCCTCATTACACCTAATTGGTTGATGTTATTCAAATATGATCTGATTAAATTGGAGAATGCCATTGTAGCTCTTTGTTCTGTAAGTTATTTGATTCAATTTTCAGAAAACAAAGATTTTTTTCAGGCAGCAGAACAGGAATCATCAGTGTAGTGAAGAGGAACTCATCAAAAGCAGCCACAGTTTCTCCTATGACTGTCTTTATAAGATGAATCACAACATAAAACTGAGCAGTTCTCAAGTACCAAAAGTCTTTAGAGCTAGGGGACATAAACAGAGTTGAAATTACCCAAGGACAAACCCTGTAGCAAAATCTCCTTATGCTCTGTCCAGATATGTGAAGATCCAAGTCCCCCACAACCTGTTTTGGCAGCTGCTCCCATTCTGCAGTATAGTCAGACTATCCCCTTACACGATTTAAACATCCAAAGTAAACTATTATTTATTTAAATAACAAGGAGTTTCTTTGTTTTTCTGTCTATCTAGGTTGCTTGGAGACCAGTATTTTCAGGAATAGGAATGCAGTTTATTCTTGGGATTCTTATTCTGAGGACCAAAGTGGGTTTTGATGTATTTAACTGGCTAGGCATTCAGATCCAGGTAAACTATTGAGCAAAATCCTTACTTGTTTAATATAATTTTCTGTCTTGAGAGTCTTACATTATTCAAACAGGCTGTTCAAGGATCCATTTGTCCCTTGATTTTTTCTTCTCTTGAGAAAAACTGGATCCTCAGAAAGGTAATTGACTTCCTGAGTTCAACCTTCTTCTCTTTCTTTTTTTTTTTTTTTTTTTTTTTTTAAATTTTTTTTTTATTTTATTCAGTTAATACAATGGTCAGAGTAATACGATTTATTAATGGCTTTACCATCATTGGGCTGAAGTTATGAATTGGCATTCTTGAAACACAAATTACTGTTGTGTCAAGGCATTCACAAGAACTCTTGGTAATGGCTCAACTCCAAATAATCCTTGCAATAACCACACTGTGCTGAAAAGCCTTGGGATTTAGGGCACAGCCCTAATTATCTTCAAAAAAGCAACATTCCTGGAGTCAGAGACATGTCATAGCCCTCATGACATATAGGAAAATTAATTCAGCTATATACAGGTGGTAAAATCCAAATCTGCATGCTGGAAGGGATCTCTAGGAAGTGGACGGGATCTATCTGCAGGTAGCCCTGAAGACACGAAGTTTTTAAAGAAGTCGAGTACTGTAAAGTAATGAATAAGCAATATACAAAATATACATCAGAGAGTACCCACTGAAGGACATTCAGACTTTTCACCTCAGGGATACTATTTTCACAGCTGTTCTTCACAGGTAATTAAGGACACATAAAACCAGACAGAGCAGAATGTACTGTCTCTGTGCAGCAGCAAATGTACAGATCTGATGTCTGTCTAATCTGCGGGCAGTGGGAGTCATCTGGGTTTTGTTACCAGGTTCTCAGTCTCTGAGTCAAGCAGGTCTGGTGCCCCCTTTTGCTAGCTTCATGTTTTCAAGTCTTACAGTGTATTCTGTCAGAACTAATTACTGTAGCTATTATAAACTGTATTTTAACTGCATTTTTAACTGTATCAGTAATGCATATATTTGCATCAGAAGTATAAAAATGCACTGGATAAAAATTTAAAAGTAGAAGATTCCCTCAGGCTAGCTACACCTTTCAAAACTCATTACTTCAGCTGTCAAATCTCCATTTTAAGCTGTATAATTACTTGTACTTATTTGCATCAGATGGAGCATACAAGTGTACCACAGTATTTGGATTAAAAAGTACATTTTTTTTCAGTGTAGCTTATGGCCTCTATTGGGTCATGGCTCAACAGAGCAGAGTGGATTCCCTCAGTTCAGCCAAATACAGTAAGCAAGGCTTGGGCCCCTACAAATCAGAACCCAAGCTTCTTGGACCTCACCATATTTCTGCAAGACAGCTAGCAGTATTTTTTATGGGTTTGGCAGGTACCCAGAGCTTACGCCTGATTTACTTTGCTTTCTGTCCCCAGACTTTTCTGGAGTACTCTGACGCAGGTGCCAAGTTTGTGTTTGGTGACAAATACACGGATCATTTCTTTGCCTTTAAGGTAAGATGGTTGCTATACACTGTATGTGGCAGATAAACAATGGTAAGAGGAACAGTATAGCTGGAGAATAAATTGTGTGGCTTGTAATACCTATGTAGTCACCAGAGAAACCAACAGGTAAACTATTCCTTATTATGTGATATTCTGAATAGAAAATTTGGGAACACTTTCATTCACTGCCAAACACTGAATTAGATTGCACTTATTTAGCCTAATTGTGACAACATATATTTAATGTAGACAGAATTTTGGAATATTTTTCTACAAGGAATAGGTTAAAAAGCTTGTTCCTGGCCACTGACAGAAATATTACCTCCTGCCTATCTTCCTCACTTCCCTGTGACTAAAAGCGCTCTGCCATGCCATGCTGTTGCACCCTTAATTGCTGTACAGACCGCTGCTTCACAGATCTTCCCCTTGAAGAAGTGGAGAGCCTAGATGTGTATTTATTCATGCCTAGGGGAAGAGCTAGAAGCTGCATAAGCAGGAAGAATTACATGATATTTCATTAGTAAGATCACAGAGGGATTTCCTATCTCTCTCTCTTAAGAGACCTTTTTGGGAAACAGCTGGAATACAGCTTATCAGCTCTGTGCTCTCTAATCTGCACCGGCATCCCTCCTGGTTTTGCTCTGAGAAGCAGCTCATGCCACAATGCTTATTTAGGCTGGAATCAAGAACAAATAAAGCAAAAGAAACCCCAAACCAACCCAAATAACAAATAAATAAACCTCAAACAAATATGAGAAATATATAAGGGCTTACTTTTTCAGGTACCTGACCGTGGGCTTACATGTCTTTTCTCTTATTTTTTTCTTGAGGTGATATTCCAAACTAGATGTTCTGCAAACTTAGCTCTTTCATTACTTGAGAGAGAAGATGCTATCTGTAAAATAGCCTTCCACTAAGAACAGTCAGAACATCTTGGAAGGGAAAAAAACTAAGGCATTTCATCAATAAATATTAATCATATTTTAAGAGGATTTCTTTTGTACCTTTTGTTTCACTTTTCAGGATACTCCTACCTTTACTTTGGAAGGTATTTATTTCACTTATTTGAGTGCTCAAATATTTGATTCTCCACTACATGTTTTAGGAATGAAATTATTTAATTCCCAATTCCCCCCCCCCACACCCCCCACCATAATTTTTCTCATGGCTTTTGGCAATGCTTTTTGAATATGATTCTTTCAATGTGGTTTTGTGTACTCACTGATGATGCAAGATACTTTGCTTACTAAAGCCATAACTAGGGACTAGACAGCCAGAATTTTGCTTCTGTGTAGGAAAACATACATCAGACTTATCCTATGGTTCAAGCCAGCAAAACCATGGAATTTCTAGACCTTGTTTCTGTAACAGGTACAAGTAGATTATTCTTATATTGAAAAACAAGAAAACCAGTTGGTTTTCAGAGCTGCATATATATATAAGAATATATACGTATAAATATGGTAAATGGAATTGCAGACGAGTGTACAGCAATACCAAAACATGCTCCATCTGCTCCTCCTCTAGACAGGGAGTTCCCTCTCCCAACAACAGTGAGTGACAGCCAGCCTGTTCTCCCTTGAAACTTGTTATTTATTTAGACATTAAGTTGGTCCAAAGTGCTTTTTTGTGCTTTCAGATATTTTATGGGCTTTGCATGTTGTGATGAGCTCTTCAAATCTTGCCCAAAGATATTTCAAAGCATTGTCCAAAAGACAATGCTTACCTCATCAGAGATTAGACCAGGGACAGGACATGTCTGCCAGAGTCCAGTTGTATCCATAGCACATCCTCAGCAATGTGCAGGGACACATCAGTTTTCTGGCAGGTGAAGTGGACGTTACCAGAGCAGACACCTCCCAGTTGTGCATATGCACACTTGTATATGTTCTGACCAGTTCCATCATGCCATAGTGTCTTTGAGCACACGGTTCTGGAAGCACTAGTTAGTCAAAAATGCACATATTTGCATGCATAATCTGGTTTATTTTTAATGTTTATTTTAAATATGTATTTGTGCAGGCAGATGCAGAGTTTCAGAGTTCTGAAAAAATACCCACTTGCCCACATAAATAGGCACTTCCAAGTACTTAAGTAGATGGAAAAGACATTTTAGTATTAAGTCTTCTGTCCTGTTGACTGCAAAAGACAAAGTTTGCTTTGAGCAAGTAAGAAATTAGACTTCTGTTAAATCTGTAGCTCCTTTTTTATACCAGAAGAACTATGGTTCCCTGAGAAAAGCTTTGCTTTGAAGGTCAAACTTTAAGAGCATATGAAAAAGCAGAGTGTTTCTTAAATCAATAGCAACTTCTATTAAGGAAAATAGGGAAAAAGTTAAACATCAAGCCACAAATAGGACGGAGTTGAGAGCAGCCAACAAATTTAACTTTCTGCTCTGTATGGTAATAACAAAAAAAAAAGGCAGGGGAGAAAGATATTAATTTCACTAAACTAAACTGTCTGCTGTTACTGCATGGCAAACTATCCCTGCAGAATTGCAAAAAGGATCAAGGAACCAAGCTAGAGAAAGCAGCATTATATTAACTTGTTGAACAGCACAACAATATTGGTTAATTGTACTCTGTCCTTTCAGTGAAAGGTTCTGTTCACCAAAATTGAGTTTTTAAATGTTTATCAAAATTATTTATAGTACCAGCTCTCCTCTAGAAAGGCATAGAGTCTATGCACTGAAAAGATCTGACCTAACAAAGTGGTTTGTTATTTTTCATTCTGTTACTTGATTTCATCTATAATGCATTATGTCATTAGTGAACACACATGAAAGCTTCCTAGTCTTTGTGGTTGTGGGAAAATGACTGCAGGCTCTGGGGACTGGTAACTGGGGATACACTTAGAGGAAACTGAGGGGTTATATTGCATTTTAACAGGAGTTATAATGCAGAGTAAATCACAATTCCTGCTTTATGGATGGAATATGGTTGGTGCATGACTTGAAACCCTTCCAGAATGATTCCCCATCATCTGTTAAGGGGGGGTTGAATGGAGGGTGGAGTGGAGAGGAGTGGAGTGGGGGCACCACAGCCAGACTCTGTG
Organism: Motacilla alba alba; assembly: GCF_015832195.1. Taxonomy (NCBI): domain Eukaryota; kingdom Metazoa; phylum Chordata; class Aves; order Passeriformes; family Motacillidae; genus Motacilla; species Motacilla alba. The sequence goes on from NC_052046.1 coordinate 51,184,085, forward strand.
GAAATCCTTGCAGGGAAGGAAACTCGGTGGTACTCTGCAGCTTATAAACTGCATACCAAGGAAAGAGGGGAAGATGTCCCACTGGTGAGGTAGCAACTTTGGCAAAATCCCTCTCCTTAGACAAACTTGCTTCATTAAGGCTTAATAATAATATTAACTTTGACACCCCCTTGTTGAAGTTACCTGCTTCTGATGTACGAACACCCCTCATAGGAATGCACTCTACATTCTTTTTGACTGTATCTTTAAAACCAAAGGGAGAGAATTTTATGCTAATCAGTAACAAAGGTATGTATGACTAGAGTCACTCAAATGCCACATAAACATAAATAGTATATAAGTGAGTTGAGAACAGGGGAAAGTTAGGGAAAACTCCATCTTAACTGCTGCGATTAGTCAATGGGCAGAATCTCTCTTCTTCCCCATAGGGGCACCTATAACTGGCTCTATGTGCCCTGAATATTTTACTCAGGATTAGAGCCTGTCTGTGTATTCCTTCAAGTATATTGTTGCAGTCAGATACAATCAGCAACAATCTCCTAACCTTAACGTGTCGCAATCTTGCATTAATAAGAGTGTTATACCTGATATTATTAGTGTGAATCCTTTATGGGTGCTGGCAGTTGGCCGCAGGTAATACACTCTAGTAAAGGGCAAGACCTGCTGAGAGGTCTCACTTGTGCTGGTGGTGTGTTTCTCTAACACAGTCAGACCACTCTGCAATCCAGCAGGACTGCTCAGTTAAGGGTGTCCCTAGTGGGATGCTGAAAAACTGGTCACTGTCTTCGCTTTCCTGGGACACTGACAGAAAAATTAAATGCTAAGGGGCAAATAAGTCTCTACACACTAAGGGTCTAGGAAGCCTCCCCTTTTCACATGACAGGGGTACTGTTTTAGCTGCAACTAATTTGTCTGACTAATTTGGGACCTTTTGAGGGCAGATTTTTCTTTCTGTCGTATATTAGCATAGAAGTGGTGGTGTCCTGTGTATTTCACATACTTGAGAATCAAGTTATATTAGTTTTATTCAGGGTGAAAACCCAATCAGAGAGTGGTTTTAGTAGCCCATCAGAGTGGGTTAGGCATTAATGAGTATTTTTCAGTATCCACTGTGAGAGACCTATATTCACTTTTTGTATTTAGTAAGTATATACCTTTAAATAGATTCTTTTTAAAGGATGTAAATGTTTGAATTGACTCAAATATGGCTATAAACTTATGTATATTATGCTAAGCTAAACAGTTTCTAAAGAATTGTAATTGTGTTAGAAAGCTACGTAGATAAATGAAAATTATTTAATTACAACACAAACAGGAAGGTCAGGAAAGAAACCACTGTAGAAGTTTTAATGATCTTTTGTCTTCAAATCAGGTATTGCCAATTGTGGTTTTCTTCAGTACGGTTATGTCTATGCTTTACCACGTTGGATTCATGCAGTGGCTTGTTGGAAAGGTATGCATTTTTGCCAATTAGATGCTCCTTTGGCTAGTGTAGGAAATGTTTTGAACACATGCAGAGGAGCCATAGCCTGGAAGTAGTTCAAAATGTTACCATTGCAAAATCTTGATTGGCAACTCTCAATCTGGTTTTGTTGCTTATGTCATATTAATTGTTAGATTTGCCTGGTAAGCTTTAGTGCTCCTCAGATGCCATACTTGCATAAATCTTCTTTTCTGCTTTCCCTTCTCCCAGCCCTCAAAGTGCAGGATGGACATTAAATCACAGAGAGTGGATTTCTGCTAAGCATTTCAGTAGCTATTGCATATACCTTCCTGTCACAGATACCCAGATAAAATCAAAGCAGGTTCCTCACCTCCCTCCCTAAGAGTTTATTTCTGTCAGCATCTATGTCTTGTGCTACTGTCTACTAATATAAGATCAAGTCCACTTCCTGTTGTCTCTGTCCAATAAACTTGTCATATGAGGGAAAAGATCTTCCTCTATGGTGGTAGTTAAACCCAATTTGAAGATATTCTTAAATTATAACTTCTTTGCCCTTTACATTCACACGATTGTTATATGGGCACCATGAACATCACCTAGTTGATATTAGTGTGCTAAAATTACAATGAGGCATTTTTAGCCTTAATCTAAGTTTCACACTTTTTCCCTTCATATGATCCAAGTATTTTTGGACAAGAATATAAGTCATAAGAACACATCAAAATATCTCTTTTATTTAATTTAATATCATTTTTATGCCCAGAAGGAGCCTGGAGTACTTTCAGTTCTGTTAAATTACTTCTCCTCTGTCTTATTTTAGCATGTACCAATTACATGAGTGTGCTATACCTTTAAGCTGAAATCATGAATTCAGGAAGTATTTTAACATTTCTCTGACCTCTTAGATTGATATGGTTAACTCGAGAAGGGCATGGAACAAGCAGAACAAATTTTTGTTTCTTTTTTTAAAATTATTTTAGGTTGGTTGGATAATGCATGTCTTCATGGGAACAACTCCTGTTGAGTCTCTGGTAGCTGCAGGTAACATATTTGTGGGACAGGTGAGCTGGAGCACAGAAAAACATGCTAACATATAACAATATTTTATTTATACAGAATTTAGGGAAATAATGCTGCTCGTTGAACAGTTGTGTATTAAAAAATAATCTCTTTCAAAGCTAGGATTCCACTACATCAAGTCTGACTATAGGTTCCCAAAACTGCTGTATGTTCATATATTGGCAGTGATGCACAATGGAAAGGACTTGGGAAGCAACATGTTTTCCCAACAGGATGTTCAAGCATAACTGTAGATGATAGATCTCCCTGCTAAACAACTCTAAGGCTATGAAGAAATAACAATTTCAGGGTTCTTTTTCAGTTGAAAAGGCAAGTGGTGTGAAAAGATGGCAGGCAAGGGCAGGAGAGAGAGACAATGAAGAAAACTAAGATCCAAGGCTAGCAGTATAAGGCCTTATTCTCAAAAAGAGTGGACAGCATCTAACCAACCACTTAAATGGGAAATGTATTAAACCCACATTTACAATAATGTGTCCCAAGCTTAGAAGCAATGTAGAAAGACCAACAATTGACATCCAAACCCAAATGCACTATTAGCATGATATTTAGCAGTGGTGCATCACCACATCACACTGCTTCAAGATTTGGAGTGGTACCATTCCATGACACTGCCTCCAGGATGTGCTCACCCACATGCCGGAGGGACATTTCACTTGACTAACAGCCTTATCTGCGGCTCAGACCTGTGGCTGTTCCTAAGTCACTCAGAATTGGAATAGAATTTCTTGGAAGTTTCATTGTGCTTTTAAGGGAGACAGCAAACCAGCCAGAATTGTGTTCAGATATTCTCTTTCTTGGGATAAAAAAGCCCCAATCTATTGAAATTTGAGCACTTGCTAGCACTAGGATTAACTAGTCAAAGAAATCTAAGAGAGTATTGTGCCGACAGTCATTGTTCTGCTCGTAATAAAAGAAATCTTTGGGCTTTTATTAGGGATTTCTTAATTTGGTGCTTGTTTTTCACTTCCAGACAGAGTCTCCTCTCCTGGTACGACCCTACTTACCATATATCACCAAATCTGAACTTCATGCAGTCATGACAGCAGGATTCTCAACTATTGCAGGAAGTGTCTTAGGAGCATATATTTCTTTTGGGGTAAGACAGGGGAAAAAAAATAGAAAATATATTTTTTGTGAAATCTTTTAAGTATTTCACCCAGCTACAATGCTTTGAAAGTATCCCTCAATCATTCCCACTGTTAGGGTTTTTTTTTTTTGTCTCTGAAGGAATTAGCCACAAAAATCCTTGGTCTTCTGACAGCTCATTCTCTTGATTTCTTTATGAGCAATATGAACTTTTAGTGACCTCCTGTAGAAAGATCATACAAACAACTAAAAATATTAATTGCATTCCTACGTGTTTGTGCATAATATGGTTATCGTAGAGTACTTTGTGTCACCTGGAATTGTAGGTTTCCTCCTCCCACCTACTGACTGCTTCCGTCATGTCAGCACCAGCATCATTAGCTGTGTCCAAATTATTCTGGCCTGAAACTGAAAAGCCTCTGGTAACTCTGAGGAGTGGCATACAAATGGCAAAAAGGTAAGCTGATCAAGGTACTACTTAGTACTACTGCAAAAATGAGGTCTGGAAAAATAACTGCTCACACATAAATTTTAGGGGGATTACGTGGTAGGTGTGCAAGTAATAAATTAATTTACTGAATAAATACTGCAAATGGTTCATTTATGAATTCAGGTGAGTGTGCCCTGTTACAATCTAACATATGCTAAGGACTGGGCCAAGATGTAAACTCTCCAAAGAAAGGGAAATGCCTACCTGAGGTGACAGGGTGACAGGGTGCCAGGAGGCTTTCCCTTTTGTAATGTTACTGTCTTTTTCTGTAATGAATCTGCAAATGTAAACATGTAAAAAGCAAAGGCAAAACAATCATTTCACAACAGCAGCAAATTTGTTGCCTATCTGCAGGGACACTTTTCTTGAGAATGACAGGCAAAGCAAAAAGCCTACTAAGGATCTGTTTCTGAATGGCCCAAGCATTTCTGCAAGGGCTGCGTGAGAGAAGAGCAGCGACCAAGCAGTGCTACAGTTTTGAGATCTGATCCCTATCTTGCTCAAACCTGAATGTACCAGAATTAATTCTCAGGGCACCACAAGCATATGCTTCAAATGTCTGCCATGAGGATTGACAGGAAAAGCCTACTTCACCTCATCATTCCTCTTCATTATTTTCTCTATGAGTGTACAGACAGCTTCAGTACTAGAACTCTAATCAAGCGCATGTGCGTTTTAGTTCTGTTATTTGTTCTTGAATTTAAAGGTGTTCACACTCTGGTTTTCTCTTCATTGGCAAAGTGAATCAAAGAATCTGCTAGAAGCAGCCAGCCAGGGTGCCTCTACCTCCATCGGGCTCGTAGCAAACATCGCCGTGAATGTGATCTCCTTCCTTGCCCTGCTGAGCTTCCTTGACTCAGCCCTTTCTTGGGTGGGCAACTTGTTTGACTATCCACAGCTGACCTTTGAGGTATGATGTCCAGGTTCTTCATGCAGCTCACATACATACAGAATTTGTCTTTCTCAAATTTAAGTGCTTGTGTGGTTTCTTTATTGTTGTTTTTTGTTCTCATTTCGTGTTTTAACATGATCTAAACCCATATTTTATTTGCATGTTCTGAACAATTTCTTAACAGTTAAAGTAAAATTTTTGCCATTTAAGTATTTCTGTATCTATTAGTCTGCATATTGTTTCCCTCTGTGGTGTTCCTGCTAACTCTCAGGGTGTGTTTATACAGAGTAGGCTAGCATCTTCCTCCTCTGACTAGGCAGTGCAGCGCATCTGTCAGTCACATGCTTGCCAAGCCATTAACTCCTTCAGCTAAACATAAAAGTGGCTTTATCTTCAAAAGGTCCCATCAAACTCTTAATACTCACTGTGTTCACTTTATGGGGGACACTGGGGAAAGGCTGGACTTGACTGAAACCAGACTTAATCAATATCAGTTAGTTCTCAATACAATTACAAGGTAAAACTCTACCCAAATCACTCAACAGAACAAATGGGTTTCAAACAGGATTTCTACTTGAACCTAGGTCAATATGTTATTTTTGACCCAATGCAATCACCTAGTTTCAAAACCTTTTTATTTTGCAAGACCCTAAAAAAATCCTGTGAGAAACATGGATATTACTAGTGTTAAAGGTGCTGCCAAAGTGAATAGCCACTCATAACAGATATGGCTTCAGCAACACCAAGTTATTGCCCTGCCAAGCTTTCACAGATATCTCACTGCACCCTAGACACCTATAGCTGAGGAGAGGCACAAGTATGTATGCCTTAGGCATACTCGTGCAGGGGCTGGTATTTTCAGGGGCTGCTGGGTGGTGTAAGATTTGGACAGGTAGATAGTCCACAAGGAATTGAATCACACAGACATGATGCATGCAGTCAATCTTCCCTTGGGAGAGACACCAATGTGTAACATTCTGTGAGCAGAGAAACCAGCCAGAAATAGTAACTGCTTGAAGTTACTATTAAAGTTCCCTAAGCACAATCTGACCAAAACCTTTCACAGCTGGAGCTATTTTCTGTCATATGGAAATAAGCTATACCGTGATATGGGATTTCTTTTTCAATTTGCATAAATCTTATAATGCCAGGAAAGAATAGGTACAGCTTTAATTGTGTCAGATGCACAGCTTTTATGCAGAGACAACTCTTTTGTTTACACCAGTTGGAGTCCAATAACCTGATAATTAAGTGTGTTCATTAACACATTTGATTTAATCTAGCAGATGAATTAGAATCCTCAGTTCTCCTATCAGCTCTTTTAGTTCAATCTTCCTTCTTTTTGTCAAACACTGTGCCAAATTTGAAGTCATTATTGAGGGAAAAGAAGGCACAGAAACCTTTGTTTTATTTTACATATAAAATTAGGGATATATAAATATTTTTTATATATAGAGTCTGGATTAATGTTTTAAAAGGTACTCAAGCATGTCTGACAATAAAAACCCTCCCAGAGTTCATGGCAGCAAAAATTGAAGGCTAATTTTCCTCTGCTAAAATAAAACCATCTTTATTTTAAGTTTAGAAAACTCACTGTCTGCTATTGTTTTTTTGGCATGTATTTTGACCAGCTTTTTCTTATGCATTCTGCAGAACATTTGTGCTTATGTCTTCATGCCATTCTCTTTCATGATGGGAGTAGACTGGGAAGACAGTTTTATTGTTGGTGGACTACTAGGCTACAAAACTTTCTTCAATGAATTTCTGGCTTATGAGCGGCTTTCAAAACTGATTCAAAAGCGAGAAAAGGGTGGAAGCATGTACATTAATGGTGTGAAACAGTATATGACAGTAAGTAACATTTTCTGTTCTACAGATTTATTTGATCAAATACTTCAATGTTAAAATTACTTATTTTTTAATATGGGTATAAAATGATTGCATATTATTCTAAGATGCGTCTTTGAGCAACAGAGTTCAGTTATGAAAGTGCAGCATTCCTCTGTGCAGTTGCTGTGACTGTGATTGCCCTAGCTGTCTTGAACAAGCACGGAAACAGAAGGGCATTGGTTTGGGGAACGTGCAGTGTCCCACAGGACGCCACACTTAAGATAGAGGCTGTCTTCAAAGCAAGTTTCTTCTTACCTGATTCTCAGTACTTCTCTATGAGCTACTCTCCCAAGAAAACCCTGAGGAAGAGCTTGAGGATCCTCCTGCCCTCAGAGGTTTGTCCAAGCATTAAACTTGAAGAGAGGCATCCAGCAAGCTCTAGCAGGTGACATTACTGGCACACCTTTGTTGGAGGCTATTGTTCCCTCTGCAGAGGGCAGTAATAAAAGACATGTAGTACATGTAGTACACCTCCTTTGGCACACTGAGTCCAACAAGTCTGTCTCAATCAAGCTTTCCAACCTTGTCCCACCTCTCATTCCCAGTTTACCCAACAGATGTGTAGTTCCTACTACAGCACCCTGAGGAAGGCAATGCTAAGGGCATCTTGCATGTGTGCATGGGGCCAAAGGTTATTCAGCGATCAAAGCTCACCTTTGTGGACATGACTGCTCCACTATCTAGCATTCACAAGCACAGCACATGCTGAATTTGTCCTGAGCACAGGCAGTGAAAACCATGATATCCAACTTTATACCTTCTGTCTCTTAAATTGAGACAGATTGTCACTGTAGAGAAACCCTGAAGTAGAAAGTATTTTGTACAGTTCTTATTTGCTTCTTTGAATCAGACGGGATGCTGTGGAAACCTCTTATATTGAAAACCAAAAACAAATTCCTGGCCACTTGCATTCCTGATTAACAGAACATATTTCACATATGGAGGTAGAAAGCCAGGCAGTCGGATCAAATATTCACACCCTTGTCTGAGCATCCATTACCGGTGTTCCTGAAATTCCGGGCAATAGAATTTGGGGCTAGAATGATCTTTGGTGTGCCCCTGCTATAGCTGTGCTTCCTTCTACTACATGAATAGGACACTGAATTGCTGCCTGAGTGGAGAAGTGTATTTTAGTATGGAATACAGCCTTAAAACACAAATCCTAGGAACTCTATCAAACTTTTTTTTTTTCCCTCATAAGATGTCATATAGAACTTTCACATTTACTTCTAATACCTATAAGGAGCTGTATTAATTTCCATGGTGAAAAGCTCTGCAAAACATAAACAATTTTAATTCATAATGCTGGTAAAAAATGGCTGATAACCATTATAATTACAGCACAACAGTTCAAGTCAGGGTGTGCTTGGCTTCCATTTTTGATTTCTCTTCAGTTTTAGAGCTTTCTAATTCATCCACACACAGATATTCTCTCAGACTGAGCAAACAAGTGTCTTCACCTGAGTCATTAATTAGATGGCTTCCTGTTTTCAGAGCTAGGGAGTGCAAATGAAAGCAGGGTACACAGAGCTTTTTCTAGGAAAAGCTGGTAGAGTGGGTACTTGAAAAGCATTTTCCTGCATTTGTACAGATTGATTGAAAGTATCTACAAATTGATGTTCATAAAAGAGGAATTAAACCAGAGGAACTTCTAATAAACAGGAAACCTGCTAGAACACTCACTCATTTTCAGCTTGAACCTAAACCACAGTAAATAGGAATTCAGAGCTGCCAGGGGGACAAAAATCCATTTGCTGAGATATGTTGCCTCCTTTCTCAAAATGTTTGAACTACATTTATCTGAAAGCTTGCAAGGTTTGTAGCCTGATTTCACCCAAAGGACCATTTTGTGTCCTGCGAGGGGTCCCTCCATGGAGGCAAAGGCCAAGCTTGTCTCTACTCTGAGGTCCGGGTTTAGTTGGTGTTACCCAAGGGGAGAAAGGTGGCAGAAGTCAGTACAGAAATAAGCTGTTAATGGGGATTCCAAAATCATAATGTCCCTCTCTGCCTGTCAACACACCAATGTACCCACTTCCTAGGAGACCAATTTGTCTTCTTTGCACAGGGTGGAGCATGCACAAAGCAGCTTTGTATATACAGCCCTCTGCTTCTTCAGGGTCAAAGAATTCAGGGATGCCTACCAAAACTTGAGGTTTCAAAAGAGTTTTATAGAGGCATCCAGCTGTGAAAAACAAGTTGAGTTATAGCTCTCTGACTCATACTTTCAGAAAACAGCAGTTAAATTACCACTAGTAAGATAAGATTTTTTTTTGTCTTTAATTACTGCTGCTCACTTCAAAAAGGCACAACAATTTATGTGAAAGATAAAATCATTGCATAGTTTGTCAGTCCTCACATGGGCAGCTGGTATAAAAGCCTGTAACTTTCATCAGGGAGATAAGTCTACCTTTCTGAAAGCCACACCTTGGGCAGCAACCAAGCAAAACAGTTATTTTTGTACTCAGAGCCACAATGCCATGTTTTCAGACCTTTAAATCACAATGAGCTGTTTCAAACCATTCAGAGGGTGTGTCTCTTTGCTTTTCAGGTTCGCTCTGAAGTCATTGCCACCTATGCTCTCTGTGGATTTGCCAACTTCGGCTCCCTGGGACTGGTAATAGGAGGCCTGAGTAAGAGCCACTCTCACAGACAATTTTGTGTCGAGCAAATCCCAAAGAAAGCACCAAAAGGAACAGGCTGGGGGTGAAGCTTAGCAGCATTAGGGGCTGTGCAGCTGCTTAGCCAGAGCCTAGCACTCAATTGTGAATGGAAGGGCGCCTAGAGGGGTACAGGTTTTGGTGTGGAAGTACTGGGAGAGGCACTGAAGGCAAGGGGAATGAACCAAGCCCTTCTGATAGCCTTCCCTCTTTAGACATCAAACATGAACCTGAGCAACTACTGCTCATGAACTTCAGGAGGAGCAGGCCAACTCCATAGCATGCTGGTTTGAGAGATGAATTTGGTTATTTCTTGTAAAAATATCACATATATGCAGTAGTCTTACAGGGAAAGAATTAAAAAAAAAAAAAGTTTTCAGATCTCAGTGGAAAAAGAAAAATTGAAAAACCATCTGAGTTCCTCACCAGGCAGCCAGAATTGCTGGCAGTCATCTTTACCCTGAAGCCACAGTGGGCTCAGCAGTGGGGCAGCATAGAGGAGCAAAACCCAGCCATAGGGCCAGACTCTTCTGAAGGGCACAATCATCCAGCGCAGACATGCAAATTGCCAAAGGAAGCAAAAGTTACCATTTTAATATAAGCAACCCTCTTAACAAAGAGAGCCAATGCTGGCACTTGGCCTTCAAATAGCCCACTAAAAAAGTGTCCCATTTTTCCTCCATGTTTCCCTTAGTTTAAACTGCAGGGGGGGAAATTACTCCTGGGGGGCAAAAGATGGCAGATTCACCTTCCTTACATGTATTTCTGTTTGACATACACTTTGTATTTCTTCTAGCAAGCATTGCCCCCTCAAAAAAGAAGGAAATAGCCAATGGTGCTTTCAGAGCAATGATTGCGGGAACAGTGGCCTGTTTCATGACAGCCTGTGTCGCAGGTACAGTGCTCAGGTTTGGTGTCCCCTACGGTCAGTGACCACCACGGGGCAGTGCACCAGCTCCATACTATGTCTACTTAGGCTGCCCTTGTCACTCAAACACAAGTATTTTTGTGCTTGGCAGGATTAAAAGTTGATATGAGATAAAACATTCTTGAAAACTGAAATTTGAAAAGCTGTAAATATTTCAGTTCTTCCATTATGTCTTTGTTTTCAGAAGAGGGGTATGGTGTTTTAATGGGGGAGATTTTTGTTGGGTTTTTTGTTTGTTTGTCTGTGGAGAACATGTGGCTCATAAACAAGGCAATTTATAGATGAATTGCAATCCCTCCTCCACACCACTAGATAGAGGAATAGAGAACTAATTTTGGAAAAGAAACAGAAAAATTGAATGAAAGGGTGTAAAAAAGTAACAATGAGGGAGAATCTGAACAACCCTTTGTCATAATGTTAAGTTGATATTTTGAGGGCATAATATTTCCACAGAGTGCTTGGGTTTGTGAAATGGTCTTAAAAAAAATGGGACTCCACAGTTGATCCTTATTTTCAAAATTTCAGCTTCAATTTGAGTGAAAAATCACAAAGCAACAGCATTTTAGGGAGAAAATTAAAAAGAACAAATTAATTATTCAAAAGATTAATTAATTTATATGTTTCAGTGGGTTATAAATTTATCCTCAGTATTTCACAATCCCTTTTCCAGCTCTCTTTCCTGAACATGTGGTATACAAAATTGGTATGACGTGCTATGACGAAGGTTAAAGCACTCATGTTTCAACAGTGAAGAAAGATCTTGGTACTTAATGTAGCTAAAACCACTACGTCTGTTTCTACCACAACTTCTCTAGGCCTTGGTGCTCACGGTAGCAACAGAAACATACACATATTAAAGATAAGCCCACACTATTTTCTGAAGGCTACAGAACCAGTACACTTAAAAATAACATTAGTCTCACAACTATCCATAATATTTTAATACATGACACTACTCTGCATAACTGAGGTACCAGGAAGCCCTACTAAAATGTGCCATTTACAATATTGATCGTAAGAGTAATATTGTGAACAGCCACTGAGAAAATCTCTCCAAATTAATACAATCTGCTTTGGAAAGAAAATTGCATTCCACCCACTCTTGCCATGCTTTCCTTTCCTTGCTCTCCTTTCAGGAGAAAATAAAAAAGCCAAGCAATTTCTATTACCCCAGTCAAGATAAGAACATATTAAACATGTTTTCAAGTTCTACAACATTACATATAGAAGGAGCTATCACTTTAATACTTTTGGGTCTCCAGTACTCCAGTGACTGATGACATTAATATTTGTAGGAAATTTTAGAGAATGTGTAGCAAAGCAAACTCAGTTTAAAACAAAATAAGAGGTTCTTGCCCTTCTGTATTATTTACTTGCACTTCTATAAATGCAGCATAGCTTCATTTTAGTTAATATAAACACACTGACCCAGCACTGAAAGGCATTACCACACAATATTAGTATCATTAAAAGAGGCAGAAAACCAAAATTATCCAAGTGTAACAGGTTGCTGTAGTTTAATTCCTACATATAAAAAGTAGATAAATTGTTGTGGTTGCTACTTAATTCAGTTTTTAAAAATTATTCAGATTAGAAGTCCCACAGTTCAAAGGTTTTGACCTTGTACCTTTACATAACCACCTCAAATTTGATTTTGCGTCAGACAGAATGGTTTGTTTGATCATGGCTTCATGACTCACATTCTCAAATCTTATCTTCCTCTTCATTATTCATTAAGAAAATTGTAACTTACTTCACAGGAATGCTGACTGTCCCTCGTCTGGAAGTTCCTTGCCGCATCTTATTAGGAAATGCTTCCAACTTCACAGATTTCCCGGCCAACAGCACAGAGCTAGTTGAATGCTGCCAGCAACTCTTTACCAGGTATTGAGAACCCTTTATCCTCTGAGAATAAAATTTAGGGAACTCATATCTTCTCTGAAAACCTAATGTTATTTTTATTTTTTGTATTTGGCTTTTTTCTTAGGCATCTGCTTTCAGTGTACTAGTCTCTTTTAGAGGAATGGCTATTTTAGTGCTGTTGAATTGTTTTCCTCTTCTTGGGGCATTTTTCCTTTGCATGACAAACACCTACAGAACCAACAGACAATTCAAAATATGTATGTTGAAACCTCCTCGTGAGAGGAAGGTCAAGCACTGATCTCTCCTGTGTGGTGACCAGTGACAGAACCCCAGGGAACGGCCTGAAGCTGTGTCAGGGGAGTTTTGGGTTGGCTATTAGAAAGACGTTCTTCCCCCACAAGGTGTTTGGGCACTGGAACAGCTCCCCAGTGAAATGGTCACAGCACCAGCCTGACAGAGTTCAAGAAGCATTTGGAAATGCTCTCAGGCACATGGTGTGACTCTTGGGGTGGTGCTCTGTGCAGGGCCTGGAGCTGGCCCTCAACACTTCTTGATTTATCTCAAATACTAACAAGAAAATAAATCAAATATTCGAACTAATATAAAGTTAACCTAGTATTTGAGGTTAGCAATAGCTAAAAAAAAGTCAGGAGCCTTTCCCTCCCTTCCCTCTTCTGTCTGTAATGTGACTAAAGATAATAATAGTCAGGTCTGTTTACGTTGAAAACTTTACATGCATTTAAAGTAGAAAAATATTTCAAGATAAATTGCAATTTGCAGCTCTCTATCCAAGGCAGAGGAGAAAGAAATACTGACATTAAAAAAGGAATATATATAGATATACTTAACACTATCTCACAAAGAACCAAAGGTCTATGTATTTAGGTTATGGCAAGAACCTTTCAAATTTGTCCTAATGTGCTTGCCTTTATTTTTTTCCCCCCCTCCCCTTTTTTCTAGTTTAAAAACTAATTGCTTTAGAAATAAATGCTCTTAATTCATCCTTTTTTCTTGCTATTGAAAACATAAGAACTTACACAGCAAAAATCATCTCTGGGTACATTCAATCATTGTTATTTATTCATTACTCCAACTTTTCCTCATCACACTAATTTCAACTCTACCATGCTGCTACAAAGACCAGAACCTGCTTTATTTTTAGCAGAATCAATGTTAAGCAGATGCTTTGAAAATGTAAAAATATCGAATAGGGAAATAAAGGCCTCAATCATTTCAGTTATCTAGGGGGATGTACCAGAGGCATGAGGACTTGCTACAGAAAACCAGAAGTTATCCCAATAAAAAGGGAGAACATCTGGATCTGGCACTTGGCTGGAGTGGGGAAAGTCTTCTCTCTATTTTGTTTCTCATGAAAATTTTAACACATCTAAAGTTGCTTTGGAGAAAGCATGTATTGCCATGTACATGTGTGTTGTGTAAATACACATATACTGCAGAGAGAGATTTCCGTGACAAAAGTCAGTGATTCTGTGAAAAGGCGTTTTATCTGATTTCTGCTTTATTTCCTCTCCTAGTGCAAATTATTCGGAAGAGATCTTTCCCAGAGGAAACTACAGTCTGAATTCCTGGAAAGTGTGTTGCCAAATACTGGGTCAACCTGCTTTTCATTGCACTTAGGTTAAGTTTGAAAATTTTTGACAAGATTGATCATAAATAAGAACTGTATTCCTTGGAAGAAAGGAAATTTAAAAATTGCTTTGCGACAATGAGTGATTTTCCCCCATGCAATCTTTATTTTTCATCTCTTACCAGCCCAATTCCTCTGACTTGCTTGGAAATATTTATAAATTAAACTGGCATAAATGGAAGACACTTCTTGCTGCAGAATTCTTCTCCCACTACAAATCAGAATAGAAGAACATTTGTAAGCCTGATTATCCGGCTTTTATTTCTACCCTGAAACTAACTAATTTGACAGATTAAACTGCTAAAAGCATGAAGAAAATCAGATTCAGAAGATTTGGCAGCCACTTACAGATAGCTATGAACTAGAAATAGTATTCAGAGTTACCATCAATTTCTAATACTATTTCTGCCCTTTTTGATGGCAAAGAAGTCTTTACTGCATAAAGAGAAATTACTTTTCTACACAAAAAAAAAAAAAGCTGAGAAATTACTTTTCTGCAGAGTAAGCTGCATTTTCTGCAGAGATAATTATATACATATATATATATATATATATATATATATATATATATATATATATATACCTATATATATATATTCCTACTGATACTGATATATTCTTATATATTCCTACTATAGCTGCACATGAACTGAGCTGCAAACCTGTTCTACCTCATCAGCTTGGCCACTGAAGCACCCAAACTGGGAGCTAGCCACTATGCCACAGTCCTCCTTCTGCCCACAGGAGAGTGCTGGAAGTTGGTCACTGTTTACAGTTAACTCATATGAATGAAAATGTCCAGCCTCCAAGTAAAGTTTCTTGTATTACTTTTTCTAAATCTGTGTTTTTAACCATTGTGAAAATTGATCCTGTAGTCACTCACAAGGAACTTTCATACACATTCGACCATTATCAAATGCAGGAAAAATCAGGTCCATACCAGGTCCATTCCCTGTCAAACAAGCTTAATGTAGGAAACTTCCACAGGATTCCCTTGAAGAAAAAAGTGTGTTATGATTTTAAGCTTCAGAACTTTCATGGACTCAAAAACTGGTAAGTTCTGTGCTGAGATAGGGAGAGAGAGTGATTACTAGCCTATGACATCATTAACGCTAAAGGCTTGAGAAAAAAGGTCAGAACTAAAGTACAGGAGCAGTGGAAAATTCTGACACATTCTGCGAATAAAAATTGTGCAGAGGGTCTATCCAGGAAAAGCAATTATTAATTTTTCAAGGTTCCATTAATTACTGCAGAATCTTTTCCAGGAAATCGAATTCATTAACTTAGACAGCTGCCAGTACAGTTATTTCCAGGGGGTATTTATTTGAACTTACTGTGAAAGTGCTAGTTTCCTGTAAAGCTAAGTTTATTAATTTAATCCCCAGAAAAGTTATAAATGTCAGTATTGTTACTACTTGTGATTTTTTATCTCTGCTTTTATATTGTCAGGTGTTTTTCTTTGGCCTCATTCACCTAGGTATGTCATCCTCAATTTTCAGTGGTTTTAAAGGATGTTGATAATGCTGATTAGGACTATATGCTCGTATATTTAATGTGAATCCATCCTAAAGAAAATGCATGAATTTGATCCATGAGTTTTATCCAGCATTCTGGTTATAGCAGGGTTTGGATTTCAAGTAAGTTTAGAGTCTGAAAGAGAGTAATATATTATTTTAAGGAAAATTAATCAGGAACATTAGTTCTCACTGTCAAGAAGAGCACATCCCACGTGCTCTGTTTACAAATCATCACTGGCACTCTCCTTCTTTGCTACTCCCTACCATGTTTTATTTAATATCAGTCTTTTGAAATGGCTGCTCTTTCCATTTCACGATTGTATGCTGGGTAAAAGGGCTGCTTGGGCTAATAAATACAATCATGTATAAACTGCTAAAAAACCCTTTCATATAGCTGAAGGTAGCAGCCTTCCTCCCACAGAAGAGATGTGGTGTTATTCTTTTCCTTTTTAAGACTCCTCTATAGTTGGATTAGATGGAAAGCAATTTTTGCAGAGTATATATGATATTTCTCTACACCTGCTCAAGGAAATTCCCCACCTGGTTTGATGATGGTTAATCTAAAGATGATATATGTGGGACATTACATCTTAAGTGTAGCAAAAACAGCAGTGAAAGCAGGAGGGGATTGCTTCCAAGTACCATTGTGTGTTCTGGTGACTATTTTCTCTCTGTCCTTGTGATGGTGCTAGGACTCCAGTGTAGAACTCTTTGTATTTCTCTCAAAACAAAAGTGGAATAGTGCATTTCACCAGCTTGGAATTACCCTGGCAACCTCAACCCTGAACTATCAGAGCCCAGGGACACATTTCTGACAATACCAGCAGCAACAAATCTGCATCACAGACCTCAAAAGAAACATTTGATTTAATCAAATGTTTGCTAGCACATGTGATGGACTGACCTTGTGGTGAGATGGATGCCAGGTGCCACCAAAGTTGTTCTATCCTTCTCCTCTTCTCCTGTACAGGCAAGAGAAGATCCAATGAGAGGTTTATGGCTTGAGATAAGGACAGGGAGACATCACTCACCAAGTACCATCATAGGCAAAACTGACTCAATTCAGGGAAGAATAATTTAATTTATTGCGGATCAGTTCAGAGTAGAATGCAGAGAAACAAAACCAAATCTTGAAAACACTCTCCCCAACCTCCCTCTGTGCCTTGTGATCAGTTTTACTCGTGGCTTTCTCTACCTTCATCCCCACCACACAGCAGCCCAGAGCAATGAAGAATTGGGGTTGTGGTCAGTTCATCACATGTTTCTACCCCTCCTTCTTCCTCAGGAAGAATCTTCACAGTCCTCCCCTGTTCCGCTGTGGCATCCCTACTATAGCAGACAGTCCTCCACAAACTTCTCCAATGTGAGTCCTCTGAGTCCTTCCAGGGGATGCAGTTTTTCATTAACTGCTCCAACATTGTCCCACCCCATGGGGTACAGTTGGGGAATAACACTGAAACAGGCTGTTTTAGTGTTATTCCCCAACAGGATCACAAGTCCTGCCAGAAAACCGGCTCCAGTGTGGTCTTCTCTCTCCAAAGTCCTACCAGGACCCTGCTTCAGGACCAACTCCTCTTTTCATGGGGCCATGGGTCTTGCCAGGAGCCCTCCAATGTGATCCAGGATCACAGCTTCCTTTGAGCATCCACTTGGTCTTGAGTGGGTCTTTTCTGCATGCTGCAGGTGGATCTCTGCATCCCCATGGACATCCCTGGGCTGCAGGGGCTGCCTCATCATGGGCTGCATCAAGAGCTGCAGGGGAATCTCAGCTCTCTACCTAGACTAGCTCCTGGCCCTTCTCCACTGATTTGGGAGACTTTTTCTCTCATTTTCTCACTCCTCTCTTTTGGCTGCTCCTCCTGCAGCAGATTTTTTCCCATTTCTTAAATAGTTATCACAGAGGCACTACCACTGTCATTGATGGGCTCAGCTTTGGCCAGCCGCAAGTCCATCTTTGAGCCAGCTGGCATTGGCTCCATTGGACGTGGAGGAAGCTTCCAGTAACTTCTCAAAGAAGCCACCCTGTACCATACTTCCCTCTCCCTCTCCACTACCAAAACTTGGCCTTGTAAACCCAGTACACACTGTACACCTATAGACTCAAAGATGTAAATGAATATTTTGTCAATTCATAAATAACAGATGAGGTCTATGTGGAGGTAGCTCTGTTTCAAAGGTCTTGCAAAAGAGAGTGTTTAACTTTCTTCAAAGTTATCAGAATGGCCGTGCACAATAGGTTGGAACTAATGAAGGTGACAAGGGAATGAAGCATTAGTGGTATGACTCAATTTCTCACCCTCACAAGCTACCCACTGGATGTCAGTACATACCTAATAGCTTTGTGCTGTAGCTTTCACAGGGTGTTAGTCACTAAAAGTCACTGGTAATAATTCCAGGAAAACTTTTACGCAGTTTTGTGTCCAACAGTTCCAGGAAATTACTGTATAGCCTTTATCATGCTCAGAACATGTACAATCAATGAAAATTACCCTTAAAGTAAGACCAAGTCCCTCTCGATCCAATTTGGAAAAGTACTGAAATATGTAAATTAAGGATGTCTGGCTGGTAACAGGAATATTTCTATTTTAATTGGCTAAGATAAGGGGCAGATAGAAAAACAAGGGCATTTTAGAAACAACCTTTTTCCAATTCTACACATCACAGCAGCCATTGCAACCTAGATACCTTTGTGAACAAGTAAGTAATTGACTATATGTTATGATTTAACTGGCAGGCAGCTAAACACCTCCCAGTCACCTGTTCAATCCCTGCTGCTACCTGGGACAGGGAAGAGAATCCAAAGCAAAAAAAAAGTAAGATCTGGGGGTTGAGATAAATACAGTTTTAGGCAATAATTGTTGTAATAATAATAATAATAATAATAATAATAAAATACAGAAGAAGTGATCCATAAGGCAATTGTTTTCTATCCACTGACTACTGGCTACTCAGTCATGAGGCTGCAGCCCCCAGCCAGCCTTCTCCCCAGTTTATAAACTGAGCATGACACCATATGACATGGAATATCCTTTTAAACAGCTTGAGTCAGCTGTTCTGGCTCTGTGTGCGTCATGGATTAGGAATGGTACTCCCCAATGTAGTGCTCTCGCTGAGATCCTCCAAACCACACCACAAATCGCTAGCTTCCCCTCCTGCTCCCTCTTCCCCCTGTGGGTGGCTGGAGAGAATTGGAGGAACGAAAGGTGAAGATCACAGTTGAGATAAGAGCAACTTACTGGAAACAGCAATGAGATAAGAAAGCAGAAAGTAACAGCAGCAATATGAAGAGCAAAACTGTACAAAAGAGAGGGAGCAATTGCCGTGCAAAAATGCCGTCACTACAGAGCTCAACCTGCCTGCAGGTACACCACCTCAACTGCTCCGTCTGTGTCAGAAGCAGAACCACCCAACTTTTCCCTCTGTGCGGAAATCAGCATTACCCTACTGCTCCTCACTTACTCCCACACTAACTCAACACCTCAGCAGAGAATCCCTTCCTCTGTCCCTCAGCAGTGATGTGAGGTGGTATGAAATAATGAGGTAGTACAGAATAATAAGTTGGTATAGAATAACCACCAGGTCCTGGACACATGCTCTCCTGGCTACAGCAAAAATGAACCCTCTACTGTCTGGAAACAGGACTGTTTTCTCCCAAATTCTTGTGCTCCCTCCCAGCCTATTCACTTTTGGGGTAGTGTGAGAAGCTAAAATCCTTGACTTAGGGTAAACACTACTTATAAACAACTAAAACATCAGTGTGTTATCAATATAATTTTGATCCTAAATCCAAAATACAGCACTTTACCATCTATTAGGAAGAGAAATAACCCTATCCCAGTCAAAACAAGGACACGGTCAAAGAAGCATGCCATACATAGCAAGTTATGAAGCCAAATCAGTGTTCTCGAAAATAAGTACCACCTGTTTCTTACAAAAGGCATGAATAGAGTGAGGCAAGATGCCAAGGATACAGAATATTAATTCCTATTCTACAGACTGAAACTGTTTTTGTTATATCAGTCTACTTCTCACTATACAGTGCCTCAAATTCATTGTTCCTAAAAGTTGTGAGTCAGTGGGTCACTGACAGACTTCCAAATTTTGACTAGAAACAGCTTTCATTAAATGCTTAGCAGTGTCATAGAGGTGTGAAGGTGTCTCTGAACCTCAGCCCCACCAGCTGTTCCAAAAGACAAATGTGTGTCAAAGGCATTGGTGCAGGGCAAGGGAAGCTCCCTGTCCCTGTGAGGTACGTGGGGAGCACAGCCTGTTTTAGAGTCACCAGCGCAGCTGGATTTGCCCTGGGAGCACCTGGTGTGTGACAATTGTGGCCACAGTTCATCCATGTGGGACCATCTCAATTCTGCAAGCAGACCCGCAAAGTATTTAGGTCTGCTGCATCCCTAGGCTGTTTTCTGGTATCAACATAAAAAAAAAGCATCAGGTCACAAAACTTTCATATATGAGAGGCTGAATCAAATTCTCTTCTCATTTGCATCAGTCTAAACTTGGTAGATCTTCACTGAAGCTGGGGTTATCATACTTATGATACTTATGACAATGTAAATCAGACAGGAGTTGTTTCCCCAATGAGTGCACTTCATAAAATATTGTGTATTGTACGTGTACACTGTGCACATGCGTCTGTTTTGCTTTGTGAAGCTATGCATTTGGAACATGAGAATACAAAACTAGAAAACTAACCGGTGAAAACCAGTTCACTGTTCACTCTTTGGATCTTGATTGTTTTCTAGAGGGGGGGGAATATCAAAGCAATTTCTTGTTGCTATGGTATTTTTCAGCATAGGGATTCACTGCAGCAACCAGAGCATTACGTCATAAGACATTGATCAGAGTGCATGTGTTGCCATGGTTGCCACAGTGAATATTTTATTTTTGCTGTATTGATGGATGCCTTTGATGTCAGGTGGCTAGAAATATGAGGGAGATGGGAGCACCCTAATGACAATCAGCTTGTTCCCTGACAGCAAATATAGATGGCAGCTAAGGATCACATTTGTCTAGATGAAATGGGAAAATTTTGAATTTTTATATGCAAAATCTTGCTTGTTACCAGAATTAAACATAGGTAAGAAATATCAAATTTGAGTTTTCTTGTTTCCACTTGCTAGTGGAATGTTCCTACCTCAGCACCAATTGCATTACAATGTTTGGAATCCCCATGTTAGGGAGAATAGCCCTATACCTAATACAATAAACCTGAATTTGTGTCTACTTGTGAGTTTTGTACCCCAAGTTCACTCAGGAAAGTTTCTCATCTCTGTTCCTGATCTGTAAAACGAAGCAGTAACCTGGGTGTGTTGCTGGAAGTCGTATTAAAACAAAAGTTGTTAGCAGAAATGAGAGTGGAATTTTGTAGGTGTGGGATTATACACCCAAGAGATCCATCTGTCTGATTCTGTGCTGAAAAACAAGGAGAAACTATACATTACATCCTTAGTTTCTGTCTCTTATACATGGATTGAAACAGGTATAATTTTACCAGCATGGTACTAACAGCTCTGGTTTCTGGTTCAGAAATAAGACCATGGATAGGTTCATGCTGGTGTTATTTCCTCTCTGAAGAAAATCTCTCCCATTGCTGCAGCATCTTAGCTCAAGCAGCATCAGGGACATAAATTTGGTGTCCATACCAAACACTTAGTTACATCACACAATCTCACCTGTCTTCCATGCTGTTCATAGCCCTAAATAATCCAAGTTTCTACTGGATTGACTGTAAACACTGGAGTATTTACTGCTCACTGAAAAGTCTTACAAAACTGTCATTTGACTCTAGCTGGCTATGTGGCCATATTACAATAATTATTACATAAGGAAAGTCTCTGAAGTATCTTGTCTCTTTATTTGGAATACTTTCTTTGTTAAAGGTACTTCCCCAAGAAGCCACTAAAAAAAAAGCCTTTCTCTATTTTCAGTTCAGAATGCTGGAATTTTTCCTTTCTGGGTCACTAGATGGCAGAAAAGACTCAGTAAAAACTCTTACCCAGAAAGTAGATAGGGATACAAGTGTGTAGCCTTTTTACTTATTGCGGGGCCCAGTTGGGGTTTTTGTTGATCAAAATTTAGCATTAAATACTTTTTTTACCTTGTTTTCAGGAATTTCTTTTTCATATTAAAAATGTGATGTGCTTTGCCTAAGGTGATTTGCTTTCAAGGAGCCACTCTGGGCATCTTACAGCTCCACTTCCTGCAGTGCAACACAGGCATTCCTGAAGATCACCTTTTCCTAAAATGATGTGTGCTGACTGCCCTACATTTCTTATCACCATTATAGTTTCTGGTGAAGGGTGTTAGTGCCTGTCTGTAGTAACCCTAGAGAAAGTAGTAGAATGAATTATGGAATACATAAAATTTAGATGCTGAAAGAAGTCGCAAAAGGTGGAGGTGTGAAGAGGGTAGTCGTGTATCCTGCTACAAAATCCTTGTTCTCTTTACCTGCAGGTAAATACAGGGCTAAAGGTTTCTAAAAATTATGCATGGCCTAGAATGGCAACAGCAACAATTATTCCAAAGTCTGTTTTATTGTAATCCTCACCACCAGTGCACCTCTCAGCTTGTGCTCTGCCTTCAGGATTGCTGGACACAATAAGGCTTTTCGCAAGCTGATATTGATGCCTAAAGATTTTTGTGTTTTGTGTATATCTGTAGTTTTATAGATTTTAATGTAGAGCTGTATAGTTTCTAACTCTTTGTCACTTTAACATAGTAGCCACACTTTTCAAGATATTATGGAATTCTTCTTGGAATTCTGCTTAGTCTTGCTTTTTAGACTAGCAAGGACACTTTGTTTTCCACTAGAACTTAAAAGTCATAACAAGAAAATGCCTGGAATAATTCAACTGGGGCAAAACACAGGGCGAAATTACCTAATCAACTGTTCTTCTAATTGGACAATATTTGATGGGTATACAAGTCAACTAACCCTAAAAACATTGCAGGAACATTATGTGTGCATATTGCCATATTGAGCGCCTTGAAAGCCTTTCAATTAAGGATTTGCTTATATATAATCATTTTAATGCTGTTTGGGAAAGATATGTATTTTATTCCAGGCAACAATAAAGTTTTCCTTTGTTGACTTGTAGAGGTAAAGGGGAGCAGGAATAACCTGGAACAGGAGCAGGAGCATCTCACTGTGGGAGAAATGGTTCAGACAAACATACTAATAATGACATAACCTTGAGTAGAAGTCCTAGAAAATGGTACCCTTGGAGAGGGAAACTCATTGTGGAGAAAACAATGAGAAGACATCCTTACCAGATGTACTCATTTACTCAAGTAAATGGTTTGTTTCTGGTGTAATGATTGTCTCAGTGTCTGGCAAACTCTTTATTTACAAGGAAGAGGGAAGAACAATAGTACCTTCCAGAGGTACTAGAGCCACCATTCAAGAGCTTAAATACTTACTTCTAAATGCAGCAAAGCAATCCACTTTTCAGAGCAGTAACCTGTTCACAGTGAGTTGCAAGAGCTTCAACAGAATTTAAAAGGCTCCTTAAAAGAGATTGGATGGGTGTAGTATTCTCAATACTTAAATAAGAAGGTCTCATCATTACTTTCGCTCCAACTGTGAAAGGTTTAATCTAACAACATGAAACAGCAGCTACTGACTTTGGGCTGTACTTCATCTGTCAAATCTATGACTGTTAATGGGAACTTCAGGAAAGGCATATAGAAGATAAGAGCACGCATTCCTCAGGAATCATCCAAAAAACTCTCAAAAAACTTGAAGGGTTCAAAGCCGTTCAACAACAATGTACTGTTGAGGACTCAGATTTGTCTTTCTTGCATTTGCTTTTCTTCATATTTCCTTATGTCATTCTGTAAAGCCTGGTGTGTATGTTTGTCATCATTATGAACTGAAGCCCTTGGGAACAGTACAGGATGGATGGTGGATTTGCTCTTACTAGTGATGCCTTGAGAGGCTGACCTGGAACAAAGACTAAACAGAGCTAAAAGAATATAGTAGGTATTTATTTGATACACCTTGGGCAGTACAAGAGCCTGCCCAGGACTACACCGAAGATGGACCCAAAATGGTCACAAAATGGATGACCCGTCACGGGGTCTCACACTTTTATAAGCTTTGGTTCATCTGCATATTGGGATTAATTGTCCAATTACAGCTTCAAGCTATGAAGTCCCATCCTCATTTGATCTCTTCAATTCACTGTTGTTTATGCTTTTTGGGCCTGAGGCTTGTAACAGTTGTCCTTGGTCTCAAGCTGGAAAAGAATTGTTTTGTCTACCCACCCTGTGAAGAGAACCTACTAACACTTAATATGAAGTTCAGAGTTACACACCAAGGCAGCAGAGAATCTGAAAAATATGAAAGATAAAACTTAAGATATCACTAGCACTACCCAGATTTGGTCCTTTTTTTCCTGGTCACCTCAACCTGACTGCTTCTAAAGAAGATTTTGCCAAATAATGGTCAAAAGGAAAAAACTAAAATGTTGGTCTTATCCACCATAGTATTTTCTCTACTTTTTTTTTTAACAGGGAAATTCTAGACTTTAAATAGAAGTAGATTTACTTTCCATAAAGCTTGCTCCCTAAAGTTCTTTCAAAATATTCATGCCAAGGGGAAGAACTCTCTTTTCCACATCTGCGTATATTGCAATAACTATAAAAATAGAATTTTTTATCTAGCCATTGCTATTCTGATCTATAAAGACCTTGTCCTTTGTAGATATTGAAGGATTCAATAGGATGCTAAAAATGTACCAAATTTGTTTCTGCATTGGAAGTTACCTTCACCCCCTCCTTATTCTTTAAATAATCCTTAAAATAGCAATATGTGCTTTCAGCTGCATCTAGATTTATTTCTTCTCTGAGACAAGGTCTATGGTCTGTGCAAACAGCTCCCAAAATCCTACAACACAGAAATAGGCAAAAATGGCTTCTGCACTAGGCTCACTTGCATGTGCTTAGGCAAAAAAAGTATTTTTCAATGTCTTTGACTCCCAACTAAAACTGCATTAGGTGGCCGCAGTTGGTGAACTGCATTCTTTTCATGCTTTATGCTTTCCCAGTCGCATTTGTTATAGTTCTACACAAACCCAGTCAGGTAGTTTACTCATTAGCCATCAAAGAGAGAGATAGCCTAATATTTGAGAACTCTTTGACTTAGCTGCTTTAGTAGTCAATTAAAAAAAATAAACAAAAACATTATTTGACAAGCATGAATCTATCAAAGAAAGGTTCCATTGAACCAAACTTGATAATGATGTCCAAAGCAGAGGAGAATGTTAATTCTCCTCCTGGTTTATTTTGGTAGGGGAGATGGAAGAAATCAGTTTTCAAAATACAAGAAATCTTCCACTTGCAGATTATCTTTGCAAATATAGACATTTCAGAGAGAGACAGTTGAATCCTAAGGTGCTGATACAAGTGACTGAGGAACTATTATGGTGACACTGCGAACCCTTACTGTTGTCTTTGTAAAAGTGATCTCCTTTAAAATTCTTGGAAGATCCTCTTATGCTTACATGCCTGACATGGTTTCAGCTAGGGTAGAGCCAATTTGTTCTCAGCAGCTGTTACAGTGCTGTGTTTTGGATTCAGAATAAGAGTGGTGTAGATAACTGATGTTTTGGGTTTATGCTAAATCATGCTTATCCTGAGTCAAGGACTTTTTCTTTCTTGTGTCATGCTCTGCCACTTAGGACACACACAAACGAAACTAGGAGGGAGCACAGCTGGTACAGGTGGCCTGAACTCACCAAAGGGATATTCCACACCACAGAACATCATGCCCAGCGTATAAACTGGGGGAGTTACCAGGAAGGGCAGCTGATCTGCGTGTGGGAAAAGGGTCTGGTATCCATCATAGGGAGAGACTAGGGGTTGAGCAAGCAAGCGGCTCTAATGCTTAATTTCCATCTGGGCTTAAACTACAACAATGCCACAGAAAAAAAGGAATTAACAAAAATCAAAACACCAAAACACCTACTAAATGTCTTTTTCCTGATTGTGACAAAATAAGACTATGTTGATGGTACCTGTTCTGTCTGATGGCACTGTTTCTGGCAAAATATGTTCTAAAACACAATGGGTATTATTCTGAGCATATTACTTTATCAGGGACAGTAAACAGGCTCTAACCTCCTTTTTAGTCTATATTATGGAAAGAAATAGACCAAACTACAGAGAACCTTTGACCCAATTTTTATGGAGCAAACAGAAGGACGTGTAGAACTGAAGGCAACAACAGACACTGGTGCATGCAATGGTAACCACAGGAGCACTACCATAAAGTCAGTACAAATTAAGCAGTCACCAATGATACAATACAGAGCACAATACAAATATGACTAGGCCTCCTTCCCTAAGCAAGAGCGTGAATGTGTTACACACCACACTTGTATATTATATTGTGTATTATTTGTGCAGTGTAGTCCTCAACTGCTGGTAAAACCATATGCTGCAATCAGATAGTCTCCTGGTTTTGACAACATTTAGTGGCCCATTGCTAGGTCTGTATCAGTCAGATCCATTGCTGACAATGCATAAGATACAAAGGTCTCTTTTTTTATCAGAGATGGGCTTGTGGGGCTTTGTTCATACCACAGAAAAACACTGCCTCTCAGTGGGTTGAAACTTGAGTTTTAGATACATGTCTTCTGAAGAGACTCATATATAGCTGTAGAACCAGTGAGATTATTCAGGGTGAGTATTTTCTTTTAACCTGTCTTAGCCCTGGTCACTTCACCACAAGTCTAGGTAGACCAGGATTAAGCATATGCCTCCCATGGTGCTGCTGACAGCACCTGTGGGGCTAAAAAACTGTCGGTGAAGGCAAACTTTTCACAAATGTTTGTAAAGGGAGAGGGGAGGCAATTTCTCTTGGAGGTTTTGTTTGTGTCATTTATAACTAGTCAGCTTGATAATGACCAAAAGTGAAAGAATATCTTGATTTTGCACTATCTTGTTCAGCTCTATGCTACATTGGTTCTAGGACTGGCCAATGAGGTGTAGACAGCTCTGTGCTATATCTCCACTGGAAACCAGTATAGGTGCTGCCATTAGAGCTCTTCTGAAATCAATGTCAGAAGTTATGGAGCTGCTTTTTCCGGAGCACTTCAGCACAGAAGCATAAAGGAAGTGGTATATTCTTTTTATGTGGCAAGGTTTTGGTTGTGAGGAGCTGCATGTTTGACCTTTGCGGGAAAAGACAAGGGCTGTCCACATGTCAGACACAGCAAGCTCCAAAATGGACCCACCATTGAAGTCCACATATTTTGTATGTGAAAATACTTCCACAGACTGTCTATGTGCAGCTATGGAAAATATTCAGGTTATTAAATTGATCAGAATGCCCCAGCACACTGGACATGAAAAAGAAAACATTCCAAGTACTGTCTATTAATAAAGAGTTAGAAATAACATAAACAGAACTAATACAAATATTACACCTTATACTACACCTCTGTCTCACTACAAATATAGAAAAAGCCAGTTTAACAGTATTGTTTAGCAAAAACAGGCTACATTAACCAGTCTGACCCTTCTAATTAGTGTGATCATTATCTATGCTATTTTTTCTTCTATAAACTCTAAGAGTCTTTAAGGATAAAGTTCATTTTTTTTCATTTCAGCTACTTGAGTTGCAATGTGTTCTTGAATAGCTAAAACCTGCCTGGCAAAATCTATAGAAGGAAAAGGACATCTGCAGAGGCAAGCTTTGTTTCTATTCCTGTACGCATTTCTACAGAGCTCACAGGATCATAGTATTGTTAGGATTGGAAGGGACCTCTGAAGATCACCCACTCCAACACTCCTGCCTAGGCATTTCAATCATGCTGGCATCAGGGCTGCCCTGTGGTTCCACTCCCAAGAAGTTTGGGTGCAACCACAACAGAAATGACCAAGCTCAGAGCTGTCATTCTGCTGTGAATGTGTTAGAAGAGTTTGGGGACAGCTTTTCAAGCATGTCTCATTTACAGGCAACTTTTGCATGCTCATCATGAAGCACTTTGCATCCTGGTCAGAATGGCCAGAGAGGTCAGAATCCAGAGTCTTGTACATTTGATGTTGAAATGGGATTTGCACTCTTCCCAAACTGTGTACAAACAGTGTTCCCTGGCTAAGCTTGTCAGAAGACTTTCCACAGGGTTTAGGCTTGTGAGCTGTGGTGGTCTCTGTCATCAGCCAAAGTTTTTTTCAAATGCACCTCCCTCATCAGCATTTTTCTGCTTAAAAATGGCCTTAAAGTTGCTTCAGTCTGCCAGAGCATGGGAATCCTATGATTCTTCCACAAACATATGTCAGGAAAGAAAATAATTTTAGAAAACAACTAGCAATGATGGCATGGGGCATGCAGGATTGAATGAGAAACATTCCCCGGGGTTGAGGGGTCCATGTGACAGTTTTATAGGGCTCATCCATCAGTAATAAAGTATCCTGAAGTATCCTGAAGTACGTCTACTAATCTAGGTGAGAGTACTGCCTATTCCTTTGGATTTCAGCTCTAGTCAAGGACAAAGCAGCAATTCACAGGATTTCTGGAGGAAATGTAAAGCTTTATGCCATGAAGTTTATTGTAATTATATGCTCTCAATAGATGAATGCTACAATTGAAAAGAAGTTTGAAATCTTCAGACTGAAGGATCCTAACCACTAACCCATCACATGTATGCTTTTAAGCCATTTGTAGTCATCATTTACTACTCAGATCTGAAAAATGCCCTCCATGCTGTTTACACTGTGAGACTGTAATGATCCATATGGCATTGGTGACATACTGACATATGTTGTAGCATATGTTGTGAAAGCTTCTGAGCATCAATCTTCTCCTGAGGAGTAAGAAGGTGGGGAGGCAGGAAAGAATGTGCATCTCCAGGGGCGGAAGGCATGGACACCTCCTCCTCCTTGAATGTTTATGGTTTTGGCAGATATTTCTTTAAGTCTGTGGCATCTTTTTAAGATTTTCAAACCTCTTTTCTGTCCTTCATGTCTGCTCTGACCCTTTTGTGAAGGAGCTTTCCAAAGGTCAATGGACTCGCTCCTCTTCCCAGCATCCATGGAATGGAGACTTCCCTACTCCTCTCTCCATTCTCCCTCTGACACTTTTCTGTTTCTTTTCTGTTCTCACCTCTGTGGTTCCCTGTGTTTCCTTTTCTCTCTTTCCAGAGGCCAGAGTGTGTTGCTGCCTCCCAATTGACTGCTTTCACTCTGGGGAACAAGAAGGAGGGCAAAGGGTGCCACAAGGAGGAAGGGGTGTAGGGAAAGGAGCTGTGGGACACAGAGTGTGGGGTGGGATGGGAGTGAGGGCTTTGACCACACGTGGAGCACCCAATTTCAAAGCTGTCTTTGCAAAACAAAAACCTAAACACTGCTCATGAGCTGAGGACTATCGTACTCTAATAGGATTTTCAGTACTGTGTCCTCTGGAAATATGCAGAAATACCTAAAATTTCTCACCAGCCCAAAGGTAAAAGATGACAGTAGTCAAGAAGCCCTGGAAAGTGGACCTGAAATACAAAATTCAAAATAGTAGGGAATTAAAACCTCTGCACATTTTCCATGCAACTATTATTTTCTGAGACAGATTTTTCAGAACACACTTTGGTTTTCCATATCATGGCTGAGACCATCACTTATTTTTGTTAGTGTTCTGTATTTGGATTTCCCAATCTGCGAAAATTATTATGTTACACAACTGACATATGATAGGATCATTGCCGCTGATCAACCAGTTTGTTTAAAGCTGTATTTTTTCCTGACACAGGCCTAAATTTAAAATTAGTTTTCAGACAACATTTTAAAATGCATGTCCGGAAAAATGTGTAATAACTCACGTCAATGCTGAAAATTTGACTCCACCATCTCTCATTTGTGAATCTCATTATGAATGTATATATTTAATTTTATTGTCCAATATTTTCCCCAGTTCTTGTGTCACCTGGTTTCCAAAAAACAATTTTAAATTTTAAATAATTAAAAACAGAAGGGCAACTAGAAATGTTTTTCAGAGCCGGAATTAGTTTTTACTTTGTCAGCTTCTTTACTTCCTGAATGGGCGTTTGTCTGTTTGTTTGTTTCTTTTGTCTACCACGACATCTCTTCACACAGCTAGAGTATATTTACTGAGATGAGAAACACTCTAGAAAGAAAGGCTTGAAACGGCTTGTATCCACAGACCAACCACTTTGTGGGAATGACTGGCCTCACTTTGAGCTTCCTGTTATTTAATTGTAAGTTTTCTGAGCCCAGGTTACCAAAGCATCAGAGAGCTGACAAGCACAACATTTGAGAGAAGATAGAATAGTAAGTGCACTCACTTTTCATCAAGTGAGTTTTCTGCAGCAATCATTCTTGAGCCCAAAGAGACCTATTACTTAAAACACCCATCTCTGGAAAACTCTAAGCTTCAATGCGAAAATGGAATATTCCAACACTCCAAATTTTGTGTAGACTTTCACAGAGGCATGTTTGCTCTTTTGTCACCTCATCATCTCTGGCTGATTGAAAACTAATCTCTTCATTCTCTGAAAATAATGGGAAATTCATCTACTTTAGAAACTTCTGCCACCTTCTAAAATTTCCTCTTTTTTAAACTGTTGCTTCCTTGCTTCTTTTCACTGGTTTTAAGCTGGCTTTGTTCCACTCATGTCCTACTGACTCATCTGTGTGCTGTTCTGTAGTTCTCCACTTGGAAAAAATACTTTTCTGACCCCGTCAGCTACAGCGTGACCAGATGGTCCTAATATGTTTAATTATCAGGAAGCCTGAACTGATCAACAGGTTTGTGAGAAGGGACTAGGAAATAGTTTTTAGTTTCTGATAAACTCTCTGGGTTTCTGCAGTCAAAATGACCCTGAGATGCGACAAAAGTCTCTTTTTTCCCAGCCCAGCGCTTGAAGAAGGAGTCGGAATTCCTTGACTCTGGTTTTCAAGGTTGTTTATTTTCTCTTATCTCTTACATTCTCTCTCTGACCCACAGAGGTCTGTCTAGCAGGTCGGTTTGTGGCACACTGTCCACCCTTGGGCTTGTGTCATCATTTTATACTAAAAACTACGCGTACTTTATTTACAATTATTTTCCAACACCTATCACCTATGTTAGACAGTCTGTCTCTACTCTAAACCAATCCAAAAGTGCCAACATCACACAGAACATGGAGGCCAGGAGGGAGAAAGAAGAAGGACAGGACATGCCCAAATTCCTCCATCTTGGGACCCCGAGCCTCCATTCTAAAAACCTTAAATTTCTACCTTTTCACCCTGTGACAACTAACTATTATTCCACCTAAACTCTCCTGACTTGTAATTCTTCATACAAAGCTGGTAATTTGCTCCATGGGTCAAAATCAAAGTCACAGGTGTCCTTGGCTGCATGCCAGGGTCTAGGAGCCCCCTGCCAGGGGCTCGGGCCATCCAGGACAATCAGAGGGATGTCCTGAGTTCCGACAACAAACCCGTTGAACAATTCAGCCTTCCTGACAATTAAGCATAATAGGACCATCTGGTCACAGTCATTCCTAGTTTCTTGGCTTCCCTCACTCGCTGCTGGATTTCATCCTTCTCTGTTTTTCTAGCCTATTTTTGAATAGGGAACAGCTGTAAATATATGTAATTAAATGTCCATGTAACTAATATCTGACCAAAAAAGGGGGAGAAGGCCATGCCAAGCATTAGGAAGTTTTTCTGTCTATTGCTCTGTGAGAGAGCCACGGCAATGCAAGCCTGCTTCAAATGCAAGCAGAGTCAGAGGAAGTCACAATAATTTTTGAGTTTGACAGTAGCTGAGGTGTGATATGTTATTGTAAAATGATGAAGTAATAGATCTGTATATGTAAAACATTGATTAAGTTACCTGTCATTTTATAACCTGAAACACACAAATGGAAAAAACATAATGTATGTGGGTTATTGAGATGCCACTGTCAGGGGAAACTGATGGGAAGGAGATTGCATGTAACAGATACTGTGTAAGCTTAGATGTTTGACACAGTCTTTTCAAGGTCACTCTAAAGTGAGATTGAAAATATCCACTGTAAATATGTGTTTATACAGGACTAAGCAACTAACATGTTCTCTTATATGATTTACATCTGAATTAATGAATAAAACCCCTGGGGTTTGCCTCTTTTTCCCCTGAAGAAACTTGAAGAATGACACCATGAACAATGAAGCTTTTTAAAGCTTAAGTAAAGAGATGCCTATGTAAGGATTTTCAAATGGAATTTTTTCAGAGTGTTAGTTATATTTTATTGAAAGAGAAAAATCATTACTGGGAGCTGTAGTAATGTAAAAATACACTGAAGAGTTGATTGCATGGCAATCATAAGTGACCCTCAAGCAGCTTGCCACATTGGAACCCTGAGGGGCTGAATCCTTGTTACTACCCTCAGTGGCAGTGCAGTTCATGGATTGATGGGTTTTATCATCCTTTAAAAAGAAATACTTTTCTGTTTTGGTTTCAGCTGGGATAGAGTTAATTTCTTCTCAGCAGCTGTTACAATGCTGTGTTTTGGATTCCGGATGAGAACGGTGTAGATAACACACTGATGTTTGGGTTTTATACTAAGTTGTGTTCATACTGCTTCAAGGACTTATTCAGTGTCTCATGCTCTGATAGTGAGTAGGAGCACAAAAGAAACTGGGAGGGAGCACAGCTGGAACAGATGACTTAAACTGGCAATAGGGATATTCCACACCACAGAACATCATGCCCAGTGTATAAACTGGAGGGAGTTACCAGGAAAGACAGCTGATCTGGGTGTGGGAACAGGGTCTGGCATCTTTCAGTGGTCAGTGAGCAATTGCATTGTGCATCCCATGTTTTTTTCCTTTTTACTACTATTAACCATCATTACTGTATTTTATTTTCAATTTATTAAATTTCTATTCAATTATTTAACTGTTCTTATCTCAAGCTACAAAGCTTACCTTGATTCTTCTCTCCATTTTACAGGGGGAGAGTGAGGAGGAGAGAGAGAGTGAATGTTGAGCAAGTGTCTGTGTGGTTTTTATTTTCAGCTGGGCCTAAAACCACATCTCCCCTCTTCCCTCTAATATGAGAATGTGAGCTGTGGATATAATTTCCACAGGTAAATTCATTTGTTATACTGTAATTTGCTCTTGCTTTAATTTTTAATTCTGCTTGCCAAAGAAACTGAACAGTCTGCTGTCATTTGGGCAGAGATTAGAAAGAAAGTGGTGAATAGAAGAAACAGAGCAGATGGAGTGAAAGAAAGGTTGCAGAATTGAGTAGGAGCATTAAATTTATAGGACCAGGATGATGAAGTGGAAATAAAAATCAGAGAAGACCTTATTAGGACGTTAAATACTTCAAAACCCCAGGAAAACATGCAAATGCAAGCTGCGATTACAGGTACCAATTTTTTCCCTATGCATTAAACCTCTTTCTATGGTATATTTCCCTGTGAAGAAAAAAAAATGACAAAAAGATAGCAGATGATCCAGATTAAGAAAATATTGGGCCAGTTCTGGCCTACACAAAGTGGATGAAAACCTTCAGTCCTTTGCTATGAGTGATCCATAGATCTGCTAAGTAAGAAGGCCAGAAAGAGCTGCTTGTCTCAGATTAACAGGAGTATCTTTCTAAACTATTAACTGGGAAATACAGTGAAAGGGTTCAGTCTCGATGCCCTGCCCTTCGACTTGGGGACATACTGATTAAGGTCCATTAAAGTATTTCTTTGGCATACTTCCAACAATCTATTAAAACTGCCACTATAACTAGTATTTTGCACACTAAAGAAAAAGACTCAATTTTGCATTTTGAAGAGACTTTTTTGATAGCTCTGAAACTTCTCCAAACATTTTTTGAGCTCAAGAATTTGTTGAAATTATTGTTTCCTCAAAAACATTTTTCTGTTTGAGAAATTTGCATTTTATGGGAGGAAAAGGATGCTTTGAATAATTCCAAGCTCCATATACTTAAGGAACAAAAGCTCGTTTGAAAAATCTAGTCCAATTTGCTAACATGGATGTGGAACCCAGTTACCAGTGCTCCAAAGTTTAGACTTTGTAACCAAATACTTTATAGACTTCATGAGTAATGATTCTTGTTACTCACTTTGATTAATACAGGAAAGCCATACATATGTTTATTATTAAACAAATAATGTCTGTTTAAAAAGTTTATCGACTTGTGGTTTTCAGTTATGGGGAAATACAGATTTTAAGTCCTCTAGAAATGCCTTTGCAGATAGATGACAGTATGCTGGATATATAAGAGGATATGTCTCAACAAGGATCAACAAGGATCATGCCAAATATCATGGCTTGTCACATGTTCAGGACCATGGTGAATGTTGCACAGTAAATGGAACTCAGAGTTTCTTTTAATATTTTGTAGAATTTATATGGGAAAACATCCAATCCAGCTGTTTTCCTACAATTCAGTGAATTAATGGTCCCCTCAACTAATGCTTTTTCTACATCAGCCCTTTGTGTATAAAGGCATGTGGGACACTTGGAGGCTGTTAAGGAATGCATTGTTTTTATTTTTTGTGCATCAGAGTAGTGATTTCCCAAGTATATATCATCAGATACCTGCCTAAAGGCTTTATCTTTTTGACTACTTCAAGTTATTTCCTTTTATCTTGAATTTAAATGAACCTTGCTTTATTATTTCTGCTTTGATTTCTAAGTGCTGCCCTTTAAATGCTAATGTACAGCATATTCTACATTGGGACTGGAGACAATTTTTTCTGTAAAAGCTGTAAAATGGGAGATTTGTCCCTCCACCACAATAATGTGTCCTTGGGTTTTACATTTCACAAATCACAATTTGAGATGGATCAATAATTGTTGGCATTTCTATTACAACCTGCATTTCAGGAACTTGAAGCACTTAAAAAATCCCCATGACCAGAGGCCTGAGAATGCCCTGAAAGTGTTAGTAATACTGTGGAGTGTTATTTTCTCCCACATGCAGGGCTACATGAACATACTTTCAAACTGAAAGCAGCTCAAGCAACTCATCGTACTTTGGCTGCAGTACTAGTACTGGAGCAGAAAATGCAGATGCGGTTGTCCACAATCCCTGAACAGCACCTAAAGAGGACTGAAGAGGTTCATTTGTGGGGTTCAAGGGGAGAAGGGATTTACCTGGGTGAGATGGAGAGCTGAGGCTTTTGGATCAGGTTTATTATATAACAGTAGCAGGGTAAGGGAAAAGCAGTTATAGGAAAAAAAAGGTTATTATTTGTTTGAACAATATTATTGTCACAAAAATCTTTTGATTAGACCTTTCTCATTATGTCTATAATGAGACCAATGCAATATGTATGCTATTTTCTAAGGCTTGTCTCCTTTCAGTATTTTTTTAGATGCAGCTTCAAGTTACATGGCATTTCTATTTACTTATTTAAGCTCCAAAAGTTTCATTGGAAGCTTTCATATGAAAGCTGATCCACTAACAAAAAAAATGATATGGCTGGCAAAAAATCCCAAAAACAAAAACAAAAGTGAAAAGTAGAGGGAGGAAAAGGTTTTCTTTTTTAATTTAAATCCTTTATTTGAAAATAGCTGCTGAAAATATGAGTAAGAGGGTCCAGAGTCCTTTTTTGAAGTCTGAGAGACTTGGAAAATCCAGCTGGAATAATTTATTTCATGGTCATATTTCTTTACTTTGAATCATTTAACATATCTGGAATAGAAAACAGTTGATGAGAAATGTCAGCCCTAGATACAGCAAATAAAAGAAATGAGGATGTTTGCTGAACTGAACTTAGTGATCATGTTCAGGAAATTCACATTTTTGCACTCAAATATATTTTCTTCACCCTAATACAAACTATCCTCTAACATCTGTTGCTGAGGTTTCTAGGGAAATAATTTCTGCAGCCCTTTTGCTGAACTGAGTTTTCCCTGGAGAATTTACTCACTTTTGGTACTTGTGTTCCTGCAACTTTGCTGCAGGATGTAAATCAAACAGAAAAAAGAGCAAATCTCCAAGTATTTCCTGTGGGTCCAGTGTTTATTCATTCCCTGATTTTCTCCTCTTTCAAATTGTACTCTAAGCTGCACCCAGTACTAATACTGACTTGCTCATTCCCTCTTACGAGAACTGTAAGACTGAAATCTTGTCCTCTGTGTATTTGTTTATCTGTCAAACAGGGGGATCATAATCTCTGAAATAGAAGTATTTTGTAACAATCAGGGTGCAGGTCAAGCTCTATTTAGTGAACTTGCAAACTGAGGAGGGACTGAGAAATACATTACTGAACAAGCAGCACCTTGCAAAAATTAAAGAAAAAAAAAGTGAGGAAATTATCACTTTCAAATACTCCACTTCCCAGGAAAATTCCAGCTTTTGATGACTCTTTGTCCACTAAAATCCATTTACTAAGCTGAGCAAGACTCTCTCTGCATGCTGTGGCTATCTATTCCAAATGGCTGACTGCCAGCAGTTTTGCTGGGAGTGGGAGCCATCTGATATTTCAGCACAGAGAAAGAGAGTGAGTGCATCAGCAGGACATGGGGATCAGAGAACCAAACAGCATTCAGAGCACAGCCTGTGTTTTCTGTGCAGTTTGAGAGACAGCACAAGCTGAACGAAAGCATGATTTTATTGGTAACCATCTTTTATCCAATGGGCTATTTTTAAGCTCTAAAAATGCAAAAGATGTGCTTGTTAGTTACAGCTTGTTAAATAAGGGCTTGAGCAGCTCCAGTCTCAGTCAAACGGTCTTTCAACACAAGAGTGAAGGAGGAAAACAGAATCACAAAACTAATTAGGTTGGAAAATCACTGTGTCCTATGAACCAACACCACCTTGTCACCTAGGCTGCAGCACCAAGTGCCACATGCAGTCTTTCCTTAAATTCCTCCAGTGATGGTGACTCCTCCACCTCCTTAGGCAGCCCATTCCAATGCCCAGTCACCTTCTCTGTGAAGAAGTTTTTTGTAATGTCCCACCTAAAGTTCTCCTAATGCAGCTTAAGACTGTGTCCTCTTGTCCTGTAAGTGATTCCCTGGGAGGAGAGATCGACCTTAACCTGGCTGCCCCCTCCTTTCAGACAGCTGTAAAGAGACCTTACACATCTTCTTGATGAAGGCTGTGTGTTAACCCATGTTGCACTTTCCTCAGAGCCAGACTTCAGCACAATATGCTCACAACACTTCACATTTTCTGACCTAGATGTACTTTCCAAGTCCACTTGTCTCTGCCTGAACAGTAGCAAAACAGCTGGCAGAAACTTCAGCCCAACAAACATTAATTGCCATCAAGTAAATTACCCCTGGAAGGCAGTGATACTTAACTGCTGCTTTCTCACTTTGCACCCTCCACCAGTTTAATGAGGGAGAAGCAAAGGAAGTGTATTGGCAAAATACTTTCAGATCCAGCTAAAAATCGGTCAGTAAGTGAAGGAGTGGAAGAAGAAAGGAATACATTGAAAAAAAAAGTGGTGTGAAACCACTCACTGCCTCTCACAGGCAGACTGAAGCAAAACATGGCCAACGTCTCTAAACCCTCTCCTCTTTGTTTCATTGCCACCTGTGGCATGACACGGTGTAGAATATCTTCTTGGTAACCCAGTTCATCTGCCTTGTTGTGTCCCATCTCAACATCCTGCCCACCCTCAGTCCTCTCACTGGGGTGGCAGAAGGACAAACAGAGGAGCCCTGGATGCTGGGAAAACACTGTTCACCAATACAGCTGCATTATCAGTATTGTATTGGCCAAAAATCTAGAACACAGCAATGTGCAAGCTGCTACAAGACCATTAATTATATACCATGCAGACTCAGTACTCCTGGTTTGCTTGTATTATCTTCACTGCAAATTTCCTTGACTGATTTTCCATAGCTGAAAAGAGAGACACCATCATGTGTTCTCTGACTAAGGGGATTGCAGTACAGACTGCTTTAGTCCCTCTAGAAGTATGGCACAAGTCCTGCAGTAACCACAGGACCAAGCCCATGAACAGTAAAACCCATATCATACTCCGAGCTTCTAACACTTCCACAGAGGGTGAGGGATTGGAATGCAGTGAATAAACCCACAGCTAGTCCCAATCAGCTAAAAAAAAAAATTAAACTGAAATGTGCTTCCTGCTGATAATAGCTGAATTCTCCACATTCAGAAAGCACCATGACATTCCCTGGAGGAGGTAGGCTCTGACATAAGGCAGACATTGCTGAACAGGAACAGTCTCTAACAGGCAGTAGGCACATCTACTTTCTGTTTAACATAGTATCTTTTCTGAGATGACCTCAAGCTGGCAATGTCTGCACACTTTACCAGTGTCATCCCCACGGCTGTTTTCCAAAAAAGACAAAACCCAGAAGAGAGCACAGTTGCTGACTGGAGGTCCTTCACAGGCGTGGGTGGAAGTGTGTTTAAACATGAGAGCTGTTTCCCACGGGGTCTGATGGGTAAGCATTATTGCAAGAAGGGCCCCAGTAACGTGGACCATAGAGGTGTTGTGTCAGGGCATTCAAGGATACAAAATTTTGTGCCAAAGTATTAGCTTGTATCCTCACTGTACCCTTGGTCTAATTTTGTTTTCTTTTATATATTTGGTATGAATTTGCATTAATTTTAGTGAGACATGATCATTTAGGGAGTTTTTGGAATTAAAGATGAAATAACATATTATGAGGTGACACTAAAAAAATGAAAGCTGACCTGTCACTGAAGCAAGGCAATGCAGGAGTATTCGGGCTTAGAAATATGTGGTCAGGTAACAAATAATAATTAATACTACTAATAATTACAGTTCAAGAACTTTTGTCCACATTCATCTTAAGTTTTATTTATGTGTCTGTGTGAGGTAATAGGACATAAATCAGTAAGAGTGGCATAATTTTCTCTTCAAATTATTGAATTTGTGTACATATATTGTGCTGAAAGCGACAGAGACAACAAATTAAAAAAATATGAGCTGGCTTAAATATTCCTTTCAAATTCACTCAAATAATGGCTAGGCATCAATTATTTTATGTGACCGCCAGGTAGGTGCTTGTAGCCAGTTTTGGATTTGGTTTCTTTTTTGGTCTCTTCCTAATCAATGAAAAAACATGTTAAAGGCAGAAGAAAGAGGATAGTTTCAATGTTTCCATTGACCTAAAAAGCTAGCACCAGCTGACAAGACAAAAAATAACCAGGAGTCTGATTTCTTAAGTACATCTAAATGAACCCAAATCACTTAAGATTGGGCCATCAAACACCTTATCAAGTTTCCATACTTTATACTTATGAAGACTATTTGTTGTTAGTATGATATAAGGCAGGCTTTCTAAAACTGAGCAGTAGGGTATATGAAGGTTTTTCTATTCTGCAAAACAAATTGCTAACATCAACCATTCAGAATGTACAGGTCACTTCATAGTTTCAAAATTCTAGTGGGATTTGTGACTTCAAAATGACAGATGGATTTATAAACACAAATTCTACCAATTTCAAACATGGCAAAATGGTTAAGTGCTTTGATTAACTCTAGGAAACGCTTGGTTTTTCTTAAATCAAAGCCTGATACTAATTAGTGTCTGATCTTGGTTTGGTTTAGTTTTTCTTGCAGATGTTTCAAGCTGACAAGGAAAGGCAGTTAGTGCCTAACCTTCTGTTCAATTACATTGCTTATCCCCACTTGCCTTTTCCTATTTATGCTAAAAACCAAAATCCTAATAATAGTTTTTGAAGCATTGTTATATTCCTAAGAGCCAAAGTGAGGTCTGTTTGAGTTTACTTTATATGACCCTTTTTATTTGAGAGCATGTGTACATGCTGTATAATTGTGAAACACAGCTACTGAAAGGAAGATCATCAGCCTGGGTTGAAATGGTCTAAAAACTCTGCTTTGTCCAAGTTAGCAACATGTGTTGTACTTTCATCTTCATTTGCATATATTAAAAGCTACGCATGCAAAACAAATTCCCCTTTGTGGTGAATGAACTATGTAAATGCAATATCTATCTTTAATTTGGACATGAAAATTTAATACATTCAAACATAAAAAGGTTTTCGTGCCCTGAATATTCCTGAGGTGGTTTAAAATTTATTTAAAGTAAATATTGAGCAGATGACAGAAAAACTTGTCTTCCATATCACAAAAGCTGCTTTAAAACAATAATGTAAATGCCTAATTAATATTGACTACTCTGCAATTCTAAACTATTAATTGTGCAATCTATATAGGTGGCAGGCATTGATGGAAATAGAATGCAAATGGCCAAGGCAAAGGTATGTTATAAATTTTGTGGTATTAAAAAGTACTTGCCATGAAACAAAAGAAATTTATGCAAAAGAGAGTTTGTTCCAGATCTTCACCTCCCAAGTTTCCTGAAGGCAAATGCTGTGTCATTTGCTCAAAAAACCTTTTGTTTGAAAGGACTGTGTCAGTCGTACATGGTCAAAATGCTTGTTCTCCAAGAGACAAACATACTGAAGCTCAGCCCCAAACACTACAGTGAGGTTACCACACTGTAGCTTTTTGGGATTGCGCCTTTCTTTTGACCATTAGCTTTTTCAGCTTCCAAGCCGACCCCTGATTCTGAACAATCAGAACTTGTTCAACTCTACCAGAGGGAGCTAACCTGTCTCTATATTTTGTTTTAAAGTTAAAAAAAACAAAAAACAAGCTGGACTGGGTGAAATAAGGCAAACCTCTCAAACGAAATGTATACCAATTTTTTTTTCTAGATAAATGAGGCAGAGAGAAGGGAAAAACCTCATATCTTTGTAATTACAAGTTCTCTCTGATTTTCTGAAGTGCTCTTTAGTGTATATCAGGGAGTATAACATGCACTTATACAATTGTTCATCTTGCCTTGCTTTGGCCAATACTCCTTATCTTCAGTAATGGATTTGTTTTCATCCAGACCACAATCAAAACCCTCATGTTATTTTTCTGAGCACTATACTTACTAGAAAATTGTGTTTTGCAACTTCAGCTTAATGCAAAGCTAGTAGCTGCATAATGTTTTAACCTCATTATCTGTCCATCCAGCTGAATGTGAGTCTGAGGAAATCAAGACCAGAAACGTGATATCCAGGCTTAATGAAACTTAACCAAGCTACTAGTGGGGTAACTTTTGTAACCTGATGATGATGCTTTCCAGGCTGAAGGTGCTGGGTCTGCTCATAAAGGAAATTAATTTATTTGAACCGAGGGTCCTTCCACGACCACTGAAAAGATTAAAATATAAGAGAGTGTGGGAAGAAGGTCTGTTAGGTGTTTGACCACCTGGCATTAGAATGTAATGATGTCAGGGCTTGAAGAGGAGGAAGCAATGCTTTGGAAACTCCTTCTGGCCTGGAGGAGTGGTCCCCCGGGACACGGTGTATCAGCATTGGTTTGTCTGCATTTATGTACACAACTGGTATTTCTAGCCAGGCTGAGTGTGGCATACACCAGCAAAAGCTAAGAGCCAAGAGAGTTCTCACACTCTCAAGGTATTGATTATTGATTAGTATTGATTGGCCTGGCAGTCAGGCTACTATTAAAAATAGAAATGTGTTGAAGGCAATCAGTGATTTTTAAGTAAATACCTTAATAATTACCTATATACACTATGTTCACCCAAGTATGAATTAATCTAAATTTTTTATTGCACATTCTAATCACAGAAGGTGCATGTGATCTGAAGGTGCAATCATTTATAAACTATTAACCACTCTTATTTACAATGGAAGACAAAAATTACCTGCAGAGGTAATTGTTGTACATTGGCAGCATGTTCTTATCATTTTCATGCACTATTGACAGGAGGCATAATGTTCCTGTTCCCATATTATGAAGTCTAGATTTGTTTCATATATCTTGTAGACATAGAAGTTATATAAGTAAACTGTAATGACAAACTACTTAAAAGCTGTTTAGGCTTCTAATACATTCAAGTCAAATCCTGGATTTTATGTAATCTTTGAAAAAAGAAGAGAAGAAAAATATTTTCTCTTAA
This sequence comes from Motacilla alba alba, assembly GCF_015832195.1. Lineage (NCBI taxonomy): Eukaryota > Metazoa > Chordata > Aves > Passeriformes > Motacillidae > Motacilla > Motacilla alba. The sequence continues at coordinate 51,225,488 of NC_052046.1, forward strand.
AATGTTTAAAATTTTTAGCAGAAGGCTGTTCCTCATGGCTCACTGAAACCATTTAGGGCTCACTAAGTTACTCTTCTGGTAAAAATACAGCAGAATTTCACGATTTCTCAAATAATATTGAGTTTGGAGAGGAGCTATAACAGCTTTTGAAATAGCCTTTTAGAGCTCCAGATGCAAATTAATTAATTAATTAATTAATAATTTTAGAATAAAGAGTCTGCATCTTGCTAAAGTGTTTTTCTGAATCACTGTTGGCTCTCTTTTAAGTGGGATTCTTGTTGTATAGGTCACAGTATTTAGGAAAGTTCTGAAAATTCTAGCAAAGAACATTTTCAAGGACTTTGTAAGTTTACTAACTCTCAATATTTTTGACTACTCTTATGTTATGGTAACCATATACTTCCTCTGTACAATCTGTAGCAGGACTGTAACACAGGAAAAATGAGGAAAATTCATTCTAGCAAAGCAGTTTTGTATGCAGCCTACCTTATTTCACTGGTGCAAAAAGAAATGGTAATAATACAATGGCAACCAAGTGCAGTGAAGCACAACTCAACAAAAGTTACCAGCTGGCTCTTGAAAGAGTTTCTAGGGTATACATTTCTCCATGTTTTCTCTTTCTGTCTCTGACCCCAAAGCAAATTTTTACAAAGGAGGTCGGTCACATGGTGTAGCTCTGCAACCTTTGGCAGCTCAGACTCTTTCTTCTCCAAAGAGTCTGGGAAGGCTTTTGCTGATAATCAAGAAGACTCTGTATCCCCTTGTGGCTCTTTCAGTTAAGCATGGGAAGAACTCATAGTGGCTTTAAAGATGCCTGGGATCAAGCCTTTTATGATAATAACTATGAGGAGATGCCACGTGATTCTGTTATAATAATGATCTGGAGTGACACTACAGAAGGCATCACATGGAGAGAAAGCTGGAGTATTAGCTGTCCTCAGTGATGACCTCTAATCCTGCTGGGTCATTTCTTCTGAGGTGAGGCAAAGAAGGGCAGGGATCACACAAGTCTGTGGCAAGCAGGGTCATCATCAGGAGCTCTTGGTGACAGGAGAGCAGGATGCAGTGGTGGATACCAAAGAGCAAGAACTCATCTCTGAGTTACAACCTGTCCTGGGAGAAGAGGAAACTGGGGGTAGGATAGAGGATGAACACCAGAACAATCACAGCAACTAAGTGGAGGCTGGGAGACTACTCAAGGGTGAGAACCCACTCTTTGCCCCAGGGAGGGGGGCATGCTTACAGAAGGAGTGTGTGAAGGGAGAAAGAAGGGGTCGTGTTTCTTTTAACTATTACAAATCTTACAATTTTACTCGTGCAAGAAGGAAACAGATTCTTTCACAGAACAAGACCACTAAGAATTAAGAGGAGTGTGGAAGATCAGACAGCTACAGAAGCTGAGTTGGGTAGAGCTGCAGACCTCCTGGCCCTGGTACAGTTGAAGCAGTGAGAGAGAAAAACTCAAGGCAAGAACAAGAAATGAAGACATCATGTCTGGTCACTGACTGCTCTGACGAGAGATGTAAGTAGGACAGTGATGGCACAAAAGAATGTAACTGTGACTTGAAAACCAAAAAGATTGTGTTACTAAGGGAACAGGGGCAAAGGGATCTGAGTGGAAAATTTTGTACAAAAATTAGAGAACTATAAATACTGGTGATTAGTGTAATAAAGTGATTTTTCTTGCATAGCATGGTCCGTGTCCTTCAATCAGTGCAGAGGTACAAGAAAAATTCTGATGTGTCAGTTCTTCCACAGACCACATATTTCTTGCCTGAAAACCTGACAGGAAATCTAGTATTATTCTAGTGAACTATCCTAACCACTCCTCTGTGGCATGAGTGACCTAGTAAATTTCCTGTGCCCAGCAGAGAGTGGCCTAATGTCAGTTTGAAGTGGCTCCTGTGAAGCAGCAGAAAAATCAGGCTGTGAAGTACCTCACTGGACCATATCTGTGTAGCTTATATTCCTCCTCTCATCCCTACTCTTCATGAGGACCCTTGACCCTCTTTGTCTATAGACAGCAGCCATTCTTCTCCATCCCCACCTTCACTCATAGGATATGACTATGGTGTCCTGGCAAATCACCCTTAGTATAGGGACTGTTGGACCTGTCAGGATTATAGTTCATGGCCTGAAAAAAAAAAAAAAGAAAAAAAAACTTAGAACCTTCAGAAATCCAAAGCTGCAGCACTATATTTCAGCTATATCTAAATATATATAATTTTGACATTTACTGTTCCCAGATTTTATTTTTTTGTATAAAAGATTGATTTGGAAGATGACTAACACAACTTCTCTCCTTTAGCTGCAGGATTTGTTTTAATTACAAAATTCTCATGTCATTATGAGAATTGTGTGTCTGTCATTATGAGAATATTGTGTCTGTCAGAATTAAAGATTATTATGGTCTTTTTTGTAGTATGTAAATTTTTCCCGCAATACAATAAGAACTCTTTGTTACACTTACAAATTTGAACACAAAATTCCCAGCCAGCTTGATTTTCATTTATCTTAGCTATAATATATTACCCCAAATATATTACAAATATATTACTTGTAAGAGAAATGAAAATTTGAAAGTCAACACAGTGGTCTTTCAGCATAAATCATTATTAGAAATTAATTAGAGTTTACCTGGAGTAGAAAAGCCACATATTTATTGCTGACAGTGTTTAGCAATTACATCTTGGTTATTTACAACAACAACAACCCCCTTTTTCTGCCTTGGGACATGGCATTGTGTTTCAGAGTATCTAACAGTGTTGTGGTTTAGCTTTGGAATAAAAAACTAAGAATTTTTCTGTCATATCAATAATCACTTACCCACAGGGAGAGCTTGATAGCAGCAGGATAGACGGAATCCATAATGCAGCTTAATAATTTTATTATTTTTCCCAGAATTGTTTTCTTGTAAGGAAGTTATACATGACTGTGAATGACAGAAAAGGAGAGTTTCTCCCCATAGATAGGATCTGCTCTAGCCATGGCAAGACTCTCAGGACCTTGCCTGATGCTGGACAAACATGGGGTGCCCAGCGCTCGAGGGGATGTAAGGTGCTTCTCACTACCTATAACCCTCTTCTTATTCTGTGTTATTAAAGCAGATGCCTTATTATGTTGGGTTTTTCTCACTGAGATTCAGAAATATCCCTTCACTGGCTCACTCTCACGTCACTCCTTTCCACCCCTGCGCAGAGCTCCTTGAGTAGCCAGCCAATATCTCTACAGAAGATGGCTTGCTACTTCTAAAAGGTGGATTTGTCATTAGAACTTCAAATAAGACTACCTCAGTTTTTCGCATTAGACAGCCACCCACAAGTTCAGCTCCAGACAGGCTGTACCAGATCCAGCACACATATGGAGGGGAGCAGATCTACATCCCATCACAGAGTGTTTAATCTATCCACTTCTTTTGCACATAAACGTTTGTGAGTGTAACAAATCACCTTGCTTTCAAAGTTGACAGATGTGCCACATCCTCACTGTGTTGGGTGCTTCAAAAAGGGATAGAAATTGTCCAAATAGAAGTGTCTGATATTTTTGAGGGCAGTGATATTTTGAGAGCAGTCTTTGGCTCAGTAAATGTGCATGCATTCAAATGCATGCAGAAATAGATCTTCACATTTAGTAGCACGTTTAAATGCTGAATATTGTTAATATTTAAAAGAGCACATCCTCAGAAAAGGAGACCCAAAATGAACAATGTTTTTCTTTAGAAGCTTAGCATTTATGTATGCAAGAAATTATGAAATTCCCACCCCAAAGCTGGTGAAAACAAGCTTGCCTTGCATAGCATGTGTTGCATTATTTTGAAGCTAGAAGCCAGAAAGCAGTTCATAGCTATTGCTAGTTTCAGATTGTTCTTCAGCTGGCATGATTTGGGCATTATAGGATGGGAGAAAGACATCAAAACAAAGCTAAATATGGGTGTGTTTGACTCTGTCTTCCAAAAAAAAAAAAGATTTCCTGTAAGGTAAGTGACTTTTTGTCAGCTCCTTGGGGCCACAGCAAACGAGTACACTAAGAACACACCAGTTTTGCTGACACAACTTCCAAGATTCGTGCTTGAGCTGGGAAATCCACTTTAGTTTGAAAATTGAAGGCACAGATCACCAGCTATCTTGCAGTATATGATTTGCTAATTTTACAGGAACCAAAATCTGCCAATAAAATACAATAGAATATTTATGTTGGAAGAGATCTACAGCTATAATCTAGTCCCCTTGCCTGACCATTTCAGGGCTGACCAACAGTTAAAACACATTGTATAAGGACATTGCCCAAATGCCTCCTAAACACTGAGAGTTTTGGGATGTCAACCACCCCTTTATGAGCCTGTTTCAATGTTTGCCTACCTTCTTGGTAAACAAACACTTTCTAATGTCCAGACTAACACTATGAACCTGAACCTACCCTGACATGGCTTCCTCTGCATCTTGTCATCAGATCCCAGGCAGAAGAGGTCAGCATCTCCCTCTCCACATCCCCTCATTAGGAAGCTGTACAGATAAATGAGGCTGCCCCTCAGCCTCCTTCCCTGCAAACACAGAGTCCTCAGCTGCTCCTCACAGGACAAGCCTTCCAGCCTTTTATTTTGGCTAGCTGGTGATGCTGTGTCTGCTGCACCCCAGGATGGGGTTTGCCCTCCTGGCTGCCGGGGCACACACTGCTGGCTCACCCTGAGCTGCTGCTGACCAGCACCCCCAGATCCCTTTTGCAGGGCTGCTCTACACACACTCCTCTTGCTGGGCACAGCTGATACTTGTGCCCAGCTTTACTGCATCCCAGGGGCAGAATCTGGATTTGTTCTTGTTTAATGTCATGCCACTGATTATTGCCCAGTGCTCCAATGTCTTCAGATCCCTCTCTGAAAGTCATGCTAGGTTCTTCAGCCTGGTGGTCCAAGGTCCTGGTCTTGCCAGGGAGGCAACATATTGCCATCAACAGATGATCTGGTCTGCAAAAAGGTGTTTCTGTTTCGTACCACAAGGCATCTCCAATACCATACCTTCCTGTTGTTTCTTCTTGCATTGGTCCTAATGCAGGTCATGTTATATATATTTAATAATCACAGTATCACAGCATAGCTGGGAGGCTGTCAGGCAGCTCAGCAGACTGTGAAGCCTAACCCTCTGCTGAAAGAGGGCAGCTTGACTGCTAGAGCAGATTGCCCAACATTTCTGTCCAGTTGAGATTTTAATGAGGCCAGGGATGCAAAGACGCAAATGCTCAAATGCTGCAATGTTTCTCAAAACCTCTTGCAGGGTTGACCACCCTTAGAGTAAAAGAAAAAAAAATTAAAAAAAAAAGTTAAAAAAATAAAAAAGGCAGCATTTTCTTTTGTTCAAAAGGAACTTTATGTATTTAAATATGTGCCCATTGTCCTTTTGCTGGGTGCCACTGAGAAGGCTGCTCCCGAATCTTCTTTGCTCCTCTCTCCCCATTAAGCTAGTCATTTTGGTTTAGAAGGCTATCAGGCTGGTCACACATGATTTCCCTTCACAAGTCCATGCTGACTACTTCAAGTCACCTTCTTGTCCTTCATATACATAGAAATTATTTCCAGGATTATGTCCTCCATCAGGTTTCCAGGGACTGATGTGAGGCTGAGAGTCCTCTAGTGCCCTGGGCCCTCCATTTTGCCCTTTCTGAAGACAGGAATGACACTTTCTCTTTTTCGGTCCCCAATAACCTCTCCCACTTGCCACACCCTCTAAAAGAGAACTAAGAGTGGTCTCATAATGACATCTGCCTGGTCTCACCACACTTGTGGGTGCAACCCACCAGGCCTCATGGATTTGCATGTGTCTGCTCTGTTCAAACTCTCCCTAAGATGATCCTCTGCACCAAAGGTAAGTCTTCCTCACTTCAGATTTTCCCACAGGTGTCAGGGCCTGGCATTCCTGAAGATGAGCTCTGCCAGTAAAGACCAGACCAAAGTCAAGGAACAGGTGGGTTTTGGCTTTCCTGATTTCATTCCTACACATTTGGGCAGTTTCTCTCTCTTCATTCTCTTGAATTCTTCCCTTCTGTCCAAGTTCTGTTAATGAGTTCTTTGTTCATCTTTGTAGGTATCCTACCATCTGTGCTTTAATTCCTGTATGTTCTTGAGGTAATCCCTGGGCATCAGCCAACATAGCCGTTGTAGTTACCTTGTATATTGTTAGTCTTTGTTACAGGCAATAGGGTTTTTTCATTTTAAATAAAGGAAAAGAGAAAGTGGTCATGGCATTTGAAACCAGCAAAATTGTTATCCATATCACTATTAAAACAACAACAACAACCAAAAAAATCTGCGTTTCAGGGTTTTTTCCTTTTTTTTTTTTTTTTACTTGATGCAGTCTTGATTGTTCTTGGCTAAACTTTTTGACATATTTGTAAAAATGTAAAGATTGTAAGATTTCACCTTTTAAGTTTGTGCAGTATTTTGAACCTTGTAAAAGTTGCCATTTACTAATAAAATACATTAATCAAGCAGTAAATAAATAAAAACTTTCCTTCCTGAGCTCCAGTTCTCCCCAAGACTCAGTCTTGGGCCAACCCTGTTTAGTATCTTCATCAGCAACATGGGTGAGAGGATTGAGTGTACCTTCAACTGCAACATGGGTGAGAGGATTGAGTGTACCCTCAGCAAGTTTACAAGTGACACCAAGCTGGGTGGGAGTGTTGATCTGCTGGAGGGCAGGAAGGCTCTGCAGAGGGACCTGGACAGGCTGGATCAATGAGCTGAGGTCAATTTGAGGTTCTACAAGGTGAAGTGTGGGCTCTTGCCCTTGGGTCACAACACCCCCAGGCAGTGCTACAGGCTTGGGGCAGAGTGGCTGGACAGTGACCAGTGGAAAAGGACCGAGAGCTGCTGATCAGCAGTGGCTGAACATGATCCAGTGCATGCCAAGGCGGCCAAGAAGGCCAAAGGCATCTCGGCTTGTATCAGCAGCAGTGTGACCAGCACGACCAGAGAAGGGGTTCTCCCCCTGTACTCAGCACTGGTGAGGCCACGCTTCAAATGCTGTATCCAGTTCTGGACCCATCACTTCAGGAAGGTCATTGAGAAGCTGGAGTGAATCCAGAGAAGGGCAACAAGGCTAGTGAAGGGTCTGGAGCAGAAATCCTGTGACAAAGAGCAGCTGGGGGAGCTACAGTTGTTTTAGCCTGGAGAAAGGAGTTTCAGGGGAGACCTTATGATTCCAACTCAGAATATTCTGTGATCTGAAAAAAAAATTAATTAAATGTTTCAATTCTCTACAACTGCCTGAAAGGAGGGTGTAGTTAGGTGGGGGTTACTATCTTCTCCCAGAACAAAAGGAAATTATCTCAAGTTGCACCAATGGAGGTTTAGATTGAATACTGAGAAAATGTTGTCAAGCATTGGAGCAGACTTCTCAAGGAAGTGTTGAGTTACCATACCTGGAAGTGTTTAATAGATATGTGGACACTGCATTTGAGGACACAGTTTAGCAGTGACCATGGTAGTGTTGCTGAGTTGACAGTTGAACTTAATGGTCTTAGAAGTCTTTTCCAAATTTAACAATTCAATGATTCATGATGCAGTATCAAATACGAGAACAAGAAATGAAGATATAGATGTTTTTATGTCACTCCTAATTGAATTTAAATATTAAGAAACTGTGATGTTGAAAAAAATTGTAAACAGGGAAAGATAATATGTGGAATTTTTGATTTAAACCAATACTTAATGATGTAACTATATTTTGAGGTATCCTAAAGTATCAATTTACATTTAAATTTTTTTACTGTAAGTATAATTCACACATTGAATTGATATTATTATCTTTGGAAGTATCATTTTGAAGAACATCTTATGAGCAACAAAATCTTTAAGAGAAATGTACATTTTACATAGAGAAATTAATTATTTACAATTAGGACTAGGATTTGCTAGCCTCTCTGCTTCCATGAGCTCAGAAATACCACAGAAAAATCTACTCTTGCATAAGGGTATTACTCATTCTGACCACCTGCTTTAAGGATCCTTTGCCAAATCTCTTTATGGTCAGTTTTGAGCCTTGAAATGAGCAAGAATTAAGAAGCATCACTTCTTCAAAGGGTTTTCTTTAAAAAGGTGGGGAAAACAGTGTTTGCCATTTCAACTCTTGATTTTTACTGTTTAATAGCACTTAGTACTTGCAGCTCTTTTTCAGTTCACTTATACAATGCCTCTGCACATTTAGAACATCTTAAACCCAGGCCATCTTTACTTTTGCATAAGAGAAAAGAACCCAACTATTTGAGCACTCCCAAGACACCCAGACTTGAAGTCATTGACCACACTAAAGTGATTTAAAAGTTTTTAATGTTATAATGGCAATACCTTGCCCAAATGGTTTATCTGAAGTATCTTTTTACCAGACAGGAACACATCTGTGTTTCATGATACAGGTAGGTATAGCTCTAAAAATCTTTGGGGGGAAAAAAAAAAAAAGAGTTTTTAATATTCATTCATTTGTTCCTTACTCTGTGTATATGACAGCAAGATAGATCTGTTTTCAGTGCTTGCACATGACCTTTGGTAGACTTCTATTGGCCAGGTTCCTGCTCCTATGATGAGGACAGAAGGATGATAGAGTTACAGAGATCTACTGCTCTTCTCAGCAAAAGAAACTGCAGTGCCTCCAGTTCCTCTTCTTGTGAAAGTCAGAATTATTTTATCAGGAACTGAAGTGACAGCAGTACTTTGCCCCTTGCAAAGAAAAATGCTGCAAGGCAGGAAAGAAATCTAATAATGGAAAAGACCCAAAGAGTCAACACATAATGATCAATTTTTCAGTTACCTAATCAGCTATACAATATACCATACGGGGATTCCCCTGCCCTTTCCAGTACAGTGCACTAATAAATAGCAAACTTTAAACAAACACAACTAAGATGCACTCCAAGTGCACTCCAGGACTAAGTGGATCTTGTTAATGGAAGAGAATGTAATATAACATATGCTTGAGGAGGTTCTCTTTGCTTCTTAACAGTGGTTGCCTGGTTAACCTGTATGTGTATACATTTCAAATGTCATTGGCAAAAAAAATTAATTAAATGTAATGCTATAGTAAACAGGAGGCCACAGCACATAAGTCTACAGTAAAATAACAGATGGCACAGGTTAAATCTATTTATTAGCAGTCACTTGGCAAGGAGACTGGAAAAGAGAAACAAAAGAGACAAACAGATGCCAAGTGTAATATAGTAACACTTGATATAACAGTTCCACTAAAACATGTTTCATTTTCTTGTCTCTCTTAGGCTTCCACCAGAAATTTTAAGATTCTACTGTTTCTAAATAGGAATCCTTAAAAATATGCCCATTTACTCTAGGATATGCTGAATAGCTGTTTTATACTGCTGAAAAACCAGAACATTTTTATTACTTTAGTGGAAAATCAAGGAAAAGAAGCAGTGCAAAGTCATCAAACAGTGCTGGACAGCTAGTTTGCCATGGCAAAGCTGGATAGCCTAACTGCGTTTCTGTCTGTTAACTTCTTTCACACTAAACTCCCTCCCCTCTTTGATTATTGTAATGCTGTACTGTAATTCTTTCAGAATTACGATTCCATTTTTCACAGGCATTATTCTAGTTTTCACTGCAAAGTTCCTGACGGGATTAAAAAATGGTTTTAGTGTTTTGACTTTGGTTTTAACCTTGAAGTCCTAGTGAGCAATACAGTGGTTTATGTGTTCTGAAAAAAAATTTCCTGTTATTGTTCCCTTTAAAGATAACTAAAATGCCAGTGCTTTTTTTCAGGCAATAAAGCTGTTAACTGGGGTGTTAACAATGTGGTGACCATTTAATTGTTTTTTTTCCCTCCTCTTCTTTCAAAGGTTTGGAGTTCATGGGAAACAAGCTAGCTTGGTTACTGTTAAATAAAACTCACCTCATATTCTTTTGTAAGCGTAACTTTAATTCTGAGTGATAATGATGATAACAACAGTATCCCAGCCATGATCGAAGTGAATTTCTATTTCATGCAGTATCACACTCTGTTATGATTTCCAGGTAATGTGGCCTCTCTTTGACATGGCAGCTGTTTCAGACAGCTGCTTTTTAGTGCATAGCAAGAGCTGAAAAAACCTACAAAAGTCTCAGATGACCTCTTTTGCATTGTAAAAAAGATACATGGACTAACAAATACATTAGGATGTGTTACTATCCATTATTCAGTTCTGCAGTTATGAACATCTGGCATGGGGAAGATGAGATGCTTATTTACGTACCATCTGTATTAATGTTGATTTCCATCAGGCAACACAAGCACACCACTTTCATCTGTTTAAAGGAGGCAATTGTGAAACAAAAATAATTAAACTAATATTATGAAATACAGATGTTATCTTTAAAGATTGTGTATTTACATACCTTTTCTTACAGTATCATTTATACAACATTTCTTTATGGACTTACAACAAGACTAGCAAGGATTGTGAAAGGTCAGTTTATCTCAAGTTTACAGAGTAACAAGAGGTATAACACTGCAGGTGAGTATAGCCAGATAAAAATAATTTTGTTTTGTCTAGCTGATATTATCCAGTATAGCTGAATCATGCTGATTTTCAAATATAGTTAGGAAAAAAAACCAAAACCAAAACACAAAAGCAGCCTCTTCTGAAAATTGCAGTTATGAAAGCCTGATAATGTTTGTTTGACCTCTGTTGGCTGTTGATTTGTTCTATGTCTTTGGCCTCCAAATTTAACACCTTTCAATTTTCATGTGCAGATGAGAGATTTGAAAGAAACATATGGACATGTCATGTTTGCAAATCACCAGTAACTTATAAAGAAATTAAAAATTGAACAGAACTAAGAGGAGGAGATTATGTTAAAACAGCCATAAGAACCTCCATAAATTCACATCTAAGACTGAAAATGAAACAAGTGGCACAGATGAAAATACTAATTAGTAAAGATTAGTTAGACTACTACTCATGAAATAAAGGAAGATTATGCCTAAATTGGTGGATTATTTTTCATTAATGTGTGCAGGAGTGTGTTTTTCTCAGCATTGAATGAACTTCTGGATGGTTTACTAAAAATAATGCAATTATGTAAGTAAAAAGGAATAAAAGGAAAGAAAACTAACCCCAAGAATGATGATAAGCATAGTGGCAGCTATGTCAAGTCTACATCTCTATATAACAGGAGGTTTCAAAAGATCTAGTAATATCCTTCAAAATGCCTGTAATGCTGGAACAAAATTCTAATTTCTTGCACCTACATACTTGCCTTTCTTGAGCTAGATTATGATAAGTAGGTCCAAGATAACTAGACCTGCAACCTTCCACCTTAGTGCCAGTAATGGCATTTGCACCTTATTTTGCATTCTAAATTCTGTTTCTGTTCCAACCAACCCTTTATCTGCACTCAGAGGCACCAAATTTTTCCAAATATTTCTGAAAAATCTCTTCTCACACTTGCAAGCAATACGGCATCCTATCTGGAACTGCTTGTACACTCATTAAAGGACAGTAAATGGTATTTCTCATCTGCTTTTTGAAACCCAAATTCAGAGGCTATGTGATATAATAAGCAAGCACCATGAGAAGATTTTTTTGCAACACAGCCTGCATCCCTCCTCCCAGTGTTCTGAAGAACCAGACTGACACACACGCTGAACACGGCAAATCATTGAGAATCCTGTTGAGCACTAGTAATAATACTTTTATCAGTATTAGATATTAGGACCCCAGAGATAAGAATTTATTTTCTGGTTTCCCAAGCCAGCTTTCACTGGCTGTGAAGGTAATTTTGGAAGCATATTCAAATTGCTGCTTTTGTTCTGGGACACTTCCTAAAAATATTAACTCACCATAAAGTAACATTCTAATTAAAAATTTGACCCAGAAAATTTCCAGCACAAACTTTGATTGGGTCTAAGAGACTTCCAGTCTATCTTTTAGCCTTAAAAATTCAACCTGGAATTCATGAGTTTGAACGTTTTTTTTCCCTGTACTTGCATGCTATTGGCCAAGTAAAGCATGTGAATTTTGGTTTGCACATAGCCATTCAAGAGTCAGAATTGAACCTGCTCACTAAAATACACTAAATATGAATTTTGGATGCACATATCCATCTGTGAGTCAGAATTGAACCTGCTCACTCCTCAGTTCTCTGGTGCCAGGTGCCATAATATGCTGTGGGCATTAGAGTTTCACATGCACTGTACAGAATGATTGCACTGGTTCACTTAAACAATTAGAGAAGACTTCTAGCTATCTTAATGAACTTTCAAGTATCATTATTACGTATCAATAGGAACATTATGACATTCTCAATATAATTTATTTGTGGTGTTGCTACTTTCAGCAAAACTAAAAATGAATATGGAAGTCAAATTTGAATAGCCTTGGATCACAGTTTCTGTGTACAGGTACATCACAAGTAAGATCTAAGTGATCAGAAAATATTTAAATCAGTAAATCTGGTTGCAGCATTTTCAGAAATCACGTTTTTGAGAAAATATCCTGATTGTCCAAGCTGACATGTATATAAGACATTGTTAGGTCTATGGAGTTTTTGTTAGAAAGGTTTTAAACATTCTAAGTTGGGCAGTTATTTCTGCTGAGAGAAGATGAAACTGAAAATCTGAATAATTTTTTCAGAAAATGCTATTACAATGCAATTTTCCTTGTGAAAACTCTTTAAAGGTTTTGGTTTTACTCCAGCACAGAAGAGAAACAAACTTGAGAAGTTTGACTGTTATAAGGACATGGAATTCTAGCTTTCTACCAGCTGTAATAATATCATTGTTTTCCAGAGGATTAAAAAAAAAAACCAAAAAAAAAACCAAAAAAAAAAAATTCTACTCAAAATATTTATTCAGACAACAGTACTTTTTAGAATCTCTTCTGCCAGGACATCTTGAGAGCAAATGACTAAGTCTTGCAATATTCCAGGCATGAACATCACACTTGCATATTACAGAAAATAAAGAGATTTAATAATTTTCTGACAAACTAGTGGCCTACCATCATACGTCCTAACCTGAACATAATGAATATCATATTCTAGGACCTAATGACTATCATGAAGCCAACAAAATACTACTGTTCACAAAAGAAATCTCTGTAAGTCTCAGAGGAATATAAGCCAAAAAGAACCCTTATTTAGTGAGTGACTTGCTATCTGTAAGTAAGAAAGTTCAAAATAATTTAGTTAATTTTTTAAAAAATAAGACAGTTCCGTGTTGAATCATCACCTTGGATGATTGGTTCAAGGATCAGGAACACAGGTAGTGTTTTTCTTGGTCATATCAGTAGCAAGAAAGATAAACAAAAGGAACAGGCACAGTGATCAGTCCAATACATGTAAATAAGTCTGATGTAACTGGAAAGATTAGCTTTTTGTCTGTGGGATGGTGTTTTTAACATCTGATCTACCAACATCTGATGGGATGAACCTTTCTCAGAGAGGGAAAAGGGTTCTAACACAGGAGCTAGCAGCACTCACTGGCAGAACTTTAAACAAATTTTGAAGCAGGTAAGGGACAAAACTAGGCTTACCAGGGATAAGGAATGGGATGGCATGCCTAAACTTGAGGAACTGAATGCTAGAGGCATCCCTCAGTCTGCTCCAGTAGGTGTTAACAACAATGAACCACACTTGAAATGCTTCTACACAAACATATACAGCATAAAGAGTGAGCAAAAGGAGCTCAAAGCCTTGGTCCAGTCCCAGAGACATGACATCACTGGCATAAGTGAATCCCAGTGGGATGAGCCCTGTGAGTGTTGTGCCATGTTGGATGGTTACAGGATCTTTAGGAGGGATAGGTAGGTGATGAAGGTGGGGGACATTGTATGTAATGGAGGACTGGAATGTATGGAGCTTGCAGTTGTCACTGGCACAGCTGAGAGCCTTTGGGAAAGGATTAGGGGACAAACAAATAATGTGTTTGTCAGTGTGAGAATCTACTGTAGACCTCCCAGCCAGGATGATAGTGAATTATTCTTCTAGGAACTAACAGATACCTGCAAATCAACTGTCCTTGTCCTGACAGGCGACTTCAGCTTGCCAAATGTTAACTGGGAAAACCACACAGATGGCGCAAACAGGTCCAGAAGATTCCTAAACACCTGAATGATTGCTATGGATTGTGTGAGAACTTTAGACAAGCCCTGCCTTAGGATCAGATTTTTGGCAGCAGCTCGAAATCCCTGCACCTAAATCACTCTGTTTTGCAAGTTCTTAAGGATGCCAAATCAGGTCTATTATGAAATGAGTTATTTACCGAATAGAAAGGAGATTAACGGACAAAAGGCCTTAATCAGAGTTACTTACTAGACAGGATAAAACAAAAAAAACCAACTACTAGTGGATTACATAAAACAGCACATGACATAAAGGTACCTATATTATACCTAGCAAAGAAATAGCATAGTTTAGGAGTCAATGTAACTTACCACTGAATTTACAATAGGGTACAATAGTGATGATATCCTTTCTCTCAGCCTCCAGGAGAATAATCACAAAGTAGGCATCCTGACTTTGGGGAGAAAGCTCCACACATTTCAGGGAATGTGTGGACTTCTGCTTTGTGAAAGTATAGTGTAGCTTTTATAGTTTTTGAAGTGTCTGTCAGTCAGAAATTCCAGTTTATCTTTCCACATCTGCTTCCACAGCAAGATGTTTACTGTCAGCTGAAAGCATCAATCATGTGGCACTGAAATAACTCATTACAAAGCAAACTGCCCTGACTGAGTTACTTCACCAAGGCTCATCTGAGGCTTATGTGAGAGAAGGATGTCCTGAGTTATTGCACCAGCTAATAAACAACAGATAAGCTCTCATGTGGTGAAGGGAGAAGCCCTGCTACAATGATAACCTAATGGTACATGTATTAATGGAGCTGATCAAAGCTCCTTGATGTGTGGCTTCTTAACAGAGAAGGTCTCATGAGTGAAGCACTGATTGGTGCTGTCTTGGCCACAGCAATCAAGTTTAAAATCTCTCTTGTCAGTTGGAGAAGTGCCAGCAAAACTTCAACTCTGGACACAGGCAGAGCAGATGTCAGGCTGCTCAGAGTAATAGTGAGAAAGGTCCTGTGGGGAAAAAGTTTTTGGAGGTGCTGGGGTCCATCAGTGCTGGTCGCCTTTTAAGCATCTCCTCTTAAGGGCACAGGAGATGACCAAGGAAGCCCAGTTTTTGTGATATTTCTGGATTTCAGTAAAGCCTTCAATATTGTCCCTCACAGGATTCTTCTGGAAAAAAAAATGCAGCCCACAGCTGGATAAACACATCATGGGATGGGAGCATCATGGGTCAGGCACAAAGGGTTACACTGAATGGGGTGACATCAGACTGGGGACCTGTCACTAGTTGAGGATGGGGCTCCACAGAGCCCCATCCTCAGCCCTCTGCTCTTCAACATCTTCATAAATGACTTGGATGTAGGACTGGAAGAGATACTGAGCAAGTTTGCAGATGATACAAAACTGGGAGGAGCTGTTGACTCCCTGGAGGGCAGGGAGAGGCCCTGCAGAGAGACCTCCACAAATCAGGGGTCTGGGCAATCGCCAACCATGTGCAGTCCACCAGGGGAAAGTGCTGGATTCTGCATCGGGGATGGGGCACTCTGGATGTATGGACAGACTGGGAAATGAGATACTGGAAAGCAGTGCCATGGAAAGGGACCTGGGGGTCCTGGCAAGTTGAACATGGGTCAGCAGTGCCCTGGCAGCCAGGAGGGCCAACCCTGTCCTGGGGTGCATCAGGCACAGCATGGCCAGCTGGGCAAGGGAGGGGATTGTCCTGCTCTGCTCGGAGCTGGGGCAGCCTCACCTCAAGTGCTGGGGGAAGTTTTGGGTGCCAAAATGAAAGAAAGACATTAAAGTATTGCAGAGCATCCAAAGGAGGGCAACAAAGATGGTAAATGACCTTGAAGGGAAGCTGTGTGAGAAGTGGCTGGGGCCACTTGGTCTGTTCAGCCCAGAGGAGACTGAGGGGAGCCCTCACTGCAGGTACAACACCCTCATGAGGGGAAGTGGAGAGGCAGGCACTGATCTCTCCTCTGTGGCAATCTGTGAGAGGACCCAAGGGAATGGCCTGAAGCTGTGTCAGGAGAGGTGTAGGCTGGACATTGGGAAAGGTTTTTTACCCCAATAGTGGCTGGGCATTGGAACAGGCTCCCCAGGTCATAGCATCAGCCTGACAGAGTTCAAAAAGCATTTGGAAAATGCTCTCAGGCACATGCTGTGATTCTTGGGGATTGTGCTGTGCAGGACCAGGAGTTGAAGTCAATGAACCTTCTGGATCCCTTCCAACTCAGGGTGTTTTATGATTCTATTCTATGAGTCTATTATTGTAATCAAGAGATGCATCTTTTCTTTATTAAATAAGAGACGACTATTACATCTGAAATGTGGACTAATTATTTTAAATGCATTGACCAATTTGTTAAGAGCTTTTAGGTAAAAATGTAGAGTCTCTGTTGCTGCCATAGTAAGACTTACCTCACATAGCCATATTCTGCTCACTGATACAAATACCACCTCCTTTTACTTAATTTCAGGAAAACATCTCAGAAGTACTCTAGGCCAAAAAAAGATGATAAATGATTTTGAGATAGAAAATTGAAGTGCATTGATTAGGAGCAATTTTTTATGTTTTACACAATAAAAAGATGAACCGCATGATTCATGGAGACAATTTGCAGAGCAACTTCTTCTCTCTAATTGCTGCTGGACTAATGTAGAAGCACACTCTTAGAAAGTAGAGAAATCCATTTACCCAATCATATAATTTAAGCAGTGAAGAGAAATAGTGGATTTTTCCATTACCTTTTATATTAGCTTTGCTACATTCCACCTGAGACCCTTATTTTGAGAGTGCTATGCTCCTTTAAACAATTCTGTAAGCATAATAAAGTTCCACTTCAAAATTTTTCAAAGTAGACTAAGGACATTTCAAAAAAAAACATAATTAGAGACATAACCAATCTCACTAATTCGTGGTAATCTACTGTAAAAGTAAATTATTTACTAAGAGGTCTAATAAATTCTCATCTTCAGGACTACCAAAGAAGATTTTCTGTATTTCCTTTGGAACAAAAACTAGATGCTATTCTCTTCTGACTACTTATTCTGTGGTTGTCCCAGGATCAGCAAATTTTGTTTTTAGTATTGTCTGGGGTTTTGTAAGAGGAAATAGAGAGTCCTATTTAAATCAAGATAGGATTTCTTTTCTTTTAGTACTGTTCATGGGATAATAGATTGCTTTTTGCTGCTAGAGAGATAGAAAGCATATCCTTAGCTCCAGTCATTGTATTAAGTCACGGTACACAGAATAATTATCTTTATGTTCCAGATGTATCCACTCAGAACCATTTCTATTAATTGCTGGAACTGCATTAAAAAGAATAACATCAGTGAAAACAACCCTGAGAGCAGAAGTTGATTCTGTGCAATGCTTTTAAGTTTTTTTATTGAAATAAGGACTTGTTTTGAAAGGTATTTTCAAAAATACCCAGAAGGAAAATGCAAACATATTTGAAGTAAGTATTCTTCATTATTTCATGCTGAAAACAAACAACATCAGTAGCAGTGTCAGGTTCCCTAGAAAGCTGAAATACTTTTATACATTGTTTTCTGACCCTCCCAATGAATGTATGCAGTAAATGCAATGTGTTGTGACACATTAAAATATTTTTTTATCTTATAGCAAGTCCAAATTAAAGAATTTATGCAGGAATAAGTGCTTGAATTCTGCATTACACATAGAAAGGCCTCAAAAATATGAAAAAACATTGCAGATTTTATGGTAGGATAATTAAGATCTGTATAGAGAAAATAGAAGAATTGAAAATGCCAGGTTATTTCTTTTAATTACAGCAGCTCTACTTATAAAACATTAATATAGCTAGAACAGTCTCATTGCACAATGGTCTGTTTTAAAACATCAGAGAAACCTGCAACTTCCGGAAATCTGTATTAATCTTAACTGCAGTAATTCAAAACCAATGTTAAATATCAGCTACTGGTCTAAATACTGATTTGAATGCATTATTTAGCTACTGTAAGAGCACGCCCAGCATAGATACATCAGTGTTAGAGTATTTGCAGATATTTCAGTAGTACCTGGGGTTTTAAAACAGGCCTCACAATTACCTGATTGGGATGTTAGGGAAAAAGAAAGGAGTTAGTAAACATAAATGTTGCAAAGGCACATTTTAATTAATATATTACACATACCTAAACATGGGAAGTGATTTTTTAAAAGTAATTATTATTTCAAAAAGGGGTCAGTAGTTTTGATCTGCCTGCTGCATGTGCTAGTATCCCCACTACATATAAAAGATTTACTAATGATTTAGACAAAATGAGCTAAGTAAATCACTCTTGAAAGGACTTCTCCAAACCAAACAGAGCTCATTTCCTGCTCCAGGAAAACCAAGGAAAAAGTGAAAAATAGGCTATGATGATTTAAACAGCAGGAATTGGATTAGCAAAAACTGTCAAGGAAGAACAAACTTGAATTTTCATGTCAAAAGACATTATGATAAGCAATTTTCAGATTTGGACAATGTAGACATATACATAGATAGATATAGATATAGTTCAAGATATACTGATACTTGAAGCAAATTTATTAAAGAAACAACTTTGCAAACCAAGAGATACTGTATTTTAAAATTAGAGGGTGACTTTGAAGACCGCAAAATCTCCATTTTGTTAGTGCTGGAGGTAGTTGTCAGCACTTGATGTCTTTGTGGATTCAGTTGTGGATTTCATAAAGGTTTCACTTTCTGCTACTGTGACCATATCTTCTTTTCCATTTCTTGCTAATGAATTGCACAGGTTGCAGACCTAAAATTAGAACCATGCAAAGAAGCTCCATTTATATCAGAGTTGCCTTAAGATATGATTGTTAAGGGACAGAAGATGGGTCAGAAGAAGTTCCTAGCATAAATAGGACTCAACTGGCAAAAAGTGCCTTGGTGATTCTATGTAATAGACACAGAAATTACACAGCTGTGGATAAGCAAAATTGGCACATTCATAGGTCATAGTCCACTTTTGTTTGGGTAAAAAAAGCCTCTCAGATAAACCCACTTTTTGTAGGTCTAACTGCATCCACTTTGGGATAGCTTTAGGAATATCTCAAGTGTTGATATTCTTCAAAAGTAAAACATTCTGTATTTTGACCTTAAAAAACCTTATAGCTGCTTATAATTTTACAGTCATGGGAAAATGCATTTGAAGGGATCTACCTTTTTTAATCTTCTCTCTTATCTCTATGCTCATAGGCACTGCATGTCCAGCCGGGCTGCCCATCCTTTTCTGCTATACCATCAAACTTCCATTTATTTCCAGCCCTGCTAGTGTCTAGAGTTCCATCTTTTAGCATCTGCCCATTTATCACCATCTTTATTTTATCACCATCTTATAGTTCGTGTTCAGACCCTTTCTCATAGCTGTTCAAGCTTCTCACCTTAGTTGTTCCTCGCTTTTTCTTCTGCTGGGCTCCACATAACCAAATTTCCTTTTTTCTTTTTCTATCTAGGCCTTGCCTGTGTCTTACATCTTCAGCTTTTACTTCCTGGAGTTCTGTCCAGGTACTCAGAAATTCAGGACTGTCTTCTGCATCTGGACAACCCTTTGCAAAAAAATAAAAAAAAAAATAAGAAGCTTTGTTGTAGCATTCATGCTTTCTTTTCCTCTAGCCTCTGCCTTTTCCTTACTTTCTGCCTTCTGAAGAGTCAGTCCTCTCCATTTGTCCATTTCTCTCTTTCAGAAGCTGAGGTCTGCAGTGCAGGAAAAACTCCTCTCCTCTCAACTGTTGCGCTAAACGCCAGGGTGCCAGTGACAGCTGTTACAAGGAGTGTCTTCAGCAGACATTTCAGTTTAAGAGGCCATCCACACCATGCAGTCTAGCAAAAGCAGAGTGCCTATAAATGGAGGGTTGTGTGTGTAAAGTGGTTACCAACGCAGACCCTGCTTTCAGTGGAGTATCATAGTGTGTACCAGAGAAAGATGGTAGTTGCTGACTCTCTTCTAGATGTTATGTAGTTACCTGAAATCGAATAAAACTCAAAATCCTTGACTTACGTAGGAAAGTGAGTGTGGAGAAAAATTTTGAGAGTAGGCATCCTCAGGCTTGCATATCAGGAACAAAAACTTAATATTTTTGAGATGCAATATAAAATGGTAGTTACACAAGTAGTTACTTCTGCTTCTAGGGGCAGAAATACCTACTCTACTCCTGCTATTGTTTTCCTATTGACTTCTTATTCATCACTGAAAATACTAGAAGAATGAAATATGACAGAAAATTGCTGCATTCTGATAATCTTCATCTTGTAAAATAATCACCCAAAATTTTCTTCAGGATTGTGAACCAAAAAGTAGAAAACCAGATTTTTCTGGACGAAGAATTTATTCTACTTGATTTCCTGTATCATGAAAGGACAGTAAGTTGGAGACAGCAATACCAGGGGGTACCCAGCCCCCTGAAGTAGAAGACAGGGATTGGGAGCAGAATGAACCTCCCTTAGTCCAAGGAGATATGGTCAGTGAATTCCTAGAATGCTTAGAACCACACAAATCTATGTGGCCAGATGGAATCCACCTGAGGATACTGAGGGAGCTCTTGGAAGTGCTGTCTGAGCCATATTCTATCATTTATCATTAGCTCATGTCAAATGGGGGATCTTAGATGACTGAAGGCTGGCCAATGTGATCTTTCTCTACAGAAGGGTCAGAAAGAGGATCCAGACAACCATGGGCCTGTCAGTCTGACCTTAGTACCAGGGAAAGGCATAAATCAGATCATCAAGGCATAGAGTGTCATTGCATGGCATCCGCAGGACAGAAGGGGCTTGTGAAAGGCAGGTCGTGCTTGGACAACCTGATCTCATCCTATGATCACCCTACAAAGTGGGTGATCCCAAATGAGGGAAAGGCTCTGAACATTGCTGGGACATTAACAAAGCCTTTTTCAACACTTTCCACAGCATTCTCCTGGAGAATCTGGGTGTTCATGTCTTGGATGGGTCTGCTGCTCACTGGGTTAAAAATTGGATGACTGGGCTGAGAGTTTCGTTGAATGGAGTTACATCCAGTTGTGGCCAGTAACTACAGGTGTTCCCCAGGGATCAGTATTGGGACCATGCTCTTTAATATTTTGATCAAGGATCTGGATGAGGGGATCAAGCACATTAATAAGGCTGCAGATGAATTAAGTGGGGTGGGAGTGTTGATCTGATGTAGTGTAGGAAGGCCCTGCAGAGGGATCTGGACCAAGGCTGAGAACAACAGTATGAGGTTCAACAAGAATGACAATGCTGTGGTCAGCAGGACTAGGAAAGAGATTGTTTCCCTGTATTTTGCCCTGATGAAGCTGCACCTTGTTTTGGGTGCCTCACAACAAGAACATTGAGGGGCTGGAGTGTGTCCAGAGAAGGGCAACAGAGCTAGTGAAGGGTCTGGAACACAAGTCCTGAACTTGAGGAATGGCTGAGAGAGCTGGCGGCTGGGGGTGTTTAGCCTGGAGAAAAGGAAACTCAGGGGAAATCTTATCATTCTCTACAGCTCCCTGACAGGAAGGTGCAGCGAAGTGGGTGTCAGCCTCTTCTCCCAGGCAACCAGTGACGGGACGAAAAGTAATGGTCTCAAATTGCTCCAGGAGAAGTTTAGATTGGATGTCAGTAAAAATTCCTTCACTGAACAGGTTGTCAAGCATTGGAACAAGTTACCCAAAGAAGTGGTTGAGTCACCATCCTTGGATGCATTTAAAACATGTGCAGATGTGGAACTTAGGGACATGGTTTAGTGGTAGATTTGGCAATGCTGGATGAATGGTAGGACCCAATGATCTTAAGAATCTTTTCCAATTGGAATGAGTCTATTATTCTAAGTAAAGCATTATTTCCTATTTTAGGGTAAGAATTAAGGGTTAGGGATTATAGAGTTTAGTGTAGGGTGTTACAGTTTTGTATTGGGGGTATTAGGTTTTGTTTATGTTCCCTTGTATTATGTTTTTACTATTACCTACTTAAAAGTTCCAAGTGCGTGTAGAGAAACAGTATAAGATACTTCAGTCGAAAAAAACACAATTACAAAAATAGTACAAATGATAATGAACTTATAATTCAAGAACAAAAACCGGAAAGAATAGGAGAAAAAGTAGGATAAGCAGTACACGTAACAGTCAAGTCAGAAACTGGAAGATAGGATTACAGTATTGGTAAGGCTTCTGCCTGATTGAGACACTTGTTCTTAGCAATATAACTAGTTCTGTGTATTTATTTCTCTAACCTAATGAAGATTTTTCTTAGACTAGCTCTATCTATGCTCACTGAATTTATCAGTTATCAAAAAGATATTTCAAACAATACTACAATAGCCACTTCATGTAGCTTTGCTATGAATTCCAAATTATTATTAATTAATGTTGTGATGATTAATGTTACCTATAAATGTTCAATTAGTGTTCTAAATCAGTTTTCATACTTTGATTAACTTGTGTGGAGATTCTGATTTGCTGGGTTTTTTGGTGTTGTTTTTACAGTTTAAGTAATCCTAATGATTTGTGGATTATGACATAAACTGTACTTGTATTAGACTGTGCACATACCAGATTTTTTAAAAACAAATTAGCCTGACTAACCTGGTTGTGTGGTAACAGAAAGATGTAAGAATTTAAGAAAACTATTAATAGATCTTATATCCAAAAAATAGTTTTTCTTTGCACATAAGTGTTGCAATACCTGAATGAACCAGAGATGATAGACAAGAAGTACATTTTAACAACATTTTATATTCACTAAAACCTCTGATTATCTGACTTAGTCTGATTGTCTCATTTTCTTGATTTCCAACTTTTAACTGCAAAGATATAACCTCTGGCTGAGGATGCCCAGAAGCCTAAGATTGCTGAAAGAATCCAAGAGATAACACTTTTCCCTTGCCATGCTACTCTTTACAGGCTTTCTTTATTGTTGGTTATACATTTTAAAAGTATTAAAAATTTCATGTGGTTGCCCTCCTATTTCATCATAAGTTAATATTTGAATTATTGTGTATGAATATGTTTTGTTTACAAATTATTTTCTATACATTGGAAGTGTGGAAAAATCACATTTTGTGTTTACCGTATCATTTGTACACATTAGTAATGTATTCTCAGAACTCATTAGGATACATGGATTGAAAATTCTCATTTGAAGTTGAATAGCTGTTTATCAACTTAAAAATTTAATTAGAACCCTTTCCTGCATTTCATTATGAGGTTATTTCATAATTACTCGGTAAATAGGTCCTACCCATTTACTAATGCAGAAATGACAACACATGACACTGCTGAATTACAACTACACAGCTGGAGAAGACACAGAAATAAAGAACAGATAAATGCATTATTTAAAAAATTCAGGGGAAAAGTCAGCATCAACAATCCTTCCTGAACCTTCACCCATGCTCCCCTTCACTGTTGTAAAAGTGCTGTAAAATTCAGCATGCTTGTTTATATTCTAATTAGAACCAGTTCATTATTTACTTATGCAGCTTAGAGGAATTGAGATATTGGTACCTAGAAGAAACCTATGCTCCTAACCAAAGGAAGGATGGGTGAAGTGCTGCAACAGACCCTGTACTCACTGCATTGAGTTTAGTCCAGTGAGTGAACAGGATGGTGTAGAATTGGGTTCAAAATATACCAAGACACACCACATTGTTTTTCTTTGGGAGTAAAGTCCTAAACATACAATTGCCTTTGCTTGTGTGATACCTGCATTGCATGCACCTCTGAATTCTGGCAGGAGAAAAGAAGTTAGCACCATGATTCAAGACTGTTTAAAGGTTTATAAAAGAAGTTTTATTACATTAACAGTTGGACTGATGATATTAGAGATATTTTCCAACCTAAACAATTCAATGATTTTGTTACAACCTCTCAAAAAGACAAACATATTATTATTACTGTTATGCTATTTTTGTACTCATTCACAAAACTACATATATACTTTAACACTTCTAAGAAATTAGAGTTCAGTGGAATACTTATGAGAAAATAATGATTCAATGTGCCTTCCTTTCTCTTACAATAGGAAAAATTCAACAAGATATATACTGTAGATACTAAGCCCCCTCAAATTAAACAATTTATTCCAATTACTTTGTATACCTTCACTGGTAGCTTTAATCAGCATTGATATGTATGATTTTCATTCTTAGCTGCTTTGCAGTTGAATTGGGCTTTCTACAATCGCATACAGTTTTAAACACCACAGAAAGCTTTGATTTTCCATCCTTTTTCCATTCTTCTTTATTATTCTTTTCTGCTCCTAAAAAAAGACATTATTTGGTTCATGAAAGAAAACAAAGGATACAGTAAGCTTTTTCTCATTTTGATATTCATAGCGCTACCTGTTAGCTTCCTTCCCTTCAGTTCTTGACTGCCCTCTTTGTATATTTTCATCCTGTTTTCCTCCTGCTGACTCTGAAGGATGCCTGTTGCTATCCTTCAGCAGAACAGTGGCTATGGCTCCACTCCACACACAAAAAACTGGTGTATGCATTCTCCCTGAGGGACACCCATGGTGTCCCTCCCCCTGCTTCTTTCCACCACTGCAGCATTTCCTCCTTTTTACCTCAGGGAACATATTCAAGCTAAAATCCAGCCCAACAGAGAATTTTTAACCCAGCAGCTAGCTAATGGTGATGGTTTTGATTGTTTTAATGCAGACATAGAAGATGCCATGCAAGCATGAAAACAGGGCCAGGAAGGGTTTAATACCTTTAGTGGCCAGTATGGTTTATACAGATCTAAAGCAAATGCAGAACTAAACTATGAATCTTAATCTTGTTTTCAGTCAGCCAAATTCTACCTAAAATTTTAGTTGCAACATGGACGTTATTCTATTAACTAGGGTTATTATGCAACTTTCTGCAAAAATGACACAAATTATATCAGCTTACACATCTTTATACCAATACCACAATGTCCAACAATTGTCAGTCTGTTTCAATTGTACCACAAATAATTAATTGCACTAAATCTGTTCCCCATAAAACCCAGACAAGTTCACTTCCTGTGCCTGAAAAGCATAAGGTAACCCAAAACATCTGAGTGGTTCACAGGCTTCTTCTGTAGAATTAATATACAAATTTTTTATTTCAACAACATTCCAAATGAGACAGAATGGTTAAAAAACCCACAGAGCAACGTGAAGCTTTTGGCAGATAAGTTCCTCCACGGGAGTGTCCAATATAAATTTTGCTACGGAATGGTCTGTGCATACCACTAAAGCAACATCAAGCACACCATATGTGTAAAGCACATTGTTTCCTTGCCTAGGACAGCAACCTTAGTTTATTTAAATAGACTTTTCTACAGAAAGCAAATCAAATTAAAGCCAGTATATGATGCTTTTTAAAAGTTGTTTTATTGAAGCTTTTGTTTTTCCTCCCTCCAATCAAGTACAAAAATATCTTGCTAAAATACACTTCCTTTAAGACACCTGACTTTCTTTCCAACCACCCTTTCCTTTTCCACTAAAAAATTGTCCTCCTCTAACAATCCCTTACACTCCCAGAATGAAGGCAGAAACAGACTCACCATTTCCCAGTTTTAGAATATACTTCTGTCATGATAAGAATTTGTTTTGCTTGCTTCCATCACAAAACATCTTTCTTAAACATTTAAATGCTTGCTTAAATACAAAACGAAAGTATTTCTCAGGAAGATGTAAAGTTGGAAATTACACTGAAGACATACTACTGGATTCTTAGATTCAAAACTATTCACGAAATAATGAGTCTTCATAAATAACAAAAGCTGTGGATTTAAATCAGTTTGTTAAGATTATCAGAAGATTAATATTTTTTCTTAGCACATATTTTCGTGTATCTTCAGATGAGAAAAACACTTCTGTAAAGAAAGCTTCCAACTACAAAGAAACAGCAACAGAGGCCTTAATATTCAATTTCTATCCACAAGCTAGTGGTTTTGTAAAAGTTCCATCAATACATAGCATACGGTTTAAAGATGTCAGATTCTGTGTCACATGGATAAATTACTACTAAAAGTATGGAAAATGTATAAACATGTAGAAATGCTGTGTTTTGTATACTTGTTTCTGTCTCTGCAGAATGATCAACAATCACTACTCATGTATGGAGAATAGTACTGAGCTGTCAATATTCACAATTATGCTACCTCTTTACTTTTGTATATGTACTGAGAGCCTAATTTATTATATTATAAAAGTCATTTATTATAAATGCCATTATGAAAACATCATTAGATCAAACTAACTCCCAATTCTATTTTTTCAAATAATAGAAATGGAAGAATGGTGACTGAATTAGGAGTTTTAAATGCATCTGGGAAAACAACATTCACCTAACCAGTGTCACTTGATAGAAGAAAATCAGACTTTTAGGGCTTTTTGGTCTCTTGATTAGTCATCAACCATCACCAAAGGACAGCAGATAAAGTACTCGGCTAGAGCTTGAGGATTATTTCACAATGTCCTTTCTTATTTTACATTAAAAGATTATAATTCATATTTTACAACACTGATATTAGAAAATAAGGTCATAGACAAAACATAATATTAAGTTTAAAAACATCATGAGCATTAGCCTTATATTCTTTCATGAACAGCAACAGGCCCTGTAAGACACCTACTTTTCTCCTATTTTGTCTTTGCCTACACTATCCAATGTGATCCCATAGCACTGAACAGCTGATGCTTGCCGTTGTATCTGACCACCTCTAAAACAAGAAGTTAAATCTATATGGAAGTGCTCTTCCATACACTAACATTTATTTTAAAGTAATATATTATTTATACAGGCCCTTACTACACACATGCTTGGCAGAATATTCTCGGCAGCTCAAATGAATTTTTCAGTATTTGCATTTGAGTTACCCATTTGTAAAGAAAATGTTTAAGACAAAAGACATGTTTTCATAAAAAGGTATCTAATGAAAGATAATTTGAATGTTTCAAGTTACAAGTAGATCCTTGTTTACACTTTCTACTTAATGGCACTTTCTAGTTTGGAGAAACTGTATGAGGGAATCACACTAACAGTTGGTACAAGGGAGTAAATTATCTAAGCATATGCTTAGGCAGTCAGCAGCATTAGGAGCTGCTGTACTTCTTTACGATAAATGATAGATTTGTTGTTTAATAGCAATAATACATGCTCAAATTTTATATATAGTACACATCTGTTAAATTATTATTGTGCTGTAATTATAACAAGAGATTGCCCTAAGAGCAGGAAAGTCAGTTGTGAGTAATTAGGTTGAAATTACATTTATTTCCTAAATCCTGTTAGTGGAGCACAACACTTCCTCTTAATTATCGCAAATCACAATTTTTCCCTCACACAGATTCTTTCAACATAGGTATATTTTCACCTTAGCATTTTTATGTTTATTTTAATTTGAAAAAATGCTTTGTGAAAATTGTAATTCTGTCAATACTTTAAAAGAGAGAAAAGACTTCCATCTTTCCGTAGTTAGTGCTAGCATTGCTTCATTTTGGACTATGATTATCAACATCAATAAAATAAATCCTTGACCCTTTAAGAGGAAATAAAAATCTGCTTTTCATAGAATAATTATAGAATTGCCAAGGTTGCAAGAAACCTTTAAGATCATCCAGTCCCGCAGGCCAACATTGCCCCTAAATCACTAAACCACACCACCCAGCAACAGATCCAGACTCCTCTTGAGCATCTCCAAGGAAATCTATTTCTGACCACCCTAACAGAAAGAATTCTTCTAATATCTGATCTGAATCTCCGCTGTCTCATCTTAAGGCCATTTCCTCTGGTCCTCTCACTGCTGGCACAGTAGAGGAAACCAGCTCCTACCTCACTACACCCTCCTTTCAGGGAGTTGTGGAGAGCAATGAGGTCCTTCCATGAGCCTCCTCTTCTCCAAACTAAACAAACCCAGATCCCTCAGCCATTCCTTATAAGACACATTTTCTAGTCCTTTCACAAGCCTTGTTGCCCTTCTCTGGACACTCTACAGCACCTCGAAGTCCTTTTTAAAGAGAGGGGCCCAGAACAAACACAGGATTCAAGATGTGGCCTCACCAGTGCCAAGTGCAGGGGGACAATCACTGCCCTGGTCCCGCAGGCCACACTGTTCTTGATACAGGCCAGGATGCCATAGGGCTTCCTGGCCACCGGCGCACACTGTTGGCTTATAGTGAGCTGGCTTCAACCAGGACCCCCAAGTCCCCCTTGGCTAAACAGCTCTCTAGCCACCAGCCACTGCTCTCCCAGGCTGTAGCACTGCATGGGGTGGTTGTGACTCAAGTGTAGGAAACAGCACTTTGCCTTATTGAGCCTCGTGAAGCTGCCCGTAGCCCATTGACTGAGTCTCTCCAGGTCTCTCTGTAGAGTTTCCGCCGCCCCCATAGAAAAGACTATTCCAACCTACCAAGTATGCAAACAAAAAGTTATTTAACATGTCAAGGTGCACTATACCAGCTAAATTAACTGAAGTTTACACAAGCAATTAAGCTAAAAAATCTAAGTCAGTGCGCAGGGAGATGCTCATTTAGCTACTAGGAAGCATTAAGTATGGAACGTCTCCCAGCTCCTATCTCCACCTACCATAACAGTGCTCAACAGGGCTGAAGATTAGATGCTCTCTCTGTCAATTGTGTTGGAATTCCTATTGCTTTTTGAATAGCCACAGAATTGAGGCAAATTTTCTTTATCACAATGACTCTGTGAGAGCTCCCCTGGAACACAGGGAAATACTCATATCCTGAAAGGCCTCTAATCTGTTACTCCTCCTATGAATATCTCTCTATCAGTCCACCCAACTCAGCTCACCTCTTATGTTGTATAACCAATTTAGAGGGTATTTGTGAAGCCTGCATTTTGCCCTTTTTTATATTAACTGAACTTTGCTGAAATCAATGTTACTTTTGTCCATGAAAATAATGTAAAAGATGTTTTAGTATTCACTCGCCACAAAGCAGTAAGTTATATATTACCATGGCTTTTAAAGTAGTATCATCGAGCCAAAAATGTTCTTTCAGCATCTGCAGTGCCACTACAGTAAAACTATTTTAAAGCTAGCACTAATTGTGACTTGTATTACAGTATGAAACCTGTAATACAGCCTAATAACTTACTGCTTACAGAGGCAACACAGATACTGGAAGAAGTAGGTGATCCAGATGACAAGGTGAGCAGATGACAAGAAGCCTACTAACTTTCCCAAGCCTACTAACGGTATCTGTAGAAAGGTATTACAACTTACTGCAAGTAATGGGACAGGGAATGCAGTGATGCTGACCAGAAGATGTTGAGGGCTCAGTGACCCACATTATGTCATGGCTAACCTGAGCAGGCAAGGTCTGTGCTCTGCACAGCCAGTGTGGCCTTCAGGCTGCGTTGGACTGTGCAAATCTCTCGGTAGTGGGACAAGCTCAGGCAGCACAGCGCTGGAGGAGCCAGCAGGCAGCTGCTTGTCTTGATAAAGCTCTTGTACCAGAGCTTATGTCACCTGCATGGCCTTGCCTTCATCTGAAAGTATTAGTTCTAATAACTAGTTATTGAGATATTGGGACACAAGACAGATGATGAAATTTGGACCTGGTTAGCCTAAGAGATTTGATAACAGGATGCCTTGGCAAGAGCAAACAGAACTTTGAGAATTAAATCAAGATTGCAAGAAGATCAAATCAGACAGATTTACTGAAAAAAAAGAAAATTACATCAGACTTCTGCAAGCAAGAGATGTTTAAAATGCCTAAGTTTGTTTATGTGATTTTTAACCCAATCATTGCATAAAACATTACTAGCCTTCCTAAAATACTATATAAGCAGTTGTACTCCACAAAAAATTCACATTCTTTGACCATCTCACAGTCTTCCTTGTCTGTCCTCATTGCTGATAACTAGTGTTTTAAATGGTAGAGTCACAGTGTCCTTCTTACAGAAATCATATGTATCAACACCTCCTTGTAGCAACACCTACAAACTGCAAATACATAAAACTCCCCATAGGACCAGAGAGGGGGCTGGCTCATGTCCCACAAGGACATTCTCGATGACACTGGAAAGGTTACAGCAGTACCTGATGAGTTGTAAAAAGCAAGTGCCACACCCATATGTTCCAGGAGGAGGATCCAGGGAATTACAAACTAGACAGTCCTACCTCAGTCCAGGCAGTTAGAGCAAATCCTCTCTGAATCCATACCTAGGCACATGAAGGTGATGGTAGTTTGAAACAGTCAGCACAATGTCAAGCCTACAATGTCATGTCTGCCCAACTTAATTCCCTCTAGAAAGAGGTGTCTGATTGTGTAGATAATGGGAAAGTGGTAGAGAAGCTTCCACACATGGCAGGGAGGGGCAAGAAAAGAAAGCAATGAGAGATAGAGAACCAGAACAGCACAAGTTGGACATGTGGACTTGTAGAAATATAAGTTCAACAAAGACAAATGCAAATTACTTCATCCTTGCAGAAATAACTCCATGCAGCAGTATAGGCTGGGAAACAACTGGTTAGGGAGCTTTAGAGTAAGAGCCGTGTGCACTTGTGCGCAGCTTAAGTCAGCCGTGTGACCTTGCAGTGGCAATGACCATCAGAGCCAGCAAGCAGGTCCCAGAGAGTAAGCTGCCTTCTGCTTTCAGCACTTGTGAGGCTGCATGTGGAGTGTTGTGTCCTATTTAGCGTTCCCTAGCACAAGAACACTGCTGACAGTGAAGCAGGTGATCCGGAGGACACTGCCAAGGTGGTCAGAGTGATTCCTGGAAAGGATGAGAGAGCCAGGTTTTTTTAGCCTTAAGAAAAGAATCAGAGGCTGGACAAATTCTAACAGCCACACACTGCAATTTCACCCTGTTAGAAAATCCAGTACAATAAGGAAAGGAGTCCTTAAGAAAAAAAGTGACAGACTGTACATAAGTCTGTCAGACATATACATTTAGATGAGCTGCTGATCTGTAAGAAACTTACAAACTCTTCTAAGGAATTCACCAGTTGCAATGTCAGTTTACCTTTATCCTCTCATTTGCTGTTATTAACTATTAGTATTCTGTTCCTTCTAGCAGCATAACACCAGAGAATTGGATCTGAAATGAGAAGTATTACCTACATTTTAAAGTCCTTTCTGCCTTTCCCTCTCAGATAAATACTATTCAATTTTCCTTGCCACTAGATAATTCAGAAACATCATACTATAAACCATTCTTTCCTCCCTATAGCAAAAAGCTTGAAGTTATTACCCTTTTATTCAAAACAGGAATGTCTGACATTATTACAGCGAGACATCAATAGGTCTTTATACTTAGAACCAAATGTTATGTTTACGGTTCCAGCTAATCATGTTCCATTACCAGAAGATTTCTGCTTTTGATATGACCTGAAATATATAATTATTCTCCTGTGAACTTGCATTACTGATCAGTCCAGAATATCTTTTAGGAAACCCCTTTAACATTCTTCACTCATACTTTGAAATTACATTATCTCCACTAGCTGTTGTTTCCTCAGAGCACTGCCTGCATTCAACAAGAAGGAGGTTGCTGGGTTATAATGACATGCATATTTGTGGCCAAACTAATATCCAGCAGGATTAGACCAGTTCTCAAGCTGTTTTTTTCCAGCCTACTCTATTTGAAAACCTGCCATATTTCTTGGACTAGCCATGGCCTTGTTCTACAGTTTGAGTGAATACCTTGAAAAGAACTAGGGCACAGCAAAGTTTCTGAGAGCCTTCTGTTTTCTACTAGCTTGCCTTAGTGACAGAGCTTTTAAAGGATATTCTGATGCAGGTACCTGGTACTGCCATAGCACACTCATTGGTTCCATTTTCTTGAATAACCGTAAGGCAAGAAGTGAAATGAAAAGAAGAATGAAATGAAAGAAGACTTTCATTGTTAAAAGGGTAACATCCATGTGTGAGAATACTGTGGGTTTAATATATTGACACTGAATTAATTGGAAGTTTTCACTGTGATCTGTGACTGTTTCTTTTCAACAAAAACAGAGCTTATTTTCACCATTAAAAGGAAAACAAACATTCTTGAAGAACACAGACCCTGAAACTGCAGTCAGATACACTGCAAGTGCAGAAGTCTACTTAGCACCTGAAACAAAGATAACAAGAAGAAGTTAGTTGGTGACAGAGGTACTGTAGACAAGAGATGACAGAAAGTGCAAAGGTTGCCTTCTGCCAGAAAGTTGCATGTAACTTGTGAGAGCAGCTGCCATGACAAATGCCTTCAGCAGCTGCTACAGGAGTGCTGTTGCACTCTGCAGATATGTGGCCATACCTCTGCTGGGGTGGCAACCTGTGTGTGCATTCAGCCTGTAAGAACAGTGGTTATCTGAAGGGCTTTGACACACACCACTACCAGGTACAGTGAGGCAATATATGCACACCATGCATACACACAGCACCAAATCATTATGAATGTTAAGAGAAAAGTTGATTCTGAGAGCAAACAAAGTGGATAAGGCAAGAATCAATGACTGATATGCATAGCCACACAAACCATCTTCTGTTTGACACCAGCTCTTAAATAAGCATGCTTTCTCAATATAACTAATTTAATTCCTTTTCTTATTGGAAAAACTACACAATAATTCTCATTACTTCTAAAAGCTTGAACACAGATCTGGAAACCTTACACAGAAAATCGCACTGAAATATCTGGAAAGCAGTCATGCTGTAAACAGCTTTATTGAGATCTTCTTGCTTGCACTGGACCACAGGCATGACAGTGGCTTTCCAGAGAGCACATGTTTAAAATGAAGACAAGGACAATGTGGGTGGGGGAGAAGAAAATGTCAGACAAGTAACATTGCCTTTAAGGTGGGAAGGTGGGGGGGGGAGCAGAACAGAAAGTACCTGCAATTATTGTAGCAGAGATGGCTAAATATTAATGCAAAAGCAAAAAGAAGAATGGCAGGTGTGATTTCATCATCTAAACCAAACACAACACTTCATTTGATTTTACAGTTTGAATAACATGACTCTTTCTTTGCATAAGCAGAATAAAATCTGTGGATTATTTGTGCCGTTTGAAGTCTGAAGACTCCTATCCCCTTACATGCTAAAGCAAAAACTTCAAAGGAAGTTTCCTAACTCATTATAGGACAAATATTTCCATAAACCAGCACTGAAGGTTTACAGTCAGCTCTATTAACTTCTACAAGGTTTACATGAAATGAAACTTGGTCAGTTTCCTACTAACAAGCAATTTTTTCTGAACCTGTAACTCAAGATCCAGTAATGTAGGTTCCAGAAAAGCAAAAGCTTTTACTGTTAGTTTTTAACAATGTACTGCTCCCAAAATCCTCAGAAAATAAACCCAGAGGTGGCTCACAAGGTTATAATTTCCTCATGTTCTCTTCACAGTGGGAGGGGCAAGGAAAGAAAGGGACACAGGAATGTTTGTGTTTATAAAAATAAAGCCTAAAACCCCTTACACCTCAAGCATAAACATCCCCCCAAGATGTCCCATGCTCCACCTTCCTCCACTTTTACTTACTTGGCAAATTACCTCTAGTTTTCCTTGGAGTCTTCAAGCATGGTTCTCAATTTGGAATTGAGCAGTAAGGCTATACTGAAAATCTGTCACAGCAAATCTCAGTGGCCTAACAAACATTGTTCAGAGAAAGAAAAGGCTTTGAAAAAAAGATAATGACAGGTCAATTAAAAAAAATCCTTCTCCCAGCCACCAATTTTACATTCTTTGCAAACACTACCAACACTGGGCAGACTGCTCCTGTCACTGGCTCTCCTATTCCTATTCTTCTGAATCTACAGGGAAAGATACCAACTCAAAACAATCAACCAAAGTAAAAAAGAAACAAACAAAAAACCCAAAATAAAACAAAACAAAAAACAGCTGAAGGGGAAAGGATGGGAAGAAGCAAAAAGAAGAACAAAAAACTTAATCAAATAATTTCTTATACTCCATATACTCAACAAAATATTTATTTTTCTTTCAAAGTGACTAAGCAGCATCTACCAAAATTTAAATGAAAACTTTAATATATTATTTAAAAAAATCAATCAAAATTAAGACCAGCAAGAAGTATACTATACAACATGTATGCAGCAAAAATATTTGACTACTCTCTAAAGGTTAGTCAAGTAACTATAAGAGTTAATGAATGAGTTGCCCCTTGTTTCAAAACTACTAGCAATGATTAAGATAAACATGACAAAAAAAAAAAGAATCCCCAAATGTTATGATAAATTTTCTGCTAATAAACACTTTAAAACACTTGGATTTATTTTAAGTTATTTGTAAAAATATAGAGGGTTTTTAAATCTCCTTTTTGCATAGGATTGGATTTTTTTCCTCACACCTGAATATTTAGAAGACAATCTTTCATTTCTCTATACTTTAGGTTCTTGCACAGTGAATATAGATTTGAGTCTTCAGATGGGCATAGACAGAAGGGACTGTATTTGATTTAAATTTATTCAACTGATTTTCTCCAAGAAAAAACAGAAAGTCTCCTGCACCTTTCTTTTAAAAATCAGGTAAGTACCTGAAAAAGTAAAATAACAAGATGGCTTATTCATTTTTATTTCCTGATAAATTCTGCTACTCAAGATTACCAATCTAGAACATGCAGGATTTTGCAGAATGAAAAAGTCAAGACACAAATATTCAAAATCTTATTCCAATACTGTCATCATAAGAAATAATCTGCCCAGTTTTGCTCCAATTAGTCATCTCCTTGTCTCACTTTTTTACATTAAAATCCCTGATAAAAGACACACCACTTAACTTGAAGTTTAACTTTCAAGAGTTCTTCAAGGGAAATCTGACTTAAGCATTTCCTAATCTACAGTCTGCAAGTTTGCACATATTATTTATTCAAACGTTTCTTCAATTGTTCTAGATGCCTAGCATCAGCATCCTGGAGAATTAATACAGTAGCTTTAGACTGAAATGGATTAAACTCAATAGTCATCAAACAACAAAGATCTATCAGCTGTTTTTGACATTTCTCTAAACCAGCCTTAAGTTTTAGACGTAAAGCAGGATCCTTTTTCAGCTTATTAATTTCAGGCACTGAGAAGCCAATGAAACTTGTTAGAATATCATCAGCAAAATCTACTTCAAGATAAGCAGAGCCATCAGAAATTTTTGCCTTTATACTCCAGGACCCATTGCTTTTTGTGAGGTTTCCAGTGAGAGTGACGATAAAACATTTAACTTTCAGAATTGTAACAGTTTCTGGTTTTTTTGCAAGGAGAAGGGAAATATATGTGAAAGGTGGAGAATCTAAATCTAAATGTGCCTCTACTGCCTTGCAAGGAAAGATCTGTGAATCATGTCTTTGCTGATCTCCTTCTGGATCCATTTTTAAGGAAAATACAGGATCATCATTTAATACCCTGCTGTCAGAAGTGTGTTGGTGTTTACATCTGCTCTCATCTAGGTCTGTATAATTCTGCCCCTCTTTAGGAGGAGTTTCCAAAGAGAAAGCTGATGAACTGCAGGCCTGATGTAAGCCCTTGTGCGGCAAAAAGTTACTAGTGCTGTTTCCGTCTTCATCAAATATTGTTCTTCTCATGTTCTTTTCCTTGCTGATAGCTTCCCTGGGCTTATCTCTTTCATTCACATTGTCTTCTTCACCAGTGCCATTTAAAGATGAATTGCAGGAGCTTCTAGATGTATGTGGAAGTCTGCCAGTAATTAAACCTATGTTCCTGTTCATCTCCACTGGTGGCACTTCTTCCATCTCTCTTTGCATCTCTTCTTCCAGAAGAAAGTCATCTTCTAAAGGAAAATCATTTAAAAAGCCATCAGCGTATTCTATGGGAGGTGAAACTTGTTCATCTGAGTGAGGCAAAGGACTTCCAGATCTTTGTAGCAAAACATTTCCATTGTGTGGAGTCAGTGAACCTGAGGCTGTATTAAAATTGTTGCTTCTACTACAGTATCCGCTTTCTAAAGATGTTCTGTTGTTTATAGTAAAGTCATTATTTTCATCAAGGCTGGCTAAAAGCTCTTCATCTGAAGGGCCAAGAGTATGTTCTAACTCATCCACAGGCCTTGAAAAAATCTGTTCATGTCCAGCTTGTCCAACAGAATTAGGGTTTTCAGCTTCTCCGATTAACCTAGCAAGGACTCTTTCACGACAATAATCCTCAAGAAGAGCATCAACTTCACCACCCAACAGTTTCACATTTTCTGGTTTAAGCAGAAGAACTCCAAGACGATACGCAATATTGCCCTGTACAGTGATTTTTGTTCCAGGAGGCAGATTACTGCAGAGAACGGGCACTGGTTGATACTCCATGCCCTGAATTTGATGTATGCCATCTGTTAATTGTAGCATCAGCATTCGAGTAGGCTTTGCTTCCCAGGGCTTCTGAAATGCCTGAGTACTGGCTGTCACTTCTTCATTTACAGTGCTTTTTCCTCTTAGCTTCTGCAACTGAGAATATGCTGGCTGGCTAACATCCACCAATGAATCAATCTGTATGGAGAAGTAGCCTGATAATTCTCCCTTGGGAGTATCTAAGATGCAGTTAGGCAAAACGGGATATTCCAAGTCTCTCAGATCGGTAAGAAGCCACTGCTCAAATACCTGCTTGTTAATCTGAGCTTGACTTAAATTACTACCACTATTTTCTTCCTGGATCCAATTAATGCATGCTTCCAGCCATGTAAAAGGAACTTTAACGTGCCATGTGGATGAAAGCCAGGTTTCCACTCTTGCTACAATGCTAGATGAAGACATTTTCTTTTATGGTAAGAGACTGAATTCCCTAAAATGGAATTCAAAAAGACATATTAAATCTTCTGACAAAAACTGAAATTATTACCAGTTTCATGCTTATATTGTATAAAAAATTTAAATTAAAAACACTTCAACAGACAATGAAATTCACGGGCATTTCCAACATTTAACGTTTCAATCAGCATAAAAGGTATGTGCAATTATCAGCATAAAAGTTAAGTGCAAAATATAAGAGAAGTATGGAGACTTATACAAGCAACCACACTTATTTTCTGTTAATTAAATTAGAAACATATAACTGAAACTCTTTTCCTATAGATTGAAAGTGAATGGACAAAAAAACCCCAAACCATAAGAGCAGTAGGTTTCAAAATATAACTCCTCTTTTTTTTTTTTTTTTTTTTTTTTTTTTTTTTTTTTTTTTTTTTTTTTTTTATGGTTTTCTTTCTGTTAACACATAGTTTACTTTAGAAAGTGACCTGAGATGTCACTCTCCCACTTCACCAGCACTGTTAGGAACAGAAGGGTTCTACAGAACCAAGCTGAGGTCTATCAACACCTATATCAGAGGAGCGACTTTCAGTCCGGGACTGAAAGCTTCCTACCCGACAACAGAAAGCTGGCTTTGAAACACTGTTACCTAGAGAGCCAGCGCAGGACTCGGCTGCAACAGCACCAAGTCTTGGCAGCTGTCATTTCAAGGACATCAGAGGCTAATAAACTCTAACTTCTTGTTAGTTTAGGAAGTGGTTCTGCACAAACAGAGTAGAATAGAAGTATTTCAGCTGGAAGGGACTCTGAATGATCATTTAGTCCAACCACCTGACAAATTCAGGGCTGACCAAAAGTTAAACATGTTACTAAGGATATTGTCCGGATACACCTTAAAAACTAACAGGTTAAGGGCATCAGCCACCTCTACAGGAAGCCTGTTTCAGTGTTTAATTGTACTCTTAGAACTAGAATCATTCAGATTGGAAAACACTTTCAAGATCATTGAGTCCAACCTCTGACTGAACACCACCAGCATGCCAACTAGATCATGGCACCAAGTGCCATGTCCAATCACTTCTTGAACAATTGCAGGGATGCTGACTCCATTATCTCCCTGGGCAGCCTGTTCATTGCTTAAACACCCTTTCTGTGAAAAATTTACCATGTCCAACCTGAACTTCCCTTCATACACCTTGAGGTCTGCTTCAGAGACTCACCCCTACCTTACAACAATTTCCTTTCAAGTAGATGTGGAGAGCAATAATGTCTCCCCTGGGCCTCCTTTTTTCCACCCCTGCTCCCTCAACCATTTCTAACACCACTTACTCTCTAGGCCTTTCATTAGCCTTGTTGTCTTTGGTAAAGAAATTATTCCTCTTGTCAAGTCTGAACCTCCCCTGATACAGTTTTGAACCATTCCCACATCTCATGTTGCTGGATGCCAGGAACACACCAGCACTCCCTCTCCCTCTCCAGGTCTGCTCCTCAGGGAGCTGTACAGAGCAATGAGGTCACCCCTGAGCCGCCTCCTCTCCAAACCAGACAAACCCAGAGCCCTCAGCCGCTCCTCACAGGATGTGCCTTCCAGCCCTTCCACCAGCTCTGTTGTCCTCCTCTGGACCATTCCAGGGCCTTCCCACCCTTCTCAGACTCTGGGGCCCAGCACTGCACACAGGACCCAGGGCTGAATCCAGCAGGATGATCCCAATCACAGCTGGTGATGCTGTGTCTGCTGCACCCCGGGATGGGGTTTGCCCTCCTGGCTGCCCGGGCACACACTCCTCTTGCTGGGCACAGCTGATACTTGTGCCCAGCTTTACCGCATCCCAGGGGCAGAATCTGGATTTGTTCTTGTTTAACTTCATGCCACTGATAATTACCCAGTGCTCCAATCTATTTCAGATCCCTCTCTGCAAGACTCTTCCCCATCGAGAAAGTCAGCAGCACCTCCCAATCCGGTATGGCTACCACACCTGCTAATGGTGCATTCAACTCCTGCATCCATGTCACTACTACAAACATGTAAAAGATAGCAGGTTGCCTAACTGTGCATAGATCATGTTCAACCCCTTAGAAAGGGCGACCGACTAGCTCAATCTCTCTACAGAACACAACGAAAACAAAACCTACAATAAGAATATTTAAGAAACACCAAGTGTGAGTTCTGCTTGTGTTTATTGGGGGTTTTTTGGCATTATGGCCTTTAGAGTGAACAAAAGAACACCCTGCCGCCAAGCTTTCCCCAAAATATCCATCACTCCGAAGATATCGCCTAGTTAACCCAAATAAAGGGCCAGCCTTCACCAGAGGTGAAGGGGTGAGGGAGGAAGGGAAGCAGAGCCGGGGGAAGGAGGAACACCTGAATGAGGACAGGCCGCACCCCGCAGCCCCTCGGAGGGGCCGAGAGCTCCAACTCACCGGGGCGAGCGGCGGCGGCCGCGGCTCCCGCCGGCCTGAGGGATCGCCTGGCGCCCGAGCCCGCGCTCCCCAAATCCGCTGCGAGCACCCACCAGCCAATGGGAGGCGCGTGTCCAATCATCGCGAGAGTCTCGCCACAGCCGGCGCCGGGCTGCATGCACAAGGCGGGGTTTGAGCGGCCGCCATTTTCTCGCCTCCCGGCCGCAGCCGCTCGCGCTTTTCTGGGCCGCCCCCTCGCTGCCCGCGGCGCTCCCAGCGCGGCTCCCGCAGCCCAGGTAGGAAAGGCAGGCCGGCCGCCCGCGGTACGGGCCTAGCGGCGCCACCCTTTCCCCGGGCCCGTCTCGTCCTTTCCCTCACGGAGGGCGGTGCGGGTCGCGGCGCCGCCTCCTATGCTGACGGGCAGCGGCCTCACCCAACGAGGCGGCGGCGCCGCCGCGCGGGGGGCGGTGGCGGGGCCAATCGCGGGTGGCGCTGGTGGATGTGCGCGTCGGAGTCCGGGGCTGCTCCCCTTTCTCTCCCG
This sequence comes from Motacilla alba alba, assembly GCF_015832195.1. Classification (NCBI taxonomy): domain Eukaryota; kingdom Metazoa; phylum Chordata; class Aves; order Passeriformes; family Motacillidae; genus Motacilla; species Motacilla alba. The sequence goes on from NC_052046.1 coordinate 51,265,129, forward strand.
TACGCGGCGGGGCCGGCGGCGGGCGCAGGTACGCGCAGCCCCCGGCGCCGTGCGGCCGGGGCCGGCGAGGAGGGGAGGGGAGGGGAGGGAGGTGGGAGAAGGGCACAGGCCGGTTAAGGCCTTGCCTAGGCCGGTAGAGCCGCCGATGTACTCCGCTCGGCGACGCGGCGTGACACAGCGGTGCGAGACGGCCTGTCTCGCCGTCTCCTGTCGTGGGGCCTCAACCGCAGAGGGCTGCCGTGGCCCCAGGGCTTTCGTGAGGTCGGCGGTAGAATGAGGAAAACGCTGCGTGGAGGACACTGGTGTGTCGCCGCCTTAGCTATTGCTGAGGTCCCTCAGATGGCCTCTGTCCCCGTTGCCTCGCGGGGACAGCGCGAGTTTCGCAGCGCCAGCGGGTGCGCTCCAAGGGCAGGGGCGCGACGGCCGCTGCCGCCTTCCCGCGCCCGCCCGCGGTAGCTGTGCCCAGGGAGAGCTTCTGTTGGGGATTATGGCGGGCGCAGCGAGGGCGCTCCGGGCCGCGGCCTGCGCGGAAGCAGCCGTAGCGGCCGGTCGGGGGGGGCGGGGGCTCCGCATCGCAGCCGCGCCGCTTTAGGGGGAGGGCGGAGTGCCCGTGGCGCCAGGGCTGACCCTGCTCCGCCCGCTGCGCCGGGCTTGCAGCCGCCGGGCACCTCCTTTGTGTCCGCCCGGGCCGAACTGGGTAGCGCTCCCCGCGGCCGCGTGGTGGTGGCGGCGGGCCTTCCGCTCCCGGCTCCGCCTCGCAGCGGGCCGGCGGGCGCCATTTCGGAGGGCGCCATTTCCGTTGCTCCGCCGGGGTGCCGCAGCGCCGCCGCGCTCGCCCCTGTCCCCGCCGCGCCGGGCGGGCGGCTGCAGAAGCAGGGAGGGAGGGGGGGGAAGAGAGGGGCAGGCGAGAAGTGCCGCTGCGCCTTGGAGGCGCTCTGGCGTTCCTCCGCTCTTAGATCTGTGGTCGCTGGTTCCACCTCTCGTGTCCGCTTTAGCCCTTTAGTGTCCATAAGGAACCTGACTTTATTAGTTATGTGAATGTCCTTGATTTACCTAGCTGATCGAGATTACTGAGAGCACATGACCTATGGGGAAGTTTGACTAGGAGAGACCAAGACGTGAATTGTAACTGCAGCTGATAATAGCTCCCCGCTGCCTTAAAATTCCTGGGATAGTTGGATATAGATTAACCGGTGTCTGAAAGGCCTGTTACACTTTGTCCGTGTCTTCCTTACTGGCCGTCCACGTAACAGCGCAATCTTGGCAGTCTCTACCTGGGATCCCGCTATTACTAAACTTGTGCATGCCCGTTAGCCCACTTCACGTACCTGGAAATGCCGGCATGTGTTGGGAAGACAGAGCCTGCTTTTAGCCCCTACAAGCAGGGCAGCAATTACATTGCTGTCTGAGAGTACCTTTAATAAGTTAAGAGTCAGCTTCTTGCACACCCGTATTCCCCCCTCCCGCGATTATAGATACAAGAATGAATGCCTGCTGTTAGTTGAGGCAGTGAAAGTCAATGGAATGCAAAGGGAAATGTGTGATTGATTGACTCTATTTGTAAATCACATTTTTAATGATAGTAAGTTGGAATTTTTTTTTTTTTATTTACGCTTGTCTCTAATGTGATCTAGTGGCTAAAAGCAGGTCACAGTCTGTTTCAGAAAAATGTACTGAAGTAGAGGTGCTTGTGGAGGTCTTGGGGGTGTGTGCGTGCCGTGGGTTGCATGTAACTGCAGAGAGTGATACTTTTAAAAAGAGGTTATTTTAGTGTAGTAGGAAGTTGTAATTTTTATTTTATTCATCAGTTATAGTTGAGAGGAACACAAATGCATGCTAGTAGATAATTTGTAGAACAAATGCTGATGATTACCATAACAGAACTGTCTATTAAGGGTAGATAGTGTTGACCTAAATAGCAGGACCAGATTTTGGTGTAGTGCTCTTTAGAAAGTGAAACCGAGGCAAATATCTTAAAACGTTAAGATTATGTGGTTACTTAAAACTTGCGTATACCCAAAAGTGTAATTCAGACATTAAGAGTTTGTGAGTCTACAGATTTCACCTTTATCTTCTCTTCGTGGGGTGTTTGGCTTGGCTTTGCTTTTTCTTTTATAAAGAAAAGAATTGCGGCAATAGTTTAAGTCAACCCTTTGGTTTCTGACTAGCAGAATCAGACTCACAACGTGAGAAGACTCACAACTGATGTATGCTGTTTTCATAGGCTCTTGAAGCAATAGGCTGTTGGATTTTGATCCCGCCCAGAATACTTGAGTTTTTGTCAGCAAGGATATATAATAGCGGTAAGTTCTAGCAGCAGGCGTTTATTTTTGTTATTTTTTTCACTTTAGCATGAGGTACAGTTTGTCTTTTCATAAAAAAATGTACCGTCTTTATTTTTCAACAGCTTTTGCTTGCCTACATAAGAAAAAGAGACAATGGAGACTGAACAGCAGGAGGAGACCTTTACCAACACAGAGACAAATGGTAAATTTTTTAAAGGACTATTCATTTTTAGAAAGCACCTCTTAAAAATTTTAGTATTTCAAAGAATTTTATAATGATTTACATTTACCGTAGGTTTGCATCAGCAGTAATTTTGTGTTCTGCATTAAATGCCTTCTATTTTAATGTGTCATTACACATGGTTTTGAAGCATAAGTACATAATCTTTCTGTTGATATGTTTTAGACACGAGAACTGCAAGTTATTACTAAATACTGAAAAATATTTTGTAGCTGTATGAAGAATGTGAATAAGTATGAATGCTATAGGGCATATCTGTTAATTGCATTTTGTTCATTGTAACTGTTACATGCAAGTATATGAAGTATTGCTAAAGAGCTTAATGGAAAATTTCTTAGGAATTACCAGGGAAGTTTGGGCATTATTGTTGTTGGTTCGTGCCAGTTTTTCCCAGAGTATCTGAAGTGCTACTTTGCTGTTATTTCACCAGTATTTCAGTATTAGACAAACTATATTTTAGCTTTATGCCTGAAAGGTGTTCCCCAATTGAAATTATAAATAACTACTAAGCGGGTGATGCTGCATTCCTTTGGACATGTCTAAAATGTTGTGAATTTCTTACTGTGTGCAGCATTCTCATTTAAGCCATAGTTCATGGATTTTTAAATGCATTTTCAGCTGTTAATCAGTAAGAAAGCTGTTGACGTGAAGACTGGTTTCTGTGCTGTGGATGCTCAGAATAGACGTCTGTAATTAGTTTTGTGCTAATAGGCATGAATTAGAAGTATTAGAAGTACAGAGCATAAATTTGGCATGTGTTCCACTTCATTAAGACTTAGAAAGTTAAATAAATGTTTATGTTTCCCTCCTATGGACCTCTCTACAGGCAAACGTCCTGCAGAAGATATGGAGGAAGAGCAGGCCTTCAAAAGATCTCGGAACACCGATGAAATGGTTGAACTGCGCATCTTGCTTCAGAGCAAAGTACGCTTTTTTACTGGTTGGTTTTGTGTGTAGCATTGTTCAAAATGGTGGTGGAAAAGTGTATGTTGAGGTATAAGTGTAGAGAGATTATGTGCTTTTTCTTTGAAATGTGATAGATTATTAGATTAATTTTCAGTATGTAGGTAGTTGTAGGTGTATTGCAATGGAATTGTCCTCCAGGTTCTCTTAAAAGGGTAAGTCCCTAAGGATCAATACGAGGTTTATTAAAAATACATACTTGCTAAGAGGTAGAGAAGTAAAGAGTCTAAGATATTTTTTGAGTGGAAAGCAGCTATTTTGAGGCAAATGACTGTATATGAGTCTTTGAAAAAGAATGTGTTTAGAGTATTATAAATAAGTGATTTTAGATTAAATGTGTGAGTTGAGAACTTACGATTTTAGTAATTCTCCCAAATAGATCCACTAAGCTTGTTCAACTATATCAACAGGAAGAAGTGTGGGAGTAGCTCTTCAGGGATTGCAGTGGTTTTGTTGACAAGTATAAATAGTATATAATAGTTTATAGTTCAAGGTGTGTGTGAATTTGCTCTGGCATTTCCAGTTGCTACAGATGATTTATACTTTCTGAAGTATCTCAGTTTTTTGTGTTGGTGTGAAAGAATGTTGCCTGAACTCTGTGTGGCATTTCTGACCAATAGCCAAGTTACATGGAGTACCAATAAATATTTTGCATGGCTTTAGCATAATGTATGAGTGTAATAAAAGCAATATTTTTTGTATATAAATCTTTAAAAGAAGCTGGTAAAAATGTGGTTTTCCAGTTCCTATTTTTTACTGTTGGTCAGTTTATTCCTGTTTATGTTGGTGGCTTTAATGAAGTTGGTGGCTGTTAACGTTCATTTCAGCCTTTTTCAGTTTATACTGCTCTGAGAAATTAGTTACTTTACTGATGTGTAAAACAATATTAGCACTTGAAATTATCAAATGTTTGGACCTTAAAAGTGGAATTTGCAGACACATTCCATAAGGAAAAAAAAAAGCTGATCAGATAATGGAGGAAATAATTGACCTGCATTACACTCATTTAGTTTGGCTTTCTTAATAGGTGTAGTCTATGAGAAGTTCAGCATGGGCAGAATTGCCTAAAACTTCTCTTTAGAATTGAAATATTAACAGCAAAGCTGAGTTATCTTTCTCTGTGTGCTGTGTTCCATGGTTGTAAGAGTTTTTGGTAATTTTTTTTTATGCCAAAGTGATGCCTCCCCCCCTCCTCTTGGGCCAGCAAAAGTAGATCTTCTGTTTTTACTCTTGAGTTCAAAAACGTAGTCTGTGCTGAGTTGTCATAATGTAACTTCTGAAAACTATTTTCCAGAATGCTGGAGCAGTGATTGGAAAAGGTGGCAAAAATATTAAAGCACTTCGTACAGACGTGAGTATATATGAGTTTGAACTAATTTAAAACCGCTTCTTTCAGAGCACTACATCGAAAACTTGATTGCGTGCATTTCTAGAAATGGGAGCAATTCAACTCTATAGGCATCCAAGTTACACTCCATTTGTATTGATTGTCAGAGTAGATAACAGTTCTTCAATTTCTGTTTCAATTAAAACCCAGCTTGATGCATGGGACAAGAGGTTTATATTGAATCTCATCACTTTTTAATAGGATTCTCTTAAATTACACACTTGAAGTGAGTTACCATCCTAATTAAAAATATTGGCAAAACTTAAACCCCTTAAGAGTACCATTCCCCATATGTGTGCATCAGTTATAGTACTGCTGAAACCCTTGCAGGTGGCTGGCTGAACCCAGTGATAGAGGAATTCTTTCACTTCCTTCAAAAAAACAAAATGAAATCATCCATCTGTTCCTTAACAGCTTGCCCACGAAGCACAAAACCATTAATATTAAGGTTTCTTGCTTTAAATATGAATATAAAACACTGAGGGAATATTTAATTCTATTACTTGGCAGTATTTTTAAATGGTCATGACTTAATGCCTGTTCACATTTTGCAGGGGGTTGACTCTGGTGATTAGACACATGCTCAGCATTAATGTTGTGTATTTATAAAACTTGGCAACACTTCTTAAATTCCATTTGTTTACACTCCTGTACTTAACATCAGCTACAATTTCAATGGTTTTTCCAATCAAGACTCTGTACAGCACAAGATTTGGCAGTATATCATTACAAATCAGTTCCAACTAAGTTCATAAACTACCGCAACTAGAGTTGAGGTTTTAGTTGAAATGGTCAGGAATCATATGTATGCTCACTAACTTTGGCAGCTAGTTGTTCCTCTTTTTTTTAGGGTTTTTTAAATTAGGGTTTTTTTTGTTTTGATTTTTTTTTGTGTTTGGTTTTTTTGAGTAAATCAGTATGTCACCTATGTCCAGATAATTTAGATTGGTCTGGAACACAAACTCCCGATTTGCCCAAGGTTCTAGTACTACCAGTCTGGACAGTTTTTGCATCTACCCTCATGAGCCAGCCTGCTACTGAAACATCATTTATTAAAAGTAAATAGTAGTTTAGTCAGAACAAGTGACTCATTTTTAAAGTCCATACTGTTAGGCCACAGTTGGTGTAGCAATCCGTTATTGTGTTAGTCTTCAGAACAACTTAAGCTTGTTTCTAATTGAGAGTAATGAGTATAGTTTGTATTAAATTAAAATTTATTGCTTTTCCCCCTTTTCCCTCTCCTTGTTTTTTTGGCCATATATCTCCGTTGCCCATGTACTGGATCGACTTGCCCCTGCGTTGCCCACCATGACGTTGGCCCATCCGCCCCTGAACGCCCATGTGAAAACCCTGGTTGGCTATGCCCAAAAATGTGCTCGTTGCCAAACGGGTACCATACTTGACAACTTCCGATTGAATACCCATGCCCAATGCCAACATCCACGAACGCCAATGACCAATGCAGTACAATGCCAGTGTTTCAGTCCCAGACAGCAGTGGCCCCGAGCGGTATGTCCCAACAGTTTATGCCTCACTGCCTGAATAGAAAGAGAGAAATGTATTTTATTACCTGCCTTTGATATAATTAAATAGTATCCCCTTATAGACGGTGTATTGTTTTTTTTCAAGTTTTCTGTCTTATTTTCCCCATTAAGTCTTTTTGTCACTGAACTTTTACGTGAGTTGCCCACCCAAACAATCCACTAATTTTATTTCAATGGAAGGAGCACAGCTTCAAGTGTTGCATATTTGCTGCATTGTAAATCAGATTGGTTCAAAATAGTCTCTTGCTCTGTCTTTGTGGCCCACCTTGCTCCCCTCAACATTGCCTGTTCATAATTATTTCTGATGAAGTGCTAATTCCGGTTCGCTTTCCTTCACTTCTCATTTGTTTCGTCTTTTTTTGTCTTGCATTTGTATTTGTTTTCTTGGAGGGCCCATTAATAATCTGAGTTCCATAACCTTATTCCAGATACGACGTTCACCACTTGTATATCCTCACATTTAATATGAGAAGGTGTGCCAGTTCTACGAATGTAATAGCGAGGGTATCCTAATTAGTGGTGGCGGGGAACATGAATATTCACTTCTACTTTTCAGTTCTGCGTCAGTTTCTTGCCCACTTAATTTGAGCCCTTCCAAAAGCCCATTCTGTCTTTCTCTCTCTGCAAGACCTACCTAATCTTAAATTTCTCATGCATATATACTGGGCATAAACAAAGATGCATGTGTTGTAAATGGAGCAAACAGGTTTACTTTAAATGGGGAATACTTGTAAACTCTTCTTTGTAGTAAATCTTGTTAAAATTTTGTGCATGATGATAAAAAGAATTTACTTCTGCTTTTTCTTTTCTACCTTCTCCATATTGTCTGTCATTGTGGCTTCCAACAGCATCTTGAGTATAAGTGCAGATATAGAGACAATTGGAGAAATCTTGAAGAAGATTATCCCTACTTTAGAAGAGGTATTTATCTTGAAATTTTCTTCTGTTTAGAATGAAAAGATTAGCTTTTGAATGAGATTGTTCTAGAATATTTGCTACTTTTTAAACACAAGAAATTAGAAAAGTGAAAAATGCCAAAAGCCTTTTAAAGAAGGATTATGGCTGTCATGTTGGCATTTTTTGGGTAGAGGGCAAAGTCTGTCATTGTTTATTAAACTAACATTTTGAACAGCCTTCCTGTTTTCCAAAAAATAAGTGTTGCACTGTTTAATGCCTTCTTAAATCTTAATAGCAAGTGGTGCAGTGTAATTTAATAAATAATGTAAAAAATAGGGAAAACTCATACTTCACATTGAAGTGAAGTGTTTAAATTGTTGTGCTTATAGCAAAAGAAATACACAACTACAATTCAGCAATAAATTAAACCACCCCATTCTGTTTAAAGAAAAAGCTTAAAACCCCAAATATTGAATTTTTGTGAATAATCTTTATTGCTTCTCCCTATATGCATCTTATTTACAGTATCAACACTACAAAGGCAGCGACTTCGACTGCGAACTTCGACTTCTTATTCACCAGAGTTTGGCAGGAGGCATTATTGGTGTCAAGGGTGCTAAAATTAAAGAACTTAGAGAGGTACTTGCTTTCTCTTCTTCTGAGATTTTGTTTTGTTCAATAAGCAGTGTTTTCTGTTCATAAGTGGCACATCTAAATATCCGCTGTGCAGTAATTCCTTCTCAACATGTTGCATACCTGCTTTTGATGTTGTGGGACAGAGCTGGAAGTTGCAGCTTTCTTGCAGACCCTCAGAAGTAATGTCAGTGGCAGAGCCAGGACTTGGTTAAACATATTTTTGGTAGAGTACTGTTTTTAAAAAAAGGATTTTTACTTCATGGTATTAAAATTTTATTAATTTCCCCCTTTAGACCAAAGTGCTGCATAGTGTAGAATTGTATGGTTGAACACACAAAACAGTTGAGAATGAAACCATCTCCACAGTAGATGTACTGTGGAAAGACTTCATGTTTAGTTTTGTATTGTTTAATTCTAACTCCTGGAAGACCTTTTTTTTTTTTTAAGTGAAGGAGTAAGAGTCTAAAAACTTAATGGTCTCTGTGAACTTAAAAGACGTGGTTGAGTTTCTTGGCATTGTGTCAGGCAGTTTCAGGTCAGTTCAGGTATAAGCCAATACTTGTTTGTATGGATTAAGAAAGGCGAGATAACTAGACATAATCCTAGCAACAGTGCTGTCTTAGCATCCAAAGCATGTTTAATTTGAAAGCTAATGCAGCATGTAAGCTCACAATGGTTATGTAGTCCCTTTTTCTAATACTTAATAAATAATGCATTGTAGCTGCGTCATAATTGTAATAGGAGAAAATTGATTTTTTTTCCATCTTCATGCAAAACTTAAAACAGCAAGATCTTTAAAGTATGCAATCTTCAAATTTTGTGTGATAACTCAAAATCAAGCATGCAGATTTAAGTGGGTGGGAACTTAATTGTCTTTAAATCTATTTTAAAATATTTTAATGGTTTTATAAAGTTTTTTAAAATATATTTGATAATCTCATTTTTTTTTCTTCTGCAGAACACTCAGACCACCATTAAGCTCTTTCAAGAGTGTTGTCCTCATTCAACTGACAGAGTGGTGCTTATTGGTGGAAAACCTGATAGAGTTGTTGAGTGCATCAAGATTATCTTGGATCTTATCTCTGAGGTAGTGTTTATTAAATTTATTTTATTCTTTCATTAGTATTCATGAATGTTTTAGACATTAATGGGATGAAAAATGGTGTCTCGCAGTTTCTAGTTTAAATTTAGTGCCTCCTACTTTCCCAGCAGCAAACGATGGACAGTTATGAACCTTGGGAACTGTTTCTGTTGTTTAGAATTGCGGTACACCTTATGAGCAGTTTTGGTAGTAGTGGGCCATTTATGCTTTGCATGTCATCAGAATGAGAAATTTGAAGAGCAAGGAAAATGAAATGTATCTGCCACATCTAAATAGTTTTACTGTTGTAGTTAAGTTCACAGGAAGCACATCAGCATCTCCTTTCTTGGCAGCATTGTGAGATCAAGAACGTGTTCCAAATGCATAAATGTGTTGGTTTAATTAAATACGCCAGTTGTAATAGAACTATCTGATTTGGGGAATTGTTTTGTTTGTTTGTATTAGTCTCCAATTAAAGGACGGGCCCAGCCTTATGATCCCAATTTCTATGATGAAACATATGACTATGGTGGCTTCACAATGATGTTTGATGATAGAAGGGGACGGCCAGTGGGCTTTCCAATGCGTGGAAGAGGAGGTTTTGATCGAATGCCCCCTGGTCGTGGTGGACGACCTATGCCTCCCTCAAGAAGAGATTATGATGATATGAGCCCTCGCAGAGGACCTCCACCACCTCCACCAGGTCGTGGTGTTAGAGGTGGCAGCAGAGCTCGTAATCTTCCTCTTCCTCCTCCACCACCTCCTCGTGGCGGGTGAGTTGTTGGATAATTGCATTATACAAAAATTCATGTTGTAAATCTGAGTCATACTCATATTTTAAGTGATTTTTCCATGTTGGTAGTGATTATGCAGGATTGAGGCTGTATTAGACAAGAGTATTCTGAAATTTACTGAAATTTAATTACCTGCTCTGATGTAGTAAGTTGCCAGGACTATAGTCAGTAGTTCTAGAGCTTGTCTTACTCAGTACTTGGGTAGAGTAGTTTGCAAAGTTATATGTGAACCGTGAATGGGAAAATTCAGATAAGAATAAACAAGCTAGTTTATAATACACGTAACACAATTAACATGCTGCTGTGTTTTCGTTTTAGAGATCTGATGTCCTATGACCGAAGGGGCAGACCGGGAGACCGTTACGATGGCATGGTACAAGTTTAAAATTTGCTCTGTTGTGTCCCTAAGCACAGTTAGCATGCTGACCTGCATGCACTTTCATGTGGGACATACATGGTTCTGATGTTAAAACCAAAATGTTTTGTCCATACAAATGGTCCTCCTGTGGATGAATATTTGAGGTGTAAATGGTACTCTTCTGTGTTCTTTCTTTCTCCCTGTCATCAAAAAGATTCAGTGATTTGTATTGTGCTCAGCTCTGTAGGTTTCCTTGCACTGGCTGTCTTTCAGATTTTTTTAATCAGCATGACAAAAATAGCAGTTGGGAGATTTTTCAGATAGAGAGAGCATGTCAGAACAGTGTTCTCTGGTGAGAACACAACATTCTTAACAAGCATTTTTAATGCTAAAGGTTGGCAAACATGAGCATTGATATAGTAATACAGATTATGGAAGAACATCTGAGGACTCTAATTGATAGAAGGCAATGGCTTTTTTGAATAAATTCATCTATATTGTCTAGTTTCTCTGCAGAAATTCCACTCTAAATTCCAAGTGTTTTGGAGGTAGAGCCACTGCTTAGTTGAATCCTACATCAGTTCTTTCTGGGGAGAGAAAGAAATCTCATAGTGTGTGGAAGCTTAAAACAAAGGATACAGATAGTCTTCTATATTGCATTCTGAACTGCCATGCCCCAGCAGCCACCTGCTATTCTCAGACAAGATTCCCTCCTTGGTAGGAAATCCAGGAGGTTCTCCTGGTTTCAACTGGCGTAGTTACTTTCTTCTCAGTAGTTGGTCCAGTGCTGTGTTTTGAATTTGGTATGAGAATAATGTTGATAACATGCTGATGTTTTTCGTTTTTCCTATGTAGTATTTATACCAAGTCAAGCACCTAATCAGTGTCTCATGCCCTGACACTGAGTAGGTACACCAAAGAAGTTGGGAAGCACTATAATCAGTACAAGTGACCCGACCTGGCCAAAGAAAGATTCCGCAGCATAGAACATCATACCCAGTATATAAACTGGGGCAGTTACCCAGACAGGGGGTCCATAGGGGTTTGAGGGTGGGGCCTGGCAGTCGTGCGCAAAGTGGTGAGCAGTTGTATCATGTATCCTTGATTTTATTCTTTTTTTTTATTGTTTTGGGCCATGGTGGTGGTGGTCATGTCTTTTTTTTTTTGTTAGTTTTCCTTGTTGGATTTTTTAACTTCTTCTTAGTTACTAAACTGTTCTTATCTCAAGCTGTAAGTTTTACTTCTGATTCTTGTTCCACTGGGGGTTGGGGGGGGGTGTGTGAGCAAGCAGCTCTGTAGTGCTCGGTTGCCAGCTGCTCTTAAACCACAGCAGAGGTGGATCTCTGTAGTAGCAATATTCTTTTTTCCTCTGGCTTTGTTTGGCACCTTCTTTAAGATGACAGGTGACACATTATTTTTTTTCTTCTAAATTTTTGTGTAGAAGGCAGAAATGAAAAAGACCTGTGAAATGGGCTACCGAAATGGGTTTCACATGAACTCCTTGGGAATAAGAGTTACTGGAACTCCAAACTGCAAGAATACCATATGCTTATTAGAAATAATAAAAGGAAAGATTTGCAGTTACATATATTTGCAGTCACAAAAAAAAAATCTGTTTCCTGTATGGTAGTATGCTAAGAAACTGTAAGAATGGAGAAGTATACCTCCAAGATTGCTTATCTGTATTTACATGTTTTCAGATCTTAGGATTTGTGTTCTTCTGTTTGCAGCTTATAAAGCCTGTGCTACAGTACATAAACTACGCGGCCTGCCCTTCTTTGGGTATTTGGTTGAGCACAGTCTTACTTAGCTTGACTCTTGGGCAGTAGTGTGTTCTATTTTTGTTCTATTTTTATTCCAGTTCAGCTAGAATAGAAAATCAATTTTAACTTAATCTTAGCCTGTCACTTGTCCTTCAATTTATTGTAATGAGTTTCTACACACAAATGGAGTAATTTCTGCTAGTTTGGTTTCTTCCATTAAAAAACAAATAATTTTTCATTTTCTTTTTCATGAGCAGTGCAGCTGCTCGTAACTTTGGCTTCTTTGTGACCAAGTGTTATAGCCAGTTAAAGTGAGAACTACTTCCCAACAAAGATAGTATTTAATTTCTCCTTTTAGTTAATCATGATCCTAGTATCCTAAATTGTGTAAGCAAAAGGAGATTTTCACACTGAGTGTGTGACATCACAGCTTCAAGTATTATACCAAAAGGTAAAGTCCTCCTTTGCCAGTTCTCTTATTCAGTAAAGGCAGAAAGATTGAACAGTTGACAGTCTTTAAGACTGGATGCTGAACTGTGGTTTTTCCTGTATTCCAGAGATACAACAGAGTGTTGACAGCTTTGTAAATGCTGAGATGAGAAAAACCCATTTTGATTTTAAAAGATGGGTAAATTCCTCTTGGCCGTACAGAGTTAATCACTTAAGATGATACTCATCTGTTAGCCTGGCTTAAAGTTATAGTATAAATATGTACTGCCATTTAAATGCTCATTTGACTTACAATCTGTTCTGAAGCTTTTTCTCCAAAGTACAGACTTGTTTATCAGCATATAGAAGTGTAACTACTACAGTGTGTAACTACTCTAGATCAAATCCTGTGTACCTTAAGAGCTATGGTGATCTGAAAAATCCTGAATTTTCTGAGTTTTTTAACACCCTCGTTCTCAGGGGCATGTAAAAATGAGTAAAGGAGGAATGTATGACAACTCTTCTATTTATTAGTGCAGATTGCTGGAAGGAAGTAACAAAATTTCACTTTCCTAGGTCACTCTTAAAAACCTTACTACAAAAGAAAAACTTACTACAAAAGAATTTGACATCAGTTAGGACTGATGGGTTTTTTATTATATGTAAAAGTTAAGCTCTTTGCCTTATCCAGCCCATCTATCATCTTGTTTCTGTTCCGGTTTTGAGTAGTGACGAGCCAAATTAGTCTGCAACATAAAATGTTATGTATGCTAAGAGACTCTGTTTCAGAAACTAATTTTGCACAAATAAACATCACTTGCTGAAACTAAAATTCTGAAAGAAAGAAATGCCATATATCATATATTTTAGAAACATAATTTAAGTTTCTAATATAGTTAGGCAGCAGTAGATTGTTAGTCTACTTGCTGGCTGGATGAGGTATGTGAATAGTAGAACATAAGAAGCAGTGTCCTTCCTGCTTAACCTGCAGTTGGCATAATCACTTGCAGTTACTTGTTTCAATCTTACTAAACTTTTTTCTAGTAGATGGCACAATTAAAAAATTGATGAAGTATTTGTACATGTAAAAGTGTAAAAAGGTTTTCTAAAAGAAGAAGGCTTAAGTTTTGCCTTGCCATTAGTTTCTGAGCTTCTTAGTGAGAGGAAAAATCTGCTAATACCATAGAAAGAGAAAGAAAACAGGAGTTGCCCATTTAGAGTTGCACCAAAGTAAAATTAAAAGCCAGTTAGTCTTGAAAGTGGTCTAAATCACATAATTTCGAGTCTTTGTTAGTAATACACGGGTTTCTTTGTACCCCTTTGCATTCTGTTTGGTTGCAACATTCTCTAAAAGTCTGTATGACCTGGATTTCCTTTCTTCCTCTTATGTTGCGTCTGGAAGATGATGCAGTGTCATGTGGATGCCTGTGATGACATGCAGCCACCAGAGTTGGTGAGTGTTTTCAGCCTGTTTTTTGAAAATTGCTTTATTGAATGAGTTAAGTGATAAAGCAGATTTAAGAGATCTTGAGTGTAGTCCATAGCAGCTTGTGCCTGTTAAAATTTATAAAGTCTTCTGACTTTAAATTTAGGGGCAGACTTAATGATGTGTCCTTTGAAGGCAGGTAATGTTAATAGAAATGTGGAATTATGCAGCAGCCTGGTAAAAATAGAAGAGCTTTTCTGTACCTCTTTTGCCTCCTTTACACAGTATTTTCATTTTGGTAGATGGTAACTTTCTCCATAACTGATGCACTGTAGGTGCATAATTTATGATTTATGTTTTGTTTTATTTCCGTAATGTGGGATTTTATTTCAAACAGCAAATATTTGAAGTAGCTTCTCACTTTTATTTGTGAATAAACTATATTTACCTATCAATCTATTTGCAAATTTATCATTTGATCAGATAGGTTTTGGGATGTTATCACAGAATTACAGAATTATTTTGGTTGGAAATAACATTAAAGATCATCTAATTCCAACCTGCCATGGATAGAGAACCTTGAACTAGGCTGGGATGCTCAGGGTTCCATTGAGCCTGGCTTTGAACACTTCCAGTAATTGGATGTCTGCAGCTTTTTTGGGCAACCTGTTCCAGTGCCTCACCACCCTCACAGTGAAGAACTTCTTTCCAATACTTAAACTAAACCAATGCCCTTTCAATTTAAAGTTGTTGCCCCTTGTCCTTCCTCTACATGCCTGTGTGAAAACTCCTCTCCAGCCTTCTTGTAGGCTGCCTTTTGGAGCTGGAAGGCCACAATAAGGTCACCCTGAAGCCTTCTCCTCTCCAAGGTGAACAATCCCAGCTCTCAGGCTCTCTTACAGGAGAGATGCTGCGTCCCTCTAATAATCTTTGTGGTCCTTCTCTGGACTTAATCCAGTAGGTCCATGCCCTTAATGTTGGGGCCCCCAGAGCTAGATGCAGTACTCGTATTGGGATCTCAAGGCTTGACCTTTCGATGTAGCCCAGGTCGCGGTTGCTACTCTGGGCTGCAAGTGCTCACTGCTGGGTCATGTCCCGCCTTTCACCCACCAGCCCCCCCAAGTTCTTCTGTGCAGGGCTGCTCTTCATCTGTTCATCCCCCAGCCTGTGTTACTGGGGTACTGGGGGTTGCACGAGCTCAGGTGCAACACCTTGCTTTTGGTCTTATTAAATTGAATGAGATTCCTGTGGGCTCACTTTTTGAGCTTATCCAGGTTCCTCTGGATGGCATCCAGTCTTCAGGTGTGTCAACAGCACCACTTAGTTTGCATACTTGCAGGTGTACCTAATCTGTTTGTGTCATTGATGAAGGCATTGAATAGCACTGGTCCCAGTGGAGGCCAGTCCCTGAGGGACACCGCTTAATGTCTGTTGAACCTCTGAGCCATTGACACTGCCCCCTGGATGTAACTATCCCTATTCAATAAACTGTCTACCTACCCATGGAATCAGTCCCTCTCCAATTTGGAGGGAAGGATGTGGGGAGTATGTCAAAGCCTTTACAGAAGTCCAGGTACATGGTAACTGTAGCCCTTCTGTTGTTCACGGATGTAGTCACTCCACTGTAGAAATTACAGAGTACATCAGGTGTTGGCAATGTCTTGAAGATGGCAAAATGCTGCCAGATTAATACTTTTGATTAATTAATGTGAAAAGCCAGTTCTTAGTTACATACACAGCAACTGCTATTAAATTCTGTTGTTTTGTAGTGAGGAGAGGTAGATGTGATCAAGGAAAGGTATTTTCCTTAAAAGAAGTTAGTCCAAAAAGGTATCCTGTGGCAAATACCAGCAGCAATATTTGTGTGTATGCAATATGCTATGTGATTAGCTTCTCAATTTAACATTAAGCAGAGTCCTTCATTGTCTTGTATTTTGGACTCCACTCCACTGTGAGCTCTATTATATTGTCTTATAATATGTATTGCTTAGTAACATGATTAGACAATACGGGTTGCTTAGAGACAGAGGGTAAGCTCAACACTTTGATCTGAATAGCTTCCATTTTGATGTAAAAAGAAAGACGGTAAGGAATATTTTTTGGGAAAGTTGTTACATTATAACTTCTATGGACCCTTACTTGTGAGTGGGTGAACTTGACTGACTGCCAGGGGCCTACCCAGCTGCTCTCATGCCCCTTCCTTAGTAGAGTGAGGGGAGAAAGTAAGACAGAAAAGTCTGGCTCATGATGGAGATAGGCAGATCACTTACTAATTAATACCACAGGCAAAGCAGAGTTGGCTTGAGTAGGTTTACTGCCACTTTGAGTAGCATGGTGAGAAACATAAAAACACCTTTACCCATCTTGCACTTTGTCACAGACTCAGCTTTCACTCCTTCACTCTTTCCTCTTCTATTTCTCTGCCATGAATGGTGCAGGGGTGATAGGGAATGGTAGATTCCCAGTCAGTTCATCATACCTGTCACTGCTCCTTCCTCTCTGCACCTGTTCCCCTGCTCCAGTGTAGGGTCCCTTCCATGGAATGATACTTCTGGAGCTGCTCAAATGATCTGTTTCCAGTGGACTGCAGTTCTTTTGGAACTGTTCCAGTGTGGGTCCCCTTTGTGTGGTACAGTCCTTCAGGAACAGACTAATTTGGTGTTGGTCCTTTCACAGGGCACAGGTATCTGCCTGTGCAGCTTCCTTCTGGGCATTTCTGCCTGCTGTCAGCATAGCATCCCTCAGTGGGCTATAGAGTAGTGATCTGCTCCAGTGTGGTTCTCTCCATGGGCTGCAGGGCAGTCTCCATTCCAGTTCCTGGAGCACTTTTTTCATCCTTGCTGACTCTTGCAGTCAGTGCACACTGGGAGTTTTTTACTCTTTTCTTAAATACTATCACTGAGATGTCACCAGCTTGGCTGACAGTTTCAGCTTTAGGCAGCCTCCAGCCTCCTCTCACAGACCCCAGGAGTCTCTTTAGAAGTTGAATTTGAGAGAACCACATATATTTATTCTCTGCTTCTGTAGCATAGTATAAATACATGGTTTTGCACACTTAAAACACATTAGATTAAATGAGACCTTGATGTCAAATGAAGGTTTACAAATTCTAAAAATAACAAGGCCATTGCCATGACTCATTGCAGTCATTTACAATTAGTGTATGGTGGTTCATATGTAGCAGAAGTAATTCATGTTGTGATTGTTTATTCTGAGATATAAAGGGTTTGTAGCATAGTCAGAATCAAAGGTGTAGATGTAGTTGGACGATTTGCTGGGCAGACTTCTTGCCCCAGAACTGGAGACTGGAGTGTCTTTTGAACTGTATTTGGTAGTATTAATAAGGCCCTACTCTGATTTTGTAATTCTAAAGTTTAGTACAGAGGTCACAAGTAGATCAGCATCAACAGCTGTCTACAAGAAGCTGAGATGGTGAGACTGCCTTGGTAAAATGGCATGGCTGAATTCTTTGTAGTTTTATGTGTTATTCTTAAAAGTTTTGATAGGGCAGGATAAGAATCACAGAGTATCTGGAGTTGGATGGGACCTGCAAGAATCATCGCATCCAACTTCTGGTCCAGCGCAAGATGGCCTCTGGTCCTAATGGACAGAGGTTAATGAGATCTCTGCCACCCATCCCTTTTGTTTCTGGTCTTCCATCTTTGCCTCCAGATGCCCTTGATGGCATGACACTCTTGTATTTATATCAGATTGAGGGTTGTAATGTTTGATTAAACAGGCTCAAAGTTAGCAATATAATGCTTAAGATAAAAATGTGTCAGTGAAACATGGCTGTTAACGTTAAAGTTTTTTTCTCTTTTCTCTTGCAGTTTGAGGGTGGCTCTGGTTATGGTAAGTGTTCGTATAGAACCTTTGCATGTAGTTCATTATGTAGTTACTAAAGGGCTTGATGCATACACTTAAATCAGACTATTCTTACGCAGGGGGTCGTGGTTCATACGGAGATCTTGGTGGACCCATCATCACAACACAAGTAACGATTCCTAAAGATGTAAGTAAAGTTGATTTGCTTTCCACTCAGGCTTTCTCTAAAAAAAAAAAAAAAAAAAAGTCACAGCCATTTTTCAGACTGTTTGAAAGTAAATCAGAAATACTTAAAATACTTCATTATGTACTTCTAATACAAAACAAGTGCTTTTAAATTGCCAGCAGTGTATTGCTTGACTGGTTTCTGTCCTCAGAGACACGTTAAAAGAATTCTACTTGTGGTTAATATTCCGTAATAGATATGGTCCTTGTAACCCATGTTTTGCAAATGAGAGCTGGTTCTCCCAGTTTTATCTCACCTGTGTTTATGCAATTAATACTGTAGGGGATATTTTTATGCTATAAAGAAATAAGCTCCCATTGCAACACTTAAAACTGAATTAGTAGAAGCTATTCAAATGCTGTTGTATTTCTCTAACTTTTTGGAAAGCCACTTGTATCAGTAAAGGAATGTTTTTGCTTTCTTCCCTAGCTGGCAGGATCTATTATTGGAAAGGGAGGCCAGAGAATCAAGCAAATACGTCATGAGTCAGGAGCTTCGATCAAAATTGATGAGCCATTAGAAGGCTCAGAAGATCGGATAATAACTATTACGGGAACACAGGACCAGATACAAAATGCACAGTATTTGCTGCAGAACAGGCAAGTTAAAGTTTATTGTTGTCCCTACTGTCAAATTAACGTGTATATTATAAAACTGCTCTCCTCTTTGAATCATTTTTTTAAGAAGGCAGGTTTTAAGTAACTATTTGAACCTAACTTCTCTAGTGGTAGTTCTGCCTTGATTCTCTTCTGCTCTCCATTCTAATTAAAATGAAGACACCCTCAAAACTAATCTTGCTGGAAGACATCTTAACCAAGCAGTCCTCTCATTTCTCTGGTGAAAACTGCTGCAAAAAAACTACTTGTAATAAATTACATAGAGCCTGTAGAATATAGAAGATTTCAGTGGATGTTGGCCTAGTTCTGTGTGGAAGACTAGTGATTTTGTTGTTTTTAGATAACTAAATTGACAACAAATCACAGTCTGCCATATGGCACAGACCATGCCTCTACAGGACAAGTTGAAATCGATTTGGGGTTGTTATGCAGCATTTCACACCTTGCTGACAGTACTTTGCCTTTTCTGCCAAATATTAACAGCTAGATAGCATTTGCTGTATTAACATTCTGGCTGCTATAGCAGTTTTAATATCTTAACTGGAATGTTTGGCTTTACATTACTAATATTTAGCTATGCCTGAAATACACTAATATAATTATTAGCCATTGACATTTTAAAATTATGTATTTTTAAATGTGTTAGTAATTTGTAATTTAATATGCTTTATGAATGTTGATGCAAGATGTATGGTCCATCATTCTAATACATGCTTTTTTCTTTTTCTTTTATAGTGTGAAGCAGTATGCAGATGTTGAAGGATTCTAATGCAAGATTATTTTTTCTTTTTTATAGTGTGAAGCAGTATTCTGGAAAGTTTTTCTAAGACTAGTGAAGAACTGAAGGAGTCCTGCACCCTTTTTTTTTTTATCTGCTTCTGTTTAAAAAGCCAACATTCCTCTGCTTTTCATAGGTGTTCTGCATTTGAGGTGTAGTGGAATCTTTGCTGTACACCAGATGTAATGTTTTAGTTCCTTACAGATACATGGGGGGGAAGGGCGCACGAGACTAACATTGAAATTTTGAAGTGGCAGAGAGAATGAATTCTATTTTTGTTCATTGTTGGTGGTAAATTGTACTGTTTTTCTGTAATTGTTGTGAACACCCTGCTTTATGTACACTGTATCTTACTTTGAAGGGGGAGAAAATGGTAGGCCCCATATCCCTGGCATTTGTTCAGAGCAGTGTGCAGAATGTAATGCGTTTTTGTAAGAAACATTTTAGGATTTTTAAATAAATTTAGTGAACCTGTTCTTGGTGGTCATTTTTCTTCAGGTCTACATAAGGTCATAACTAAAATGGATACTCCTAGTTTGTTTTTTTCCCCTTATAAATTAAAGTTGCTGTTAAGCTTGCTCTTCAGTTTCCTTGATATATAGATGGAGTTATTTGGGGGTTTTTTGACAAATTAAAGAGATCGTGTGAAAACAATGACTGCTTTGCTGTTTGGGGTGGGAAAGGTGAAAATACTCACACAAATGTGTAAAACTTGACATTTTTGCAAGTGTTTGGCCCTCTTTGCAATACATATATATATATTGGTGACAGTATATAAATAAAATACTTTTAAACTTTGTGATGTCACTGAGTAAACAGTCGTAAAGTACACCTGGTTTTAGACAGCTTGCTTAATGCAGAGTTGCTCTACCTTTACTGAATAAATTATACCTGTTTACTGAGCTTTTGTTTGTATGAGGTAGAAATTGCGAATTGGCAAATTGAGATATAACTATGTAACTTGTTTTCCATTGTATACAAAACTTCAACTTGTTTCCCAGATGTATGTTGAGTTCCATAAGAATTATTTGTGAGAAATAAAAAAACATAACACCTCTGGATATCTCATGTAATACCTTGGCATTTGTATTTATAGTTTAAAGTTTTAATTTCACTTCCTGAATAAAAACAGATTAAAAAGTTTAAAGGTGTGTGGCACATAGAGATATGATGGGTCCAGATTCTTTTGTCTTTGTTCGGTTGGTTTGTTGTGTCTCCCCTTCCGCCCCCAGTTTGTGGCGCGTGAACTTGGCCTTTTTAACACAGCTGCTCTTTAAAGTGGCATGGTAAAGGGGAGGACCCTGAAACGTTACACATAAGGCTGGCTCCCTTGGCAGAGTTGACAGTGAGTTCTGTAGAAAGAAATGCCATCTCTTTAGTCAGTGGGAAGGCAGCTGGCTTGGTACACAGCTTGGTACCTAAACTGTAGAGAAGTCAGCAATCGAGGCTAAGGTTTTGGGCAAAATGGAAGTTAACTAAGACAGGCTCAATTTCTCTGTGTGCTTCCAATTTGTGTTTGTATGCAAAAGGGGTTTTGGACCGTCTTTCGTTTGGTTCTTTTCCGTTTTGATCGGGGAAAAGAACCCAACAGCTTAACACAAACATTGTTCGTTCCTCAGGTTTTTTTTTTCTTTTTATGCGTCTCTTTTTCAATGATGGGAATCTTCTGGAAAACTTCCCTGCCATGAAGCTGAGTCTGCCCACTGCTCTAGCCTGGCAGGATTTGAGCGGGCCACTCTAAACACGAACGTGCCGGCCCAAGCGCTCCCGGGCCCGGGGTCTGTTCTGGCCCCCGCCCCCGAGCGTCTCCCAGCCCGCCTCCGCCCGCGCCTGCGCGCAGCGGCAGCACGGCGGGGCGGGCCCGGGCGGCCGGCGCTGCTCCCCGTGCGCGCCCGGCGGGAAGCGCGGCAGAGAGGCTGGCCTCGGCACCGTGCGTGTTTCCTGCCCAGCATGGAGGTGTTCCCGTCCCCGCTGGAGTCCGCCAAGTTCATAGCCGAGCACAGCAAAGATGTCTTCGTGGACGAAGAGGGAGCGCGGAGGGTGGCGGAGAGCCTGTTCGACAAAGCCTCGGCGGCGGAGTTCGGGCTGGCGGGGTGGAAAAGCCTACACGAGCTGAACCCCCGCGCCGCCGACAAGGAGGCTGTAGACTGGGTGTTCCTGGTGGACACCCTCAACTTCTCCTTCTGGTCCGAGCAGGAGGACCGCAAGTACCTTGTGAAGTACAAGGATAAAACCTACAGCGGCTACTGGTCGCTGTGCGCCGCCGTCAACAGGGCCCTGGACGACGGTCAGTGAGCGCGGGGGAGCGGGGCCGGGGCTGCGGGCGAGGGGCGTCGGAGGCCGAGCGTCGTGTATTAAATGAAGGCGGCGCCTCGGAACTGGGACGCGCTATTGGGAACTGCTGCTTGCTGTGTCGGTAGCTGTGCATGTGCTGGCGTCCCGTTGAGCTTGGGGAAGGGAACTGGAAGTGCTTTCAAAATACCCTTATACTGAAACTACCTAACTCTTGGCTGTATCTGGGTTCTCTCTTCCATTTAAAAGACTTTAAGGATTGCCAGTAGTCAGCTGTGCGTGACTTGGGTTATTTCACCTGTATTCTAAAGTTAAGTTGCATATTTCCATGGCAAATGAAACAGTGAGGCATAAAGAGAGAATCCTCTGGACTAATCAAATACCAGTGTCTAAAGTAAATCTGAAAACCCCTATGCCCATCAAACCAGTATTTTAAAACCAATATTTTAAAGTTTCGTATTTAGACCCAGTACTTTAGTGAGTACTTTATTCACTCTTTTTGCTACTCTCAGAAAAAAAACCCCAACTGTTAGTAGGTATAGATGAAGGTTTTCATAAATTTTCTGCATAGTTATTTGGTAAATGAAGGAGGTATTAGCATTAAGACACTTCTTGTAAATGCACAGCATTATTAGGATCCATGGGAAAACAGGCCTATTCTGACTAAACTAGTTATATACTGACTGTATTTGCCAGTGTGCTCTGTAAAAATCACACTTAAAATACAAAAACTAAGCAGTTGGGGAAAATTACATACAAAAAGTAACAACAGTTCTATAGTTGTATGCTGGAAATTTGCTGTAGAAGAATACATTGTATGCACTTATAAATTCAGTTGTGAGCAGCTCTCTGGATGTGGTTATTGCTGAAAGCAATATGCTGAAATATGCAATTTGCTGAAAGCAAAGGTGGGTTTAAGAGTTAAAGGATTTCTTAGATCTTCCTATAGAAGTGCTTTCCTTTAGCAGACCACTGCACTAGGTCTATGTGTTATATGTTATGTGATTGCCTAAATATCTAATTTTCACTTCTCTGAAGGAATACCTATCACCAGTGCATCCTATTTTGCCACCATGACGCTTGACCAAGTTAGGCATGTATTTCGCTCTGACACAGAAGTACCTTTGCCTTTGATTGAAGAAAGACACCGGGTGCTGAACGAAAGTGGAATTGTTCTGTTAGAGAAGTTTGGAGGGTCTTTCCTCACCTGTGTTAAAATGAGTGAGAAGAGTGCTCAGAAACTGCTACATCTCGTATTGGAAAATTTTCCTTCTTACAGAGATGAAGCTGTATTTGAGGTAAGCTAATTCTAAAGCTCTGGAAGAAGATCCTACTATTTAGTAACTGTAAAAGACACTTGATAGTCCACAACTAGTCAGGACAAGAGTCACTTTCCTTTTCCCACCAGAGGAGTACCTTTTTTCTCATATGCTGTCTCTTTATCAATTTACTGTAATTTATTTTGGTATACTCTGATTCCCAGTTAGATCACACCTCCTTTGTACTCCTTAAAAATGCATAGTATTTGAGATAATTCCTGCCTGAAAAATGGGAATACTTTTTCCTTTTTTTTTTCCCACATCCCTTGAATTGCTGACGACCCCATCTTCTTCTCCCACCATCTTCTTTTTCTTTAACCTTAAGGCTCTCTGCAGCTAATGAAGGAAGTGAAACTTTGGTAGAATTAATGCACAGCTACTGGGACTCCACCCTCTAACGGCTGTTGATTCAACAGGCATTACTCAAATCACTACAGATTAGAAGTAACACACATTTTTACAAATGTTGACAGTATACTGAAGCGTTTACTGAAAGAAAATTATGGGAATTAAGCAGAGATTGTCTGATATTTTTTCTCTCCCAGTTTTCGCCTATACAGGCATGGTTTTCATTTAGCACCTGTGACTTACGTAGCAGCTCGTGTGCTCAGTTGCATGTGAAGTAGTACTCAGCTGTTACATCATTAAATCTAGAAGACTTTGTTAGTGACAGTACAGCCTATACTACTGGTCTGTGCAGTCTTTTCAGCTTCTTGGAATACCAGTCACTGAAGCTTTGAACCTATTGCATTTATTGCCCTTCAGTAGGAGGTGTTATTTTATTTTCCTTTGTCTCCTGCTGTGAAGCAAAATATATTTACATAAAAAATCAGAGATTCTTTTGAATTAATCTTTGAAGCTACTGGTTTTGTTTAATTGGGTTTATTTGTTTTTTTAACACAAAAAGTAATTTTTTGACAATTTTTATGATCGAAAAGGGAGTATTTTCTAAGTAAAGTGATATTTTCTTATCTTTATAGTGACTGTATTCATTGATGTTATATCTTTCATGAGATGATGATGAGTGCTTTATAAAGCAAGCCTCCTTAAAAGCAGCAGCAGACTACAGAATGAAAAGCTGTTCCAAAACTGATCCCAGACCGTAAGCACTGACTTAGTAATACAGCCTGTTGCATGAGTATGGAAGCTTTTTTTTCTGCTTTCACTAAGCAGGATGTGCATTTTGAAGGTGATGACATGGATCACATATGGATCACATTATTTTTATGGCAGCAGGTTGAGCTTTCACAAGTAAGACCTCTAAAGGGTTAGGAGGGAACTGGAAAGATAGTGAAATAGCCAACAACAAACCAGTGCTTTTCAGTAACTCTCCAAAGGAGAAATGTATCTAAGTCCTGCATTAGAATCATACTATCACAGACTGCTACAGCTGATCTCCTAGGGAAGCTTCTAAAATTAGCACAATTGTTTGACTGTATGTTTTTCTAAGTACATATACGAAGTACTTTTAATAATTACACATGTAATCCCAGAAATTGCCAGTGTTAATTTTTCTGAAAAAGAAAATGCAAACCAAGACCAAAAACTCCAAAACATTTTTTTTCTCCTTGGTGGATAATTCATATTTGATTCCCAACAGCAGTTTAAGTTTTAATATTGTACTCATACATCAGGATTTCTGTGTTCTGACAGAGATTTAGTGGAGTCCTTTTTTGATCTTCCCCTGTATTGCATGTATTCATCTTTTACTTACCATCCATCGCCTGGGGCGGAGGTTGTAAAATTCTCATGATGCTATTCTTTGATTTTTTTTTAATTGTCTGTGCTATCCCATTTTGCTCTTTGCCAACACAATACTCCTCCTTTCTTTTAATGTCAATAGGTCACAATTAGATATATTCCTTAATATTAGCACATTGTACTGCAGAGAAGATGCAAATGTTCCTGTACATGGTACTATTTCCTGGAAAGGCAAAGTGTTGCAGAAGAAAAGACAAAAGAGATATAGTTTTATTGCCATGTTGAAAAGAGTTCAATTTTTGATAAATTGTGCTATCTTTACTGTCTATCATAGACAGAATCAGAGACTAGGTAAGGATTTAAGGGACCATACCATAAGTGGGTCCAACCTCCCTGCTAAAGCAGGGCCATCCCAGAGCACATGGCACAGGACTGTGTCCAGACAGTTCTGGCGCATATCCCATGAGGGAGGCTCTACAATCTCTCTAAACAATCTGTGCCAGTGCAGTCACTTGCACAGTAAAGAAGTTCTTAAGTTCTTCCAGTTTGACATGTAGTATCATCCACCTAGTGTTTTTCCTGATTTCTGATAAATAGTGGGAAAATTTACTCGAAATGCTTCATAGTCTTTTTTCATATTGAGATTTTTGTATAAACTTAATATGTTCTGTACAACAAAAAAGTTAACAATGAAATTATAAATTTATCCGCTCAGATGAGTCCCAGACACTTTTTTTTCCTAATTAAGCTACAGCATGAAATGCAAAGTTCCGTTCTGATTCTGCCTTCCTCTACTCTTACGAAATGGTGTGGTGCTAGAAACAGTCAGTACTTTACTACTGGAAAATTCCTAATACTATGCAAGAATGACACCCTTGCTTTGGGACAGAAGGAGCTATGATAAAATGTGGTCTGTTAATTATTTATGTTTTGTTACCACTTCTCGTGTGATATTTAAGGTGGTGGTTTGTTATTTAAGCTACAAAATCACGTATGTTCTCTAGAAATAAGTTTGTGCATCTATGTCAAGAATAGAATGAGGCATAGGAAACGCAGGAGTTTTGAGGATGTTTTGGAAGTTGTTCTTGGAAATGTAGTTGAACTTCCCAGTGTTTTTGGAGAATATCATTCAAGGACAAAAAATGTGATTTGCTGTCAGGAATAGTTACAGCATCTTGGCAGTGAACAAAGAAGAGCATTCATTTAAGTTTTCACCAGAATTCTATTTCTTTAACAGTACAGAAAAATGGATTACCAAAATGTTTTAATTGTCTAGTACAATATATGCCTATTACACTTCTCTTGTCAAATTAAAAGGTTGGATGTAATGTAGAGTTTCTGAAAATTAATGTTGCTGGATGTTCAACTACAGTGTTTGCCAAGTGGCAGTAAACAGCTGTGAATGTGTTCTGAGATCCAGGCATATTCTAAACAATTTTTATTTGCTGTAGTAACTTTTATTATGTTACTTTTTTATTTCAGTTTATTTATGAGCATTCCACATAATCCATGTTTGTAGTTTGATATTCCTTAGATTTTAAGATATTTAA
Source organism: Motacilla alba alba (assembly GCF_015832195.1). Lineage (NCBI taxonomy): Eukaryota > Metazoa > Chordata > Aves > Passeriformes > Motacillidae > Motacilla > Motacilla alba. Next base: position 51,291,241 of record NC_052046.1, read on the forward strand.
GAGTGTTGCAGTTTTATTCTGTTCCAGTTAAACAATGTTTGCTTAACAATATGATATGCCTAATGTGTTATTTGCTATATTTATTGATCAGGCACTTAAACAATCCATAAATTTCTTTCTTCAGAAAAAGAAGGTGTCTTTCTACAAACGGGCACAAATACTTGTGGCTGACACATGGAGTGTTTTAGAAGGCAAAGGAGATGGCTCTTTTGACGATATTTCCAGTCTGACAATATTTGCTGACTACAGAATTCCACAAGTTCTTGTTCACTTAAAAGCAATGAAGTATTCTGAAAAATTAATGAAGAAACTACGTGAAGGTTTGTTTTGTCCTTGCTAATATCAAGTAATTTTACTGCCTGATATTGTCGACTAAGGCTAGTTCTAAAATGTAATATGCTGTCCATGTAAGGGTAATGTGTCAGTTTTTTTCCTCCAGGGATTTCTGAGGTACTGATGAGGTAACAGGAAGGAACTTTTTCTCTAACCCTGATCCTGAGTGAGATCTAAAGGTTACTTTTTTATAAAGACCTAACTGTTTTGTGGATTAACATTGATAAGGGAGGGATTAAAGAGACTCAAAAGATAATAGGAGTTTCTGAAAAGCTGCTGTTGCAAAACCACTTTTCAGAATGAGAATAGTTAAAATTTTTGAAATTTACATAAACAGAACAATGATTTTGTCATTAATTCAAATTTGTAAAAGCATGGGAATTCTCTGAACTGCTAGTTAATAAGCAAAATAATATTCTAAGTATCCATTAAAAAATATTGCTTTAAATGAAGTTAATTGCAAATGACTAGGATTTCGTTTTTTAAGCATGGCTGCATCTTCCTAATACTTAGTAACCATGAAATTTAGTGTCTAAAAATAAGCCAATCTCTTTTGCACTGTAAAATGACTGTATTTAGATATAGAACTACTATTATGCAATTTCAGAAATACTCAGGAAGATAAACAGATTAATGCAGTCGCCCATGAACTTTAAAAGAATTGCTGCACATGTATTTATGTCTTTATGCATATCTATATAACTAAATAGACCTCATAGATATTTTATCCTTCCATGAATCCTAATGAGAAGATTCCCATTTAAATAATTTCACTGTTTCTCTTTAAATTCAGCTCTTCTGGGGGGGTTGTTTGTTTTTAAATTTAAAATCTTAGACTTCAGTCATCCTGGTAGAAAATATACTATGAAGTATAATAATTATATACTAAAAAGTATACTACAATAAAAGACTATATTTTTTGTCTCTGTAAGCAAAGAAATGATCATATGATTTGCAGTACACCCTGCTCCAAAAGCAGTTCCTTAGAATACAGGCTGTTGCTTAAATTGAAGGGAAGCTTCTAAGTGCAATATGGTAAAATTAAAGTAACGGTTAGAAAATGTATAGCAACACTGTTAACAGTTGCTGGGTAAGTCATGAGAACTAGAATCCTAGAACAAAATAAATGTGAACGGGAAAAAAATTCACAAATTTAGTCAGTCCTTGGTCTTCTGTCTGTTCCATGTAAACGGATTTCTGTCTCCTGTGTTTGCAGGAACACTTTTCCAATCTGGAGATAAAGAAGAGGTAGAGATCCGTGGCTGTTCTATTTGGTGTTGTGCATTGATTTGTAAGCACCTTCAGGAGCTCTACCAGAAGAAGGGTCAGGACATGCATGAAAAAATCAATGCAGTTTTACTCGATTATTATCTTTGGGATTATGCCAGGGATCATAGGGCAGAGATGAAAGATATCCCGTTCCACCGAGTACGGTGTATATATTACTAAGTCCAGTCTGATAGCTCTTGTATTGCTGCCTTATCTTTTGAACTGCAGTTTTGCTTTTTATATGGTGATTTGTCATGCACTAATTTGGAACTGTTAAATCATATGCTTGTTTTCTAGTGATGTAGTAACAATGTGCCTTTCTTTCCCCATTGTTTTACTACCTTTTTATTACCTTTCTTTTAATCTTTTGCTTGCCCTGACTGGAATTAACAGTGTAAACTTTGCAGGCAACCCATATTAAGGTTGGGTTTATTACTCCTGCTTTGATCTTTGTATTGGTGTATGTGGCTACCTGTGCGCACAGCCAGATGTGTGTGCAGATCCTGTGGTGTACCTTGCCCCTCGGCCCCTCCCTGTTCCTGCCTGTCCCCTGTCATACCTGCATGCAGGTGGCAGGTGCTTGGCAGATGCTTTAATGCTCAGAGATGGAAATGTAACCCGTCCAATCGTCCAATAAACAGTGCGGTGATGGACATGCCACGGGGATGTATCTGTGTTTTTACTACTAGGGGTGAGATGGGGGGGCTCAGTCCATGCAGTGAGGGAGGTAGGAAGGGATGGGAGGAATCACAGAATCACTTAGGTTGGAAAAGATCTCTGGGATCACCAAGTCCTGCCTGTGACCGAACACGACTTTGTCTACCAGACCATGGCACCGAGTGAGTGCCACGTCCAGTCTTTCCTTAAACACCTCCAGGGACTGTGATTCCATCACCTGACTAGGCAGCCTGTTCCAATATTTAATCACCCTTTTTGTGAAGAAATTTTTCGTGTTGTCCAACTTGAACCTTCCCTATCAGAGTTTGAAGCTACTTCCTTTCGTACCTGTTGCCTGTGAGAGGAGGCCGAGTGCCAGCCATCTTGCTACTCCTTCTTTTCAGGCGGTTGTAGAGAGCAGTAAGGTGCCCCTGAGCGTCCTCCAGGCTGAACGGCGCCAGCTCCCTCAGCCGCTCCTAGCAGCAATTTTGCTCCAGACCGCTCCCCAGCTCCGTCGCGCTTCTCTGGACACGGCCCAGCGCCCCCCGGACGGCGGGGCCGAGACGCGGGCAGGGCGGGAAGAAGGGCCGGCAGCCCGCCAGCCGCGCCCCGCCCGCGCTCGTCCCGCCGCTGGGGGCGCTGTGCGCGCGGCCGGCATGGCGGCCGTTGCCTAGCGAGGGCCGCGAACGGCGCGAGCCGCCCGCCGCCGCCGCCGGCTGCTGCCCTCGCTGCGGCCCGGCCCACGGCACGGCACGGCACGGCACGGCACGGCACGGCACGGCACGGCACGGCACGGCACGGCACGGCGGCCTCCGCGGCTCTAGCGGTTCCCGACACTCACGCGTGATACGATCCCGGCTGCTCCTCAGGTTTGGAGGCGTTGCAAACACGGAGAATCCACTGGGCCGCACTCACAACGTCCCTGCAAGCGAAAAGGTTGCCTGTGTGTTTGCCTCTGCCTTACGGCAACCGCGGCCGTCGACGCCCGAGTATCGCTCTTGCCTTGACTTACTGGGAATGTTTCATATTCCCACCTTCTTTTACAAATAGATTCTTAGGAAATACGGTTTTCTTCCCACACCTGGGACATGGTTTATTTGTTTGTTTGTTTATGAATGTAACTTTAAAAAGAGAGTAGGAAATGTTGGCACTTAAGAGCAGCACTTGCTAGGGGGCAAAAAAAATGCACCCAGGTAACTAAACTCAATTACCAATCAAAATGTGTTTTTAATCTGTAGTTTGTATGTTTATGTATCTGTTTCTGATTGCCATGTCCCTTATGATACAAGTAATTCTCATACTTTGCTTATTTGTTGTTGTGCTCAGTCAATAAAATGGGGCTTTTCTTTTTTCAAAGTTCAACCAAGTCCTAAAATTAAAAGGAGTAAAATGAAATGCAAAAGCTCTTCTCTTTGCTGCTGTGGGATAACACTGTTTTAAGCTATTAGATTTCAACAAACTTAAATTTTGGGAGCTTAGCTGATTTCTGCCAGTTCAGTAATACAGCTTTCTGGAAGACAATGTGTGTGAGAGCAGTAAGTTCAGCAAACTTTACCTTGCATGACAAAAATTCTCAGAGTTAGTAACAACGGAAAATACGTGTCTGGGATCCCATACAGATTTTTGAATTCTAGTCAAAAACAGCTTTAAAGAAAGGCAACTCCTTAATATTTACAAATGTGCTACTGTGCAATGCCTGTGCTGTAAGAATGAATATGCACCAGGCAGTGTAAGGTGTATGCTAAAATTATAATTACTGAAAAATAATTGCATATGTGCGTAAAGTTTCAGATCAAAATCAGAGGAATGCTCTACAGGTAGCAAATAGATACATTTAAAACCACTATTCTTTGTGCTTGTTGCATTAGAAATGTTTGGTGCTTGATAAGTGGAAGAGAGTATGTATGTATGTATGTATGTGTATAAAACTTCTGGAGAAAAAGCTTTTGTTTGACTGATTTGTATTGCCTATGCAATATGAATGCAGGAACAGGAAAATGAAAGGATCCATTGTAAGCCTTTGCTTTATCAACGGTATTTATTAAAGGTCTTACAATTTGTATGACTGTGTTATATTCAAATAGGAAATCAGGCAACTTTCAGACTTAAGTCTGCTAACCTGGAAATTAATAGATGAAAAAATAAATTATTAATTGATTATATAGTTGTTAATAGAGACGCATTTGTATCAGGTCGTCTTCAAGACTGTAATGGTGCTTACATGTTCCTTAGGAAATCTCTACTTTTCACTTCAGGAGATACGTTCTTTTGTATTCTATAACATGGAAAACTTATTTTCTTAGTTGCAGACAACTGTGAATGAGGTGAACAGAGCTGTGGTAACAGATTTCTTCTTGACTTCGTGAATACTGAGTGGGAAGCACAAGGATGCAGTCTGGCATGGAGGAGATCCCAGTTAAAGTGGCAGTCCGAGTCAGACCCCTGCTTTCCAAAGAAATACTTCATAACCACCAAGTGTGTGTCAGATTAGTCCCAAATGCTAAACAAGTTATCATTGGAAAGGACCATGTCTTCACTTTTGATTTTGTATTTGGCAAAAACTCAACCCAAGAAGAAGTTTATGCTGTTTGTATTAAGCCTCTTCTGGTGTCTCTGACTGAAGGATACAATTCTACAGTGTTTGCATATGGACAGACTGGTTCTGGGAAGACTTACACCATCGGTGGTGACCACATTGGTAGGTTATGGAAAGGTTTTTGTTTTTTTTAATGGGTAGAGGGTGCATTTTTGCAAGTTAAATATTTTTTACATAGCAGATAGTGCTGCATAATTTTAAGGACCAAGGCAAAAATCTGTAGTAAAAAACCCAAAACTTCCAAAGTTTGTGTGATAATTCAAGTTCTAAAAACTTCTCCATAAATTAGACTATACCAAAAATATCTAAGAAAAACCCAATTTGTTAAGTATTCTTTCACATTCCACATTTTAACATGCAACTTATATTAGAACTTTTTTTTTTCTGAAATATAATGGTTTTGAAAATTTTTACTACATTTATCTTACCTTGAAGATGTCTTCATTAGGCACTTAATTGTTTATTTGCTCATTCTGTGTTGGATTTGTTTACTTTTTTGGGGAAATTTCTGTGACATCAGAGAAATTTATGATTTAATTCCTCCAAATGGATATAAATAAGAGTATTGTAAATATCTTGGTAGAGTCTTCCTTTTATTTAGAATCATAGGATCACAGAACCGTGTAGGTTGGAAAAGACCCCTAAGATCTTAAAGTCCAACCATTAACTCTGCATTTCCAGGTCCACAACTAGGCTCATTCCATGGGTTGACGACCAGTGAAGAAATTTTTCCTAATATCCAATCTAAACCTCCCCAAGTGCAGCCTGAGGTCATTTCTTCTTGTCCTGTCACTTTTTACCTGGGAGAGGAGACTGACCCCCTCCTGTCAGGTGGCAGTAGAGAGCAATGGGGTCTATCCCAAGTCTGCTTTTCTCCAGCTGAAACAACCCCAGCTCCCTCAGCTGCTCCTCCAGACCCTACCTCAGTTCTGTTGCCCTTCTCTGGGCACACTCCAGGTCCTCAATGTCCTTCTTACAGTGACAGGCCCAGAACTGAATACAGCGCTGGAGGTGTGACTTCACCAGTGCCAAGCCAAGGGGACAATCACTGCCCTGGCCCTGCTGGCCACACTGTTGCTGGTGCTGGTCAGGATGTCATTGACCTTCTTGGCCACTTGGGCACACTGCTGGCCTGTGATCAGCTGCTGTCAACCAGCACCTGCAGGTCCTTTCTGGCTGAGCATCTTTCCAGCCACTCTGCCCCCACCCAACCTGTAGTGCTGAAGGGGATTGTTGTGAGTCAAGGGCAGGACCCCACAGTTGGCTTTGTTGAACCTCATACCACTGGCCTCTTCTGCTTATTGTTGTAACTTCACTTCTATTCCCTTCACTAGTAGTTATTTAATGTTCCTATAAGTACCATTGCTAGCTAAATTGTTTTGGTAGTGGATGTCACAGTCTAAGGCTGATCATAGCTCTGCAATTACACCCTTTTAGTTTAATGAATATATTTACTAAATTAATAGTTAGATGTGAGCAATCAGTTAGTTTTTTGGTAAAAGAGATTCTTGCTATTGTCTCATAGGCAAACAGCTTCCATAGTCTTGGATGAAGAACACAGATTATTAATGGAAACATTATCCTATGCTGAATATTAAAAAAAAAAAGTAGAGTTTGGCACCAGTGTTCCATGTCTATGAAAAAATAGGAAATTACTGTTAATGTTGGTCATAAATCTTGTCTCACTATGTTACTGATGATTTTGCTTTATATAAGTAGAATTTATAGTTTCTCAAACCCTTGAGATGTCATTGCTAACCATATTGAGTAGGGATAGAGAAAAATCTGTACTCTGAGTAGTATAGTTTTAAAGCAGAATCCATATTTTTCATAACTTCCATCACTATAATATTATATCATTTAGAACTTAAATTTGAATCCTAGTACTGGATGCAACAGTACTACAACTGGATGCAAACAAAACTTCTGATACATACACAAAAAATGCAAAAATTACAAAAATCCTTGTGAACAATGAGCTCTTTAGATTCCATTGTATGTTGCATAATAAATATCACAGGCTTCTCTCAAATTTCAGTCTTTGTAATTTATGTGACAGAATGACTGCAATTCTCTGTGACATTTGTGCTTATATTTTAGCATCAGTTGCAGTGGATGAAAGGGGCATAATCCCACGGGCTATTCAGGAATTATTTAATCATATTTCTGAACATCGTAATATTAACTTCTGTGTGAAGGTATCCTATATAGAGGTTTACAAGGAAGAACTTCGAGATCTGTTGGATTTGGAGACCTCCATGAAAGATCTACATATTCGAGAAGATGAGAAGGGAAATACAGGTAGGATTCCAGCTCTCAAATTTGGTGTTTTGGGTTTCAGTTTGTGTCCAAATTATTCTTGCTTTCTCTTGAAAGTGCTTATTCACTACTAATGAATAAAATGAAAAAAATAGTAAAGTTTCAGAATATAAGCTCAGTTTAGCTGTTTGGAAGCAGTTTGGGGTTTAGATGCCTGTCAGCAATATAGATGTTCTATTATATGGGTGGAAGTGGCAACAAATGGTAAAGTAAATAACACAATTATTGTTTCTGCAAGTTCTGTCTAGAAACAAACCACACTGTAAATTGTAAAGGTAGTGTGCAGTGTGCAATGTGTAAATGAGTTGTGTCTTGTGTCTAAGATACTGTTTCAAATGTTATGGCACAATAGACCCCTACGTTAAATATCTGCAGGTTTCAGATGTGTTATACCTCATGCTTTTCGCATATTATATCTTCTTTTTCTGTAGCTATATGCTATGACCTCACAGGTAGGTCATAGCCACAGCAGGCTTGTATGTTTCTCTAATACATTATTACAGTTATTGCTGTAAATTGTTGCTGAAGAATTACCATTGTAAACTATTGCTATTTAGAATTTATTAAATTATTCTTACTTTTCATCTGGTTTGGTGTTTGAAGTGATTGTCGGTGCTAAGGAATTCCAGGTAGAATGTGCAGATGAAGTGATAAGCCTGCTGGAAAGTGGCAATGCAGCTCGTCACACAGGCACAACACAGATGAATGAGCACTCTAGTCGATCTCATGCCATTTTTACCATCAGTATTCATCAGAAGCAGTCTGCAGAGTATCAGAATGCTGCACAGGATTCGATCGCTTCAAAGTTTCATTTTGTGGATTTGGCAGGATCAGAGAGGGTAGCAAAGACTGGAAATACTGGTGAACGCTTCAAAGAATCAGTTCAGATCAATAGTGGTCTCTTGGCCTTGGGAAATGTCATCAGTGCCCTTGGAGACCCAAAAAGAAAAAGTGTACATATTCCATACAGGGATGCTAAAATCACTCGTATTCTGAAAGACTCCCTTGGAGGAAATGCCAAGACTGTTATGATAACATGTATAAGTCCATCCTCACTGGACTTTGATGAATCTTTAAATTCCCTCAAATATGCCAACAGAGCAAAAAACATTAGAAATAAACCAGTAGTAAATTACAACCCAGAAAAAGACCGAATTGATGAAATGGAACTTGAAATCAGATTGCTTCGGGAAGCTTTGCAGAGCCAGCAGGTCAGTAATCAGCATTTACATGATTTAAATGAAGAAAAAGCCCGTATCAGTTCACTTGAGGAGCAGCTTACTCGCCTTCAGGTTCAATACTTCAGTTACAGAAATTGTGTAGATGAAGCTTTACCTTTTCTGGTTGATTTGAATGATGATGTTAGCTTAAGAAGAAGTCAGCGGGACAGGTTGCAGAGCTGGATCACAATGGTGCAGAAAGTAAGGAAGGAAGCTCTCACCATCCAGGAGACTGACACAGGGCCTGAGACCAGCCCAGTACCACATCATATTACAATTCTTCAGCTGAAGAGGGAACTAAAAAAATGCCAGGTATTTAATTATAAGCTGTTTATTTAAATGACTAAGTAAAAAAGCAATTTGCCAAAATTTGAACTGTGTTTTGAAAGATGGAAAAAATTGTCACCTGTACTTAATTTGACAATTAAATTTAATTTACAGCTTTGTAGAATTTCATTTGGCTAATCTCTGGGACATAGGTGTTTTGTAATGGGTGTTTGAATACACAATCAGTGACAACAGAGATGAGTGAAGTAATGTTATATTTTCTCTAGTCAGTTTCAAGATTGTTCTTGAGGCTGAACTGTTTTATCTCTTAGATACTTGATTTTACCTATGCTAGTATGCTAGGTCTGGCTGAGATGGAGTTAGTTTTCTGTATAGCATCCCTGAGGGTGCTGTGTTTTAGATTTGTGACCAATACAATGGTAATAATACAGTAATGTTTTTGCTCTTGCTGAACGGTGTTTTGTACAGTGACAGGCCTTCTGTTTTTCTGCCTGCACTCCCCAGTGAATAGATTGGAGGATGCATGAATAGTTGGAGACACAAACATGAAACAAAGCAGATGACCTGAACTAATCAGAGAGATTTCATACCACGCAACATGATGCTCAGCAGTAAAAAGGGAGAGGAGGAGGTTTAGGGAGATTTAGCTGTATTTTGCCCAGAACTGGCTGAGCATTAGTCAGCCTTGGGAGGTGGTGGGCAATAGCTTTTGCATAATCTCTTTTGTTTTGTTTTCTTTCTGTCTTGCACTTCATCGTCACTTACTGATCAGTTTCTATCTTGACTCACAAATTTTCTTGCTTTCACTTTCCCTTTGCCCTTCCTGTGTCCTCCTAGGAGATGGAGGTAGGGGGAAGTGAAAAGATAGCTCTGCGTGCTTAGCTGCCTACTGGGGTAACCCACAGCAGTCTGTTTGGGAACCCAAATAGATGTGGCTCAAGGCTTTTAAGATAATAACAAATTCCATTATAGTGTGCTAGAGTAAACTGTTGATACCTGTTTGGTTAAGATGTTTAATGACTGTTGCAGGTCATGAAGTTGCATATTTTCTTTGGGTGCTGATTTGTATGTCTTCTTGAATATTTAGATGCTTGATTCCTTTCTAGCTGTACAGCAGCCTCCAAGAATCATTAATGACTATTTTCAGATTTTGCTGTTTTGTTTGCTCTTTATTACTTTGTTTTCCTTTGCTTGGGAGAGCTATGACAAAACCACTGGCCATCAGCCTAATCTGGTACTTGAGTCTTATATTGTGGATGTCCCAGTCCTCCAAGAACTACGTCATGGATAAAATCAGCAACTATACTTTCCCCCTCTTCTTCTCTGAGAGGCATTTTGCAGAGAGAGGGGAAAAAGTGGTACCTATCCCTTCCTCTCCTCCAGGACATTTTTTTATAGCCTTGATGTAATGGCTTCTGAGTTCCTTGAGTATCCTTATGTAATCAGACTGTTCATGCTGATGTGTTGTGATCCCAACTTGGATAAGGTTAAACAGCTCTTTGGGGTTGCCACATGGTTTAAGCATGCCAGGAACATGCTCTAAGGTGATTGATCCCTGGGGTGTCCGTATGTGTGGGAGGAGTTGGGCAGGAGCACGGGGCCATTGCTGCCTCTGACAGCTTGTGATTTCAAATCTGAACAGGCTCATTAACCCATCAAACTAATACATTATTTGAAGGAACGAACGTGAAACACAGTGACTTCTATAGCTGTGTTGGATGTGCCCCGTGCCTATAAAGTCAGTGTCCAGTGCCCTTAGGAATGCAAGAGGGTCTGGTCTAAAAGCCCATAAACAGGCTTGTGGTGGTCTGAGACAGAGAAGGTGTTTTGGTCTGAGGCCACAGAGACACTAAACCAGAGACTGAACCCTCAACTGTAATAGCTGATCTTGTAGTAAAGAAACAGTGGAAGCAGAGATCAAGCTAAAAAGAGAAGAAGCAGCTCCTGCTCAGAGGAGGAGAGAGGAAGAATCAGAACAGGCAGCCTGTTCCACAGCAGGATAGGGAAGGAAAGAGACAGAAATCATGAGAGGTGGAAGCTACCTAGTCCCTATCCATGACCTAGTTGCAAGATAATGTGTAAAGATTTTGCCTGACAAGATGAGCTAATTGCTCTGGTTGCTCCAGAGCTGGAGTAGTGGGGCTAACAGTCTGGAACTAAAAGGTAGGGGAACGCAGCAGCTGGGATTCTTTGCTAGAGATTGTGGGACTGACAGAGGGATTGGAAGAGGGTCAGCCACCACCAGGACTCCTATTGAGCATGAAGACAAAGTACTCTCTTATGGAAGATATTGTCATACAGTGAGGCCTGTGGACTGCCACAGAGAAATATATTTAATGTTTGAGGGAATTAGAGGTGGTGAAGGTGATCTTCAGTGACATGGACAATAATGAGACCTTGAAAGATCCAAAGAATGTACAGTGCACACAATCTGAGATGCTGAAGTCTATACAGAACACATAGACATCATATGACAGCAACCTAGTAAGGCTGAATTAGGCTGACTCTGTGGCACCAACTTTGTACAGAACAGTTTGCCAGCCCTAGAGATTTAGTGAAAATCTCTGTTCCCACTCCTTGATATGGGTCTGCATCTCAGCTGTGGAAAGATTGTTACACAAGGTGTAGCAACTCAAAAGATAATGTGGATAATCTCTTTACCCCCTTGCTTGGACAGGCCAGCATATTGGCTACCATGACCAGGAATTCCTCTGCTTAAGGGAAGGGGAACCATGGGCCCATGAGCATCCCACCCTACAGTTCTATCTGCATGACTGTGAAAAGGATATGAGAAGTGGGCCATTGCACCTATTTTGGTCCTGAAACTTTGCACATAAAGCAGTCTGTACATAAAAGGGTCTTCCAGGAAGATTACTGTTCCAGTTGCTGTCAACCAGTTCCTGAGATGCAAGACCTCTTCCTCTTTCTGATACTGATTCAGTGGACTTACAGCTCTGTGGATTTGAACCCCATGCTTCTACCATGTGTTACAATCTGCTCTAATTAGAGCAAAGAGAACTCTGTGAATAAAACAGAAAGAACTCTGAGGTTTGATTAGTCCCTGAAATGGGATTAAAACCAAACGAGGTTATATGTTGATGCCAAAAAATTAATATATTTTATTTAACAATAAAAGAGGCAAAGAGAGAGAAAGAGAGAGAAAGAAAGAGAAAAAAAAAGAAAGAAAGAGAGAAAGAAAAAGAAAGAAAGAAAGGAAAGAAAGAAGGAAAGAAAGAAAGAAAGAAAGAGAAAGAAAGAAAGAGAAAGAAAGAAAGAAAGAAAGAAAGAAAGAAAGAAAGAGAAAGAAAGAAAGAGAAAGAAAGAAAGAAAGAAAGAAAGAGAAAGAAAGAGAAAGAAAGAAAGAGAAAGAAAGAAAGAAAGAAAGAGAAAGAAAGAAAGAAAGAGAAAGAAAGAAAGAAAGAAAGAGAAAGAAAGAAAGAAAGAAAGAAAGAAAGAAAGAAAGAAAGAAAGAAAGAAAGAAAGAAAGAAAGAAAGAAAAGAAAGAAAGAAAGAAAAGGAGAAAAAGGAGGGACAGGAATAATGACAGAGGCAGATTAAGTAGAAACATACCACCACCCCTTCATGGGTCTTAATGATGTCTCATAGATCCTCTCCATCTAGTCTTCTTGGTGGTGAGGGTCCCCCACCAAAAGCATAGTATCCAATGGATTAGTATACATTTGGGCCAGGTGGGAATGCCCAGGTGCCTCCCCTGAGGAGGGGCCATGTTTGACACTGTCCCTTGAAAGACTTTGGGTCAGTTGCATCATTTTGTATCATGAACAGTCCTCTGGCACAGGGTCTCAGGAACTCTTCAGGGGGCCTTTGATTTCCCCTTAGCTCCCGCTCATGTGAATGTCTCATAGATTTGACTTTCCTGAGGTAGGGGACCCCACAGCTGAGCTAGTCTGCACAGCAGAAGATGGGTGTTCACTGCCTCTGACCAGAGGTTTTCACATGCACCCGGAACCCTTCTCCCCCAGGGGGAGTTTCTGCAAACCTGGCAACAGGTAAGCCTGGGGCTATGGCCTCCACCCTCAACCCGCTGGGCTTGGCTCTTCTGTGAATGCTCTCCAGCCTTATCCATTACTTCCCAGGCCTGAGATGCTTTAACCAATTAACTTTTTTTCACTTTTCTTCTCTCGGATAGCCTTAGTCAGTTTAACTCACAGTTTCAATCAGAAGGCACATTCACTCTGGGCTTTGGTGGTGCAGCTTCATTGTACAGTTTTGCCGTAACAGGCAAAAAATCATTATGACAATGTTTAAGCTGTGAGTGATAACATTTCAGTCTCTGACACCAGAAAGGACTGTGCTGGTCTGTTGTAGGATCATACAGCTATTCTTGTAGCATAGCCTGGGCTCCTGTCCTGAGTGATCTCTGTAACCAGACAGAACCCACATCATGGACTAAATAAACACAGTGGATATTTTATGGGTATTTTACAGGAGTAGTCTATAGACTAAAGGAATGATATCTGTGCATAAGTCAAAGGATGAGAAGGGAAGAAAGGATGATTAATAAGGTTGCATTGGATAGTGTGGGGCTTGAGCCTGACATAAATGGTGTGGAATGAAGTGGGGGTTGTACTAAGTCTGACCAGGACGGAGTTAATTTTCTTCATAAATGCTTGCAGGGTGCCATGTTTGACATTTCTGACTAGTACAATTCTGATAAAACACCAGTGTTTTAGGTCTTGCTGCAGAGTGTTTGCATAGCATCATGGGACTGACTCTCTCTATCTATGACACCAGCGAATAGATAGGCTGGTGTGCCCAGGGAGAGGAGGAGCACAACCAGGCAGATGACCCGAGGCAACCAAAGAGATATTTCACGTCATGTGACATATCAGAAACTGAAAGGGGCAGGAGGGGGATTTAGTTATGTTAGCTATCTTTTTGTGCAGGAGCTAAATGGGCATCAATCTACCCTTTGGAGGCAGAGAATGATTGGTTTTGAATTAATTAACTGCCTTTGCATTACTTGTGTTATTTTCTCTGTTCTTTCACTTCACTTATTGTACGATTTATGTCTTGACCCACAAGTTTTCTTTCTTTTGCTCTTCCTTGGTACTGGGGGCTTGGAAGTGTACTTAGTTAGGTAAGTTAGTTTTCCTCTTAGTTAGGGGGAAAAAGAAGAGAAAGAGAGAAAGAGAACTTTCCTTTCTCTTGGAAGTGTGTACTTAGTTGCATCCCCTCAGCAGTTGTCCTGTGAACCCAGAAATTGTTTTGAATCCCGGGAAGATATTACTCCATCAAAGGCATTACAGATATAATTACAATACAGATATTTTCAAAGGTATCAGTGAATTTACAGATAACCCAGGGACTAAGTTTTGCAACTTTTGTCTAATATTGTCTAATACTATGTATGTAATATGCTAGTCTGTCTAATATTACAAAGTTACAGTCTCATTTCTTATCTCTTAGCAATTTCCTAAACTGTATTTCTTCAGCCATGGTCTCACAAAACCTCCTGTATTTCCTTTTCCATTACCATGCCTTTAGATAACAGACTTTCTAAACTATTTGCAGATTTCTTTGTCTAATCACTTTCTAACATTTGCCTTTGTGCTAAACATCAACTTTTGCTTTTTGGTGGCATCATACTTCTTTATGGTTTTCGAAATACGGTGAAAATTTCAAAACATCTGGGAGTCTTAGCATGCAGATATCCCATGAGGATCCTGTCATACTGCTAGTGCTGATTAGCTGTTTCTCTCACAGCAGATAATAGTCCTAGAGATGACCTGTGGGGTGAAGAGCTCTCAGCCTTCTGAGAGCATGTCTCCTAAGTGAACTGACACATGATCAAATAAATAATTCTTTTTGGAAACATTTAGGAAGTGGATGTGCTCAGTTAAAATGCTGACTGTGAACATCAAAGGAAAAGAAATGCTTGTTACTATACAGTGAAAATAATCTCAAATCAAAATTAATTTTATTACTTAAAACAACTGTACACCAGTTGGAATCTGAGTGTAGTTCTGATTCCAGATGAACAATTCAGAAAAGCTAATTTGAGTTTGCCATGTGTGGAAGGAGACAGTGCTCCAGTAAGTTAGAATTTTGTAACAGCAACCCATTTTTAAGTTTGTGACCAAACTGATAAAGCTATAGATTGTTATCAGGCAATTTTATAAACAAATTTTGTCTTTTCTTTGTTCTCAAGCAATCTAAATCACATCTTTTTTCCTTCCTTCTTGGTTTTCTTCTGTGGCTTGTTTTAAACCTCTGTTTCCCTGGTTCAAAACAGGGTAAAAGCTGAGCTTAAACTCAGCTTAAACCTACTTCCCCTGGGAGTATGCTGTCCATAGCCAGGAAGAGATGGTTAGAGAAAGGCTAAAATAAATGAGACACTACAGACTCCAGAGCAGGGTTTGCATATAGACAGATTTGATAACTAGTAGAGGACCTATTCTTGTCTGTACGTACGCATTTCTTTGCTAGCAGCTATTGTTGCTTGGATAATACTGTCTTACATGATATTAAAATACCGGATTGGCTGTAGCTAACACCCAAACTCATTCATATGTCCACCACCAGGACTCTTGGAGGAAAAAATAGGAAGAGCAGGAATGAGAAGGTTTGTGGGTTGATGTAATGTTTCAATACTTTGTCTTTGGCTTCTGCAGGCTTTCTAGAAGACTAACAACATTTGGAAGTCTCCATCAATCAGAATAAGTTTATTCACTGTGTTTTCTTTAATCTTTAAACTGTTGTCCAAGTTGCAGATTGAGGACAGTTGCTCTTATTGTTTTCATTAGAGAAGTATATTAATCACGAGATGCTGTGATCTTGTAGCTACATGTAACAGCATACCTAAGAGAATAATTGAATTTACTATATACTTCAATAAATTAGGTGTGGTTGCGAGTACATTATCTCCTTGGGAAGAATGAAACTTGTCAGAACAAAATCAATAGATGGAACAGAAGTGAAGAAATAGCTGCTGGAAACTGCAGATAACCAAGACTTTGCAGTTCTGGTCATGTCTTTTAACAACAAATGAGGTTTTATTTTGTTGTAGGAATAATAATGTCCCTTTTGCTCAGCTGAACTTTTCTTTTATTACCTAGCAGGTACTAGTTATGGATGAAGAACTGTTTAGCCAGAAGAATCATGAAGTGCAGATACTGCAGAATCAGATAAAGACATTATTACAAGAAAAGAAAGAACAACAGGAATTTTTAAAGGAGGCTCAAGAAACACAAAGATTACAGGTATTTTTCCACTGATACACATTTATCTGCATTGAACCATCCTTCTACCATGTGAATGCATTCAACAGGTCCCTCAGAATTTTTTTTACTTATTACTAGTCAATACTAGGGACATTTTGTTTTAACTAGAGCTGTTTCACAGAATGAGTTGGGTTCTTCTAGTGGATGTATCACAGTAATGTGATTCCTGGAGGCTGTATATGAGCCTAGCTGTGCCAGAACTGCATAACTTGAAGTGAACCATTCATGCTCTCCATGCTTCCTGAAGCATAACACACAACCCTCTCCCCAGATTTGTTATCATTGTTAAGGAGTTTCAGGACAATTAATAGATTAGGATTTGAAAGACTTTGAAAGATGCTTTAGAATTGAAAAAAAGACTATATGGATCCTATAGAATGCTTTAATTGAAAAGTTGTATAGAAACTTATTTTGCTATAGCTTTATTTAGAATTAGAGAATTGGCCCCTTTTGACTTTATAAGACAGAATTCCATCCTGACTTTCTGATCATTTACCATTAGAGAAAACTGAGAGACGCATGGAAAGTGAGGTAATGACAAAGAGGCTGCTTGCCTCTTTCCTTCTCTAGATCTTGAGTTTGCTAATGAAATTACGGAGGCTAGTATGTGCATAACATTTCAAAGTTGAGAAGACTGCACCTAGAATAGTTAATATTCTTCTGATGTTGCCAGACATGCAGATTACCGATAATTTATTATATGAATTTTTAAAAGAGAAAAGCATAAACATGGATAGCTAGTGCTCTTCTCCTTATTATACTTTTTCTCCTTTTTCCTTTTCCTTTCTGATGGCTTGGGGAGAGTCAGTGCATTAAAGGTAAGTAAACTAGTCATGATCTTTTTCTTCCTTCTGTCACTTTCTTTCTTTTCTGTCACTTCTGGCTAGATTTTTTTTTTTAGCCTGCACACCATAGTGTGTGATAATGCTTGTATAAATTTTCAAGGATACAAGTTAGCTGTCACAGTTTAGATAGAAGGTTCTTTCAGTATCAGAGACAGGAAGGAAGCTTGAGAGCTTTCAGGCACCATTTTGGCATTTAGTTCACTAAACTGCCGCTTCTATTTAAAAACAGGTGTATGTAATTTAATGGTACATGATAGAATAAGGACTTCTAGAGTAGCAAGTATGAGGCAGGAGGTAATAAATGCTTATACACATATGTATTTATGCAATGGATATTACACTGTGGAGTTGTACGTGCAATTGTATGCAGGACAAATAGCTTCAAGGTGGATCAGTTGGCTGTTACTTCATACAAAATGATAACAGATATGATATTCATACATATATTCTATTTTCTATGATATAGGAATAATATGTATTGTATTCCAACACAATGTCAACTTGTAAAGCATAGTTTGTGTTTAGAAGGAACTTTCAATCTAAGAAAACAACATAAAGAATGAACAAAAATGTGTGACTCGAAGTAGAAGAATGCAGAATGTATCATGAGGTATATTTCAACTTCCTTCTTGTTGCTAGGCCAGATTTTAACCATATTCAAAAAGAATCAAAAATCATAGAGTGAGTTGAAAATGGATATAATCTTGGCCTTATGGATTAATCAGTTCAGATAACATAAGTACTTTTGAACAATGTATGGAGGATGTGGTAGGAGAAGCAGATAACTTCTGCTTTCTGTTGATAAAGCTAGTCTCCAGACTAGCATTATCAACAAACCTGAGGCTGGGTGGAAGAAAAAGCAGCAGATGAACCTGGGATCATGTACATGTTTACAAGTAATCTTTAAAGTGGAGTTGTACAAAGTGGAAGAGGAAGCCCATATACATGTGAAATTAATAAGACTCAGACCATAAGTTTAATTTGAAAATATTTAATTCTCATTTTATTTCTCCAAAAACACACATATAAAGCAAGCACGAGCTCCTAGTTATGTCATCCACTTCTCACTAGATGCCTGGATAGGCTAATGTAACTAAACCAGATGTGCTGTGGGAAAAATGAAACCTACACAATTACCTTGAGAGAGATTTCAGGTCAGAGTCACAATTTAATAGAAAGGTTAAAATAAATGTAATGATACACATTACAACTAGCTTAGACCCATAAAGTCAGATTACAACCTGGCAACCTGTTGGCCAAGGTGGTGGTTACAGTCCTATCAAGTGGTGATTGCAGTCCTGTTGGAGTGATGATTGCAGTCAAAAGTGGTGGTCCTGTGGAAGTTCTGGGCCTCGTCTGGATCTGTCCAGGCATGATGGAGGTTCCAAGTCCCCAGATATGTATGATCAGGTTCAAGAGATTCAGCGCCTCTCCCAGGGTGGAAAGTTGCACAATGGGAATGATGCAATCCTGAAAGTCAGAGGATGTTTTTGGGAATCCTTGGTGGTCTAAGTTGTTACTGTTGTCCATTATGGTGGTGCTGTTGAGCCATTACGGCCCACTGGCACAGTCCCCTTCAGGATCGGAGGGACTGTGCTGGTGTTTCCCCAGAAGAAGTTAGCACTGCAGAGTCATTTGTGAAGAAAAAAACACTCCCCTCCTCACAGGTTTGGCTCTTCTCCCTTATCTCATTTAACACCCAGCTTGTAGCCTGAGGTGTCAGCTGGGCATCTACTGGGCATCTACTGCAGCCGATCCATCATTAACAGTATGTCAGAAATGGTGTAGAGTACTCAATTTGGTTACACCCCACATTGGCAGTCTTTCTGTAACTCAGTAACCCAGGACACCGGGGTAGGTCTTTCTGAACAAAAATGTGTCTAAACTTTACTGCATTGGGGAGTGGGAGGTGGGGAGGGGATTCTGAGACTGATGATATGTCATAGAATTCTCAGTTTGTTGCAGAATTTGCCTGTGCCCTGCACAATAATTTAGGGTCAGTGGGTGATTTACAAGATTCATGACCTCTGTGAGGAACTAGAGGTCATGAATATAATACAGAACTCAGTTTTGATTTTGCTTTATTTTTTTTTCCATGAGACTGAGAAAATGGTTGAACAGCACATAGTCATTAATCAGCTAAAATTGAAATTAGAGAAGTTTACAGATGTGAAAGCTTTAGATTTCCCAAGTGCTTATGAAGATGGGCCAGCTGTCATGGCATTTGCTAGGAGGCACTACAGTGTCCCAGTCACAAAAAACCTGCTACGCCATCTTCACCTGCCTTCAGAGACAGAGATCCAAAAGGTAAGGTCTACCCAGATTTTCCCCCTTCTACTTTATAATGATTATAGGCCAATCATTAGACATGACATGATAACAAATGATGTCTTTCTCAGATACTACTGCTTAACTTCCCACTGAAAAACTAGTTTTGTAACATTTGTTTATGCCACAATTATCCAAAATATTTAGGCTTAAAATTCCCACCTACAAGTGCTATAGCTGTCATGTTTTCACCCCCGAGCTGGTTTTCTAGAGGTTATGAGGGTTCAAGTATGAAACATTATAAAAATGAATTATTATTCTTACCAATATGTTGAGTACATGGGATAATGAATTGCCACCAGTGCCCTCTTTCATGTCTGGAATGACTCCTCTAGGCTCTTGCAAAACATTTTGTTACAAAGGTACTCAGAGTTACTATAGAAAACCTGTGTAATTTTGCTTACAAGATCAGGTGGTGAAATATTTTTTAAAATATGAATAATGAATTGCTAAATTATTGCAAGTATTTTTACCCTTCACTATTTTTGTGTGCTTTTTGACAGGGGTATGCCAACCCTCCCATCTTGTCTCTGGCCCAGATAATGGCAGAATTCCATATTCGCAGGCAGATTATACTGAGCAAGTTAGAAGATCAAGATAAAGTCCTTCACTGCCACCTCTCTGATCAGAGTGATGAAGAGGAAGACAATGCAGGCAGCGAAGAGAAAACCTCATATAAGTAATTTTTTGTTGTTCTTTAACTTTTGTTACAGAAAAATGTGTAGCAAAGATAGTATTAGTGCCTAGTCCTTCCATGATGCTTACAGTAAACCTGTGGGACCAACTGGGCATACTACAAAATAATTTTAATATATGTAGGTTTCGCAAAGATTGCATAATCCTTGCTTGTGGTTCAGAATCTACCCTGAAGACTGGGGGATTGGGTGATGGTGTGTGTGGGAGCAGTGTGGATGAGGAAGAAGGTAAAAATGCTTTTGTAAGTTTGAGCTTCTTCTCTGTTAAGATTATCTACTTTGCAGTATGCTTAAAGAAAAAAAAAAATCCCTGTCTATTTGCAGAGTAGCATGTTTATTGTTCTTTCATAGGTATTCCATAAACCAAACATGGACACAAAATCATACTTCTCTGTGCTTCCTTCCTGGTGTAAGTGACATGAAATGTCGAGTAGACAAATCTGGTTGGTCTAATAAATCTGCGCTACAAACCGACACAACTACAGGTATAATGGAAGTCATTAGAGCAAATCTTACTACAGAATCAGATTATGCAATAATGTCTTTAGCACAGTTTCCCCAGCAAAATATGTGCATTTGTTACTAATATTTTTTTGTTATAATTCAATGTATATTTTCCAATTTCTGTTTTTCTTTCCCATTCTGAAAGATGTTAGTAACCTCTAAGTAATACCTAGTAGCCAGAAAGCAGTTCACTTATCAAAAAGCTAGTCACATGTAAATCTTTAGTACTACTTCAATGAAAGAAAATGGATGCTATTATCTTACTGAAAATACTGAAGTAGTTTCTGGAATATTTTTCAGATTTAGGGTCTTGAAATGCAAGTGCATACCATCCTTTTTTTTTTCCCTGTTTAGACACATGGCAGGGAAGAATACCCTGCTTTCTCCTCTCCTTTTGATTCTTGTACTTCATAAGGAAGAACTGCACACAGTCGATTTTGCAGAGCACTACCTTTTGAATACAGCATCTGTTCCAGATTTTATAACTCTATTTTGCTTTGTTTTATTCAAGGTCAAGAGATTGACAGCCTCCAGAAGATCCATGTTTTTAATGTGCAGAAGTTAAAGAATTCAGAGTTGAGACTTGCTAAGGCTGAGCAAAAAATAAGAGAACTTGCACTTGGTATCAAAAGGAAAGAGGAACTTATTAAGGAGTTAGTAAGAACAGGTAACTGGCTACTGTAGGAATACTGGATACTGTAGGGAATTAAGGTGCTCTGAAACAAAGGAAAAGGTCCTGTATGTCTTAGTTTTTACATAAATATTTTAGACAAGAATACTTTTAACAACCTAAAAATCCATAGATTTTGCTAATTACTTGCTGTCATCACACTGAAAATTTTGATTACAGCCTACTCTACTATGAAGATTGTTTGTTAAATATTTTTTGTGCTTTGTTGATTATTGCTTTTATCCAACAGTAGTGTAATTTTTAATGTATGGTCAGTGCTATCTCTTTGTAGATGTGTATTTCTGACATAGTGTCTGGGATTGGAGAGAAGATATATCATTGGATCTTCTATATTCTATAACAGTAGAGAAATGGGAGTCAGAAGTGGATGACAGAAAAAATCAGTGTCCCTGGTAGCATACATCCTTTACACATCTGTCCTGATAGAGAAACTAGCCTTGTGATGACAGGAAGGATCTCTTTCCTCAGCCCCTTCAATTACACTCTTCTCTTTTATTCACCTTTTCTTGAGGTAGTCTGAGAAAGATTCTGTGCCATCCCAGGTTGCCCGAACAGTACGAGTCATAGAGTAGAAACACAATCCAAGATCATATACTAATTATTAACCTGAAAGTTAAATAATAAATAAATGGCATATTCTTCTGGGGAAAAAAAAAAAGAACAAAATTATGAAATACAGGATAGCCATTCTGCCAAAATTTGCAGTAGGCAGAAGAATTTCACTCTGGCACTCAGATGGCAGTTTATTTAGTGGCATGAGGTGACTCAGAAATGTTCAGATTTAGGACTCTCTTTATCTCCATTTCAGAGTTAGAAGGGAACTGCAGGTTCCTTTAGAGTTGGAAAATGTATCAGAAATTACTGACTTAGCCAGAACAAAGTAAGTAATATTTCAGCTCCAGAAGTGAGTATTACATTTCAACTGATTATTATGTTCATTTTAAACTATTTGTATATGCTGTCTTTAAGGTAAGGATGCTCAGTCTGTAAGCAGGCAGTATTCTTTGAAGATAAGTAAACTGGAGCAAGAAATTGAGTGGGCCAAAAGAGAACTGGCTGAAACACAAAAGCAGCTTCAGGAGCTGGACAGTAAAGAGCTGAGAGATATTCCTGAGAAAGTCATGTTACAGAAAGAGTGCCAGAAGAAGATGGAGGCAGCTAAGTTGAAAGTGCAGGTATTTCTGATCTGATTATTAAGATTTGCAAATCTCTGCCTCACTGTCTGAGCCTTAACACTCTGTAAAATTCTTACCTGTTTTACACACTGGAAGCTGGTCAGATTGAAGTAGCTAGTTGGAAACTTATCACTATTATACTCAAAATGCTGGTTAACATCTACATGGTTAGATACATAAAATACTTTCTTGGTATGTAAGAGGCTAAGAAAGTATTGGGAGATATGAGATTTCCATACATCATTGTATATAGTCCAATAGAGGAATTTGTCCAAGAGAGGGTATTACAAATTTATTACTTGCTGTAAATAAAATCGATGTTTTATGGAAATACTATATAAATTGTAGATCTAAGAAATCCCTGTGATGCCTTGCAAGATCAGGCCCACACAGGCATATTTGTTTGACACTGATCCTCTATTTTTAAGTTCTGCTATATCTAAGTTAGTATTCTATAAAGGGTCGGCTTAGGTCCTCTGTGCCTCTCAATCCTAGAATGACAGGTCAGAAAAGTTCCATACAGAAAGAGGGAGTTTGCTTATTGACTTGAGTTCAGGAAAAGCATTCTGACCACCAGCATTCTGGCACCAGCATTCTAACACCATTGTGTCTCAGCAAATTTTCCAGAACTGTGGTGTCTGCTAGATTTTACTAGATACTTTTACTGTATTGCCAATCATGAACCATACCTTTTCATGTTTAATTCTGCCTGTGCCAACTTCACCAGATGGCTCAAAACTACAGTAATAACAAGTGATTGTTTGGGCAGAAGTTAGTAAATCTTGGTGACCCTGAGAATTCAGTGAAATAAAGAATGAAGCTGAGTCATATTTTATTTACAAGTTTTCCTGGCTCTTAAGCTGAAATTTGACATGAACATTCAGACCTTACAGAGGAAGCAGCAAGACACCAAGAATTTGGCTTCATTATCTAACCAAAGTGAGAGAGAAGCAAGAGAACTTGAGCAGAAAGTGGCTCAGATGAAGCATCAGCAATCCCAGATACAGAAGAGACTGTGTGAGGAGAGGGAAAAGAAGAGGCAACTGGAAGCAGAGCTTCAGCAGGACCAGCAACAAATTAAAGTAGGATTCTTCGTGTTTCCCTGTGACAAAGATTAGGATGAATAATTTTTGCCCCTGCTTTCCCAATAAACTACACTACCAGGCTTTCCCTTATTTTCAATAATTCCTTAATGAATTTCTTGATAAATGCACCAAAGAAATTGTCTACAAACATATTACATTCATCTCCATTTTGCCTTTCTCTTTCAGCTTTTTTTTTTTTTCATTTTATTACCTGGTGTCTAGTTCTGAATTGCAATTTTATAAATAAATTTAGAGTTAGTATTTCAGATTATATCTTGGGGGGACTCTCACATGAAATGTATTTGATTGACTGATGTAGGAAAAATGGTGCTTTTTGTTTGTTGAAAGGAACTTCAACTTAAGATGGAGCAACAACAGAAGATCCTTAAAATTAAGGATAAAGAAATTGCTGCTTTTAAAAAGAAGAAAAATAACTCAGTGGGAGCTCCACAGAAACTACAGGTAGTTAATTTATTCCAAATATGTTAATCTATTCCAAATATTCCAAATATTCCAATTAAGAAACAAAAAATCTTTCTTCATCTCTAGTAATCTATTTTTGTAAACTATTTGTATGAAGAGTATTCCATCATAGTTATGTCTTTTTTTTTTGCTCTAGCAAAAATTGTGATTAGAGCCTAGCAGCTCTTGTACTGTACTCTTTTTGAATGAAAGAAAGGAGGGCTTTTAATGTCTTCTTTTTTTCCCCTATAATTCGTCAAAAATACTGATTCAGAAACCTGTGAATTCAGCAGATTTGGTTATTCGGTAGGTTTGAGGGTGACCTTGATGTGCTGTGTTTTAATTGTTCTGTGGGGTTGTTCAGTTGTTTTATTCTGTTCTGGTTTCTACTCTGACATAAATTACAGTGGTCTCTGGTTTTGGTTGTTGATAACAAGGTTAGAAAAGCATGTATCCTATGTAGCAGTCCCACCTACATTATTTCAGATGTGGACACTGAAATATGAATTACCCTAAGTCTTTAAAGGTGAAAAGAAATTTTAAAAGTTAAATAAAGGAAACTTTTTAGCCTTAGGAGGAATATATCCTCTGATAAACGGTGGTTTCAGAAGAAATTTATAATGGACCGTGCTTGCAGGTCCAACAAAGAGCTGGTTTTGGGCCACTAAAATGCAATGAGGATGGACTAGCTGAATTTTCATGGTACCATCGAAACCTAATTGCTGTGCTTGGGTAGATGGCATCTATTTATGTAAATAGTTTTAAAAAAGATATTTTTTAGAAAAGATACTGCATCTGATACAAGTTTGTTTATATGAGATGTAGCAACATAATATGGTTGAGACCCCTTTTAAGTCAGTCCAGTTTCTGTATTATTCTGAGTAAGGATTCTGTAGCAGAATTAATACTGACATTAGAAATGTTAATGTCTTCTACAGTTTTATCAGTAATTCTGAAGAAATTGGTTAATGCTCTCTGGATCTCTCTTGAAACTTTAGAAATTAGAAGAGCAGAAGAAGTGGCTGGATGAAGAAATGGAAAGAATTCTTCAACAGCACCAACAGCTAGCAGAACTAGAAGAAGATTTAAAGAAGAGAGAAGCCATTGTAGCAAAAAAAGAAGCATTATTGCAAGAGAAAAGCTACCTGGAAATCAAGAAACTGAGATCTAGCCAGGTGATTCAAGAAAAAAACAAAAACTCATCACAGTCATAAGGCCTACTGAAAGACTGGTGGTGGGGGAGGGCAGATAAGATAGCAGAGGAGGCTCAAGGGACCTCCTGTGTCTATACCACTGTGATGCAGATATTATGTAGCTTGACCAATTGACATTTAAATTGTAATTAACACAGACAATCATTTTAATTCACTTTCCTCCCCCAAAATTGCAACACTGAAACAAAAACCAAAATCAAACAATTCTGAACTGTGGAATTGTAATTGCAGAATATTAAATGATATGATATGATTATGATATTTGTGATATATTACTTATGAATATGACTAAGTCTTTCTGCTATCTAGAGAACACAGCGGGGAAATGTCTTGAAAAATTTACTTTCCAGTAGAAAGAGTGATTAAAAAGTATCATTGTTACATATAATGACTAGTGCCTTTAAATTTTATGTAGAAAACTACATGTTGAACTTTTTTTTTTTTTTAATGTCCACTATCTGTCCACTCATAGTAAATGAGGTCCCATTACAAGAAACAAGCAATTTTTTCACTTCAGAATGTGACAGTGTCACCTACTTTTTTCTTACTGGAAAGGCATATCTGATTTTTACATCTGTGGTTGCTGTCGTTTTTTTTAGGCTTTGAACAAAGACAGTATGAAATTGTCTACCCGCTTAAGTATGCTGGATCAGGAGCTGTGTGATAAAAGTATGCAGCTTCAGGGCAGCACCACTGATAAGTCAGACCTTTTGGAAAAAATTCAGGCTCTCCAAATGGAAAGGGATCGGCTGCTCAGAAGGAGAAATAGTATGGATGAGAAACTGAAAGATGGTAAAGTGTTGTCAACTGAAGTAAGTGAACACCTCTGAGATAAATACAGGTTTTAGGTATTGTTTGATAATAAAGAATTCCAGTCAGAACCTAAAATGTCTCCAAATATCAGGTAGGCTAGAAATAAGGAGCAGAAGTTGGATACTTTTGTAAATAGCAATTTTAGAGTTCTGCTATGATAGCACTAATTATGTACTGGTGAATGAGGTTTAAGATCAGAGGAACGTAAGTCAGATTGTGTCTTGCTAAACTCTATGGGTCTAAGAGTCATACAGTGAGAAGTAAGGGAACCAGAAGTTAATCAGTTTATCACAGGGAGGTATTTTAATGTCAGGATATAGAACAAGCAAGGTATTCGCATAGTGACGCCCCCTTGATTTTTTGTCATTGAAACTTGTGAAAAAAGCACACTTTACCTGAAGAACTACATAGTCCTATAGTGAAAATAAGTTACCTGGATGGCCCATTACTTGGAGTTATCAGTATCATTATGTTGAAGATAAAATAAATTCATATAAAGTGCACAGATTACGTTTAGGTCTCGAGAAGCAATATGAGACTATGGCTGAGGTGATAATGTTCCAGAAAGACCCCTCCTTGCCACACTCATCAAAGTCTGCAGTGCTTCAGGCCAGGCATTTCTGCCACTTCCATACACAAATCATAGTCACCAAACTCCTTACTGACTGATTGATTAATTCATTAATACAACAGAAAGCTAGTACATTAAAAAAAAAAAAAGCAAAAGTCAATCTGTGGTGAGGATGAGGGAAGGATAAAAAGAGAAACATGACTTCTGATTTTGTGATGAGCCATTTGATCAACCTCTGTATTGTGGCAGGAAAAGACAAATGTTCTAGATTTGCACTCTACCTCTTGTTTTCCCCTCCACTGTCTGTGCTACAACCAGTTCATCTCACCATAAACTTTAGGTTCACTCTTGAGAATGAAGTTAAAGATGTCTTGAAAGATTAATTCTGAGCTTTTTTTTTTTGTGTGAAGATCTCACTCATGTGTTTCTCTGTAGGAAGAACATACTCTTTTCCAGCTAGAAGAAGGAATTGAAGCCCTTGTAGCTGCAATTGATTACAAGAATGAAAGTATTCATAATCGCCAGCACGCACTTTGGTCATCTTCTCAGAATCTTTCACAGAGCAAGCATAATGTAATAGGGAAACTGGTTTCCCTGTCTGCTGCTGAGCTCAGAGCTATCATCATCAGTTATTTCAACAAGGTTTGTTTTGGCTAATGAATACTATTTTATCCCATTTTCTAATACTATTCTAGATATTGAGATGGTGGCAGGAAATAAAAATAAATTTAAGAAGTTTAAGCTTTTGGTTAATATATCTTCAGGTTGCATAGATCTGCTATTAAATTGTTTTTAATTTTTATGTTAACTTAAATAGGATACTTTTGGGTTAACTTTGTATATCTTGTTTTGGTAGATTACCTAGAAACTTACTGCAAATCTGGAAATTACCTTGCCCTTTTCCAGGGCTCTGTGTTGCTAACTTAAGGAGAAACAACGTGTTTAAATAGTAGTGTTGTATTCAAATTCTTCCTGACTGCAGCATTTCAGAAAGCTTCATAAAGTTCAGGCTGCTATTCCTATTGTGTTTTTTCTAAATCTGGTTGTGTTGGTTTAACACAGCCTGGCTTTTAGAGGGGCAGAGGAAGCCACAGAAGCAGCTTCTGAGAGAGAAAGCTGCTCGAAGCTTCTGCTACGTTCAGCAGAGCCAATCTCTGAAGGCTCTGACAATGGACATGTTGCTGGCCCAATTAGAGAAGTTGGTAATGCTGCTGTGATGACATATTTAAGAAGGAAAAAAAATGTGCGCAGTTCTTCTTTTCCAAGGACTGGGGGAGCCGGGGTGGCTATTGCCACCTCAGCGTGGCCAGTGGTGAACTGTGCCTCCTTGGCCACTTCCAGCCTGCCATGCTGTGGACAGAAAGGCAGGGGCGGTGGCTGTAGCTTCTCTTTTCTGGTGCAGCCACTGCTGTCTTGGCACAGTCCACAGGGAATTATGCCTGCTTGGCCACTTTCAGCCAGCCATGCTGCGGGCAAAAGGGCAGGGACAGCGGTAGTGGCGTCTCCTTGCTGGCACCCCACATCAGGAGAGGAGCTGAATGGTGC
This sequence comes from Motacilla alba alba, assembly GCF_015832195.1. Classification (NCBI taxonomy): domain Eukaryota; kingdom Metazoa; phylum Chordata; class Aves; order Passeriformes; family Motacillidae; genus Motacilla; species Motacilla alba. Next base: position 51,319,095 of record NC_052046.1, read on the forward strand.
CAGCACTGCAGTGGCTGGCATTGCCCACATGGCCAACAGTGAGGGGCATGGTGAGCACTTCCTCAATACAGAGCCCAAACAAGATCAGCCTTTTAGCACAGTAAAACTCTGTAAGACCTTTTCAATGGATAGAACTTGAGAAAAACAAACCTGCAGAAAACAATTTTCTTCTGAGTCAGAAAAGAGGAGGTGAAGACACATGAGGAGAACAACATGGTGACACTAAGTCAGTGAAAAACCTCCTCCAGGATGAGGAGGTGCTCCAAACATCAGAATTGAGATTCTTCTACAAGCCATGGTGAGGACTATAATACAACAAACTTTCCTCGTAATTCCATGAAGTGCATAGGGGGATGCAGAGATCCACTCACAGCCCATGAGAAAAGGTGCTCATGCTGGAGTAAGTAGATGATGAAAATCTGTAATTTAGTTGGAAACTTGAACAGAGAAAGAAGATAGAGAAAGAGAGCCCTTGCTTTCAAACTAGAACAGCTTATCCTTAAAAGACTGCACCCCATGAACTAAAATGACCCATGCTATGCAGTTTTGGGAAGACTGCATTAACCGTGGGATGGACTCATGTTACAGCAGGTCGGGTGGGACTGCTACTTGGGAAAATTAGAACCACACTAGACAAGTTCACAGAGAATTGTCTCCCGTGGGAAGGACTTCACAGCATAGCAAAAGAAAATCCTTTCCCTAAGTGAACTGAAGAAAGATTTCAAGTAAAAAATCTGAGCAAAACTCTCATACCATGTCTCCCTGTGCTGTCAGTGGGAAGGAAGGAAGGGGTTGGAAGGGGAGAAAAAGAGTGTTCTAAAACTTTTATTTTAGTTCTCATTATCCTCTTTTAATACTGTTAATAAATTTTTCTTTATACCATTTAAATTTGACCGTTTTGCCCTTAGAGTGTTTTCTCCTGGTCCTTATCTCAACTTTCCCCCTCCTCTGCTAAAGTATAGCAGGGGAAAATGAGTGAATAGTTTTTTGTGAGTGCCCAGCTTTTAGCCATTATCAAACCACAACCCCAGTATAAACTGAGACTTGGCAGTGTGTGCAGCTACGTGCTTGGGAATCATACTGACATTTGGAAACACAAATATTAAATGCATTATGACATGGTGTCTTTGTGACCTTGGTTGAACCTTTGGTAATTTTATAAAAAAGTTGTCTGTGGGATGCAAGTTGGAAGTCCGCAAAGCAATGTTCTTTCAGTTTAAATTTTGCATAGGGTATTAAAAAAATCCACTAGTCCATGTGATCAAAATGTATGCATTTTAGTTCTGAAGAGGCAACCTGTAGCAGTGGCAAGTCTATTTCCAGTATAAGCTTGATTACTTGCAGAGATCTAGTGCTTTTATATGTTTTAATCTATTAGGCTGAAGAGTAAAAGATTTTCTTAAAACCGCTTGATAAATCAAAATAAGTGTGTTTCTTTCTAAGATTGTTAGCCTTCGTGAGTCTGAACGAAAATTACAAGTGCAGATTGAAGAACAGGAAATGAAGTCCCTACATCAGAAAAACATGATGCGTGAATTAGAATCTGCACTTGAACACATCAAGTTGCAGTGTGACAGGCAGCTGACACACCAGCGCCAAGAACATGAGAAAAAAATACAGTTTATACTGAATAATTTCAAAGGTATTTTCTTCTGGGGTGGGGATTATACACCAAATATTTTCTTTGGTCATTAATAGAGAAATACTGTATTCCAACTAAAGAAAATAATAAGGTTCAGAGATATATTTTGGCTGTCACTAATTCTGTCGCTATGTAAGATGTCAAGGAACAGATACATGGTGTCTGTATGAATGCAAAACAGAATATTTTTTTAAATCAGTATCAGAATTGTTGTATTTTCATATTGAATTTACTGATACTGAAAAGTCATAAGATACCGGTTCTGTTGATCTTGATCTTCTAAATACTATTACAACTTAAAGGTGGGATTGGCACAGCCTTTTGGATCTTATTTCATGTTAGTTAAAACATGCACGTTGCAAGCAAACTGCCATCAAGATACTCTGCCTAGTTGAGCATCTTGATTTTTGAGACAGATACTTGGTTCTTAAACTGATTTTATTTCTCCTAGAACAAAATAGTGAAGGCATTGCAGAAACCCTGAAAGGATATGAAGTAAAAATCCAGCAACTGGAAAAAGACTTATTTTTCTATAAGAAAACCAGCAGAGAGCTGAAGAAGAAATTGAAGGGCCTTCTTGGAGAGTCATCTAAATAATTATTGTCATCCAGTAAATGTAAGCATATTATCTGATAATGTTTATGCAATTGTCAGTAGACCATTTGAAAAATTGTGAACACACAGAACAATGTCAGATAGCTGTAAAACATCATATTTTTACTGTATTAACTGTTCTTCAGGAATATATTCTATCTCTATCCCCGTTTCAAGTGAGAGACATTTGTTTATAGCTGTAGCTGTAGCAGTGGTGTGCCAATGGTTTAAATTCTTGTTCTGTTTTCTCTGGATTTTAACAATTTCAGTATCTACAATGTCAAACTGTTATGGTTAAGGCAAAGGAATTTTGCTCTCTGAAAGCATCTGAAATCTATTGTCGCTAACAGCTTTGTTATATGCCATGCATTTGATTTCTTAAAAGTTTCTGGGAGATTCTGAATGAAAAGTGCCACACTTCCAGTTACTAACTTATTTTAGCTACTTACTTACTAAAGCTGAAAGAGCATTTACACACTTCAAGGGGAAAAAGTAGTGGTCTCTATTGTGATTCTGTGCTTTGACATAAAAAACCCCAACCAACTGAACAAACAAAACACAACCGTTAGTATAAGTTTTTAATTGTTTCATGTCCTTCTTGCCAGAATCTAGATGTACAACAGAGCTATTCATTTGGAGGAGAAAAGAAGGTTCAGTTTCATCTCCATTTCTGTTGTCTCATACCTCTCAATGCCAGCACAATACCTCACATACCCAATATCTTAGCCTGTTGGTGTTTCTTTTTAAGGCTCAGCAAGACAAGGTTCTTCTTCCCAATGGATGCTTCTGTTTCTTTCCACTCAGTGCCATGCCTTCCTACAGAGAGATGCTGATCACACACCGCTACTCTCAGAGTGACTTAGGGCTCAGCCCTTTCCCTCTAGGCAAGATAATGAGCCTGCACATTGATTACCATAAAGTACACTATCAAACTGTGAACATGAAGATTCTAGAGACTGGATAATAAAAGAGCATGGGGAAGGCTATTCTGTGTGTAGTATATACAGAAGCATGTAGTTTAGGATATGTATTTATGTGGGCAAACACTTATCCGTGGCAAATTGTAGCAGTGGGAAGAAGGGAGAAGACCCCTGTAAATTTCCAACTTTTTACAATGCATATATTCGCAAGTTTTATAAGAGGTAGTCTGCATTTAGTTACTTTTCTTTTTAGTACATTATGGAACATGTTGCTATACAATGCAATAAAACCATAATTTGTTACTGGGCTTTAGAAATAATAAAATCCTTGTTTGTATATTGTAGTCAAATTTGTAGAATGTCTTTTGTGTGTTGTACTAGTATAGTTGTTGACCGTTTTTCAATATATTAATAAGTTCATATTTGTCATGGTTCAGTTGTTTTTAGACTGCTTACTAGGATACATGACAAATTAGAATGGTGAGCCTTGTATTAACAGCACCTTCTCAGATGACAGTAATGGCAAGTACCTCCTATGTTTTTGTAGATGGTGAACTTTTTAATAGAAAGGGCAAAATGTGAGGTGCTGATAACTTTTTACCATGTTCATGTTGCGAGTTGTTGATGCTGTAAAACCATGTTGCCTACCTATGTCATACACCCAGAGAAGTAGTAACTTTTAGTTATTTATCTGCTGATAATTTCATTTTAGATAACAGTATTGGTGGTGTTATCCAGTCAAGAGGAAGCAGAAGTTACTTCTGATGAATTCCAATGAAAACAGCTGTTAACAAAATTCATGTCTCACTAACTACCATTCAAAGTACTTTTTGAAGTATCAGAAAACTCCCACTCTGTCAGTCTGCTCAGTGTACTTTAAGCATTGAATATTAATAGTAATAAAATAATTTAAAATAATTCTATACTGCTTTACTGGATTTTGTTACAGTGCCAATTCCTCATGGAAATTTTTTGGGTCTTGCTTTAGATACTATCTAGACAATGGTAACACAGACTGAAAACAGGGAGAGAAGGCAATTTTCCTCAGCCACTGTGGTGAATAGCAGTACTGTGTAATTATTAACGAACAAATCTTCTCTTTCTGGTGGTGAATCAGATTTCCAATTTCAGTTATATGTAATAGGAGAAAATACAGCAAAGTACAGGTCTGTATTCTTGTTATACTGTACCTTTGAAGGAACTTCTCTTAACCTGAGAAAATACTGATTGGTTTTTTTAACTACTTCAGTATTGGACTTAATGTACAAAAATATTCCCAACAATATGTAGCTCTTAAATGCAAGAAAATCTGGATAGAATTTAAGAAAACAAATAGGTTGGAAATAGGTTTTGGATAACAATACATTTTGGATGCCCCATTCAAGGAAGTGTTCAAGATCAGGTTGAACAGGGCTTTGAGCACCCTGACCTAGTGAAAGATGTCCCTGCCCTTGGCAGTCAGACTGCCAAGACAGTACATAACAGACTTAGATGTTGAAAGGTCCCTTCTGACTCAAAGCATTCTGTGATTCCAAAATTTTATGGTCTGTGTCTTGTTTATACCTACATGACTTTCAGCTGGAAAATGCAGGTGCCAATATGTGCAACTACCACAGAAAACAGAAAAAGCTATTCCCTGTCTATAAAGTGTTAAGGAAAGTGCCGTTCTCCAGAGCCAGCCTAGTAATAAACACTTCCTCTGGTACTACAAACACAAAGCTCAAACATTCATTTTGTCCCACGTTAACTGTCACTGAATGCAATATAGCTATAAAATCACAGAATTGTTTGTGCAGCACTGAATGTGGTACTAACTCCAGGATTTTACTTTGTGATAGTTGCTGAAGTTGAACATTACATAATGTTAAACTATGAGCAGGAGCTGGCTTATTAGAAGCAGATTAGAAAACCTCTGTCCGTTACCAGGGGAAAAAGCAGAGAACACAGAAGTTGGGAAAGAACCAGAGACCAAAGAGTAGACAAAGCAAAATACCTGTAAGTCTAAAAAAGACTTTTTTTCCCCCCACACACTGTAGCACTAAGCCATTTCCAAAGCAAAGTATGTGTGAAGAGAACACTTCACTTTGGTGGGCAGCAGGAGAGGAAAGTGGAACAAAATTCTTTTTTAATAAAGGTACCATGAATTTGTAATTCTGTTACAACTTATTACTGGCTTTTGAAAACTAGTTTAATGAAGATGCTAACAGTGAAATAACACTTTTCAAAGAAGTGAGACAGTGTAACTAACAGTCCATATTTATTCAGATTTCATAATAATACTGAAAGTCTTTTTGTAGACTCACCAATTTGTTTGTCCTTCCTTTGTTTGTTTGTTGTTTGTTTGTTTTTTCTGGCCAACTCTTTGAAAATAAATTTTCAAGTACAATATTTTCGTATTTGATGGTACTGATGGCACTGTTCAGAACTGTGGACCCTGTGACCACACAGGACAAAGTGTGCATAATTATATCCTGACAGATAGAACGCTACTGAGTGGAATGAAGTGATCTGTTTTGTTACAGTCTGATTCAAACTAAACCCCCTTCATTTGGAGACATGATATGTATTTTCATTATCTCCTGCACTACAGAAAATACTTACCAAGGATTACAAGAACAAGACTTTCATCTAATCAAATAAGTGGTGCCTGTAACTTGGAGATGTGACTTCTTTTCCAACATGTTTGTATTTGTAAAAAATTTTGAATTAGGAAATCCAGGATATTTATCTTTTCACAAAAAACTAGTTAGTATGTTTCAAGGTACCATTAAATTGCTAGATTATTTTTAGAGAGTAATTTGATTCTTCTATATTATAAAATAGAAGTCAAAATCCAAAATACTGATTACCTGCTATTCTATAAATTTGTCTTCCTGTAAGTTTTAATTTGTCCACCTATCCCTATGTTGACAGATTTAGTTTGATGTTCTTTTTCTTTCAGGACATTTATTTAAAGCTTCTCCCACCCCCTACCCTGTCATCCCACACTGCAGAACTAACTTGTGTTGTTTCTTGTGTTACTAAGTTTGAAATACTTAAAAATTAATTTGTGTTATGCTTACTAATTAACAGGAATTCTATTTAAAATGAAACCAAAATTGAATTCTAGAAGTGCCTGTTGATACCATCATAAAAAAGTCCATTAAAAACAGTTTTTAAGTGTTAAAAAAGCACACACATTTCTGACTTGGGTAATGTTGAATACAGTTCTTATTCAACACAACTCCTTTCCCCATTCATTACTTCCTGTATTAGCCTGTCCAGTATAGAATTAGTCTTAATTACACAAAAATTCTTCAATCAGCTGATTTTTTTCTCTTCTATCTTGTTCTTACTCATAAATTTTTGCTACGTCTCTTGGGAAAAAAAAAGAGTATTTTCTCATATCTAGTTCCTTTTACATTTGTAATAACTGAATATTCACAAAGACAAAGCTTTTTTGTAGCTGTTGCAGTTTGTTTCAGGAAAGATACCCCTCTTATGCTTTCTTTGGAAAATTCAGCAATTGTTTAAATATTATTTTCTCACAATGAGTCACTTCAGAATGTGACTGTACGTAAAGTGGCAACAGACATCTTCGTTATTATTTTAATTTCCTCTACAAATGTTCAACACTATTTTGCATCTGTTCCAGTTACTTTGAAATAAGCTGTAAATTGTGTTGCAACACAATAAAACCTTTCTTTTTCAAAAAGGTTAATTAAAAAAAAAAATCAAACCCTCATAACTAAGGCTGAGGTGAGAAAGCCAGAATAAGGATGAAGAGCGAAAGGCTCTCATTTACTGAACTGAGTTTAGTACTGAGTTTAGACTGCATAGATTCAGTGCTACCTTTAAATATGCAGTTAAAGTTCTGAAATGAGAGAACTTTCCCAATGAAACGAAAAGTTCCACATAACAGAGTCTAGGGAGACAAAAAGGCTTGTTGGAAAGACCAAAGCACAGTGTACATGTAGAGAGGAACTGGAGAAAAGAATTCTGGGCTGGATATGACTAAAGACAACTACAAAACTTTAAATATTATTTTTATGAATCAAACTAACAAAAAATAACTCAGGTTACAGCAAAATTTAGGGAAAACACCTGCTAATGGATTTGGATAATGAAAAGGATTATTCTTTTTCCTGGACTTTTGAATGGGTGATTCTTTGTAAGAACCAGAAAAGCAATCATTGAAAAACGAATCCCACTGAAAGTGAGACAAGATAATTTCAGGTATTAGAGTTATTGAAGACCTGACAAGGATGCTGCCTTCTGGTTGAGACCTAACAAGGGCACGTGCATGAGATTTGCTGTACTAAAGGCAGAGAATCTACACAGTGAGGCCCCTATAAAGCATAATTGGGTATAAAGCCCCCTAAAGTGTAACTGGGTAGGTAACTGTCTACCAGTTACGCTTTAGCTTGAAGCTTTTTTAATTTAACCCCTTTAACTGAGTCTAAATCAAAGGCCCTAGCCTTTGTTCTGGCAAATCAGGAATGGAAAAAAATATATAGAATATCTCTTTATTGCCATATGAAAGTAGAAGTCTATATTCTTCCATTTTACATTAAAAATAAATCACAGGTGTCTGTATGTTTTGGTTCGACTCTTCAGAAATACAAGGAATGTTATGCGTCATTTACAGCAGAACTTTGGAGATATTGTATGTAAGTTTTACTGTCATTAGACCACCTGAGGCCTCATCTAAAAAGTCAAAATTATGTCACTAATATCAGGTAAAGCATTAAACAGAATTCAGCCAAACTGGTTCAAAACCTTTTACTAAAATTCTTAATTTGATTCAACTTGATGTGAGCCACTACTTTCACTTTGATTCAAAATACTGTTTAGGCACTGCATGTCCATTTTCAGTTTGTTTGTTTGTTTGTAGCCAATTTAGATGACTTTGCATTGGTTACATCAACTAGGAAGAAAACACCAAATTGATGCTGCCTAGTCGAAGTTGGGAATTTAGCTAACTTCTGCAGTAAACACCAGTAACCGTAGGTGAGCAAAATGAAGTGGTATAAAAATTAAGCTGGTCTAATAAACATGCTGAATTCTGTGCTTTAATATCAGCAACTAATGAAGAAAAGTTGCACAGGTGGTTTTAGAAAGGGGAAATAAAAGCACAGGTGGAACAGAGTGGGAAAGAAAAGGAAAAGCAAGAGGAAAGAAAGAAGTGTTTTTAAAAATCTGTCAGGCTAAGAGGATTAAGAACTCAGAATTCTTTACTGTATTGTTTTCATTTTCCATGGGCTTTTTATAAGCTTTGCTGTCAACTATCTGGTGAGAACCCATATGCATGTTATTCTGGTTTAGGGTATTTTCCATCTGGACCCTTTCAGTTCTGGCAAATGAGATCCCATATTCTGTTATCTGCACCAAAATTAACATGAACATAACAACATTCCTTGTTAAAGTTTCCTCCTTGCTTAGTTAAGAACTTTCAATAACTTCCAAGTTATTTGCTATAAATTTTTAGTATCCTTGCCACTTACAACAAATATACTTCAGTAAATAACACAAATTCCTCTACCTTGTAAAGTTCTGCTAGTTTTAACCAGGTAGAAGTTAAACTACTCTGGTACAAAGTCTATTCATGTAATGATACAGTCAGCAGGAGCTATACCTATAAACTGTGAACAGCCTGTGATGAGGAATATCTCCTTGCTCTTTGATCTAATTTCTGCTTGAAATCCCTTCTTGATTGCAGTGCAGGATTCTGCTGTGTGATGTCCCTCACTCTGCCAGTCAACAAGATAACATGGCAAAGGCACCTGCCCAAGTGTCCCGCTGCGGCAGAAGTCAACGCCTTGCAGCATCACAACCAATGGGCAAAAGGAACATGTGTGACTAAAGAAAGGCTTAATACTTGAATATGCCTGGAATCATTCTTATCTGCAACAAACAAAAGCTCTAGATCAGGCAAGACCTGGAATTCCCTTCAGCCAATCTGTGGTGTTCCTATTTTAAGGTCTCTCAGCAGGCTTTCAATTCCTTTAGTAAAAATGTTCAGCGTTTTGGAGCCTACCATGCTGTATTACACTTTTATTTTAGTATTAGCTGAACCAATCTACAAAGGATGTTGAGAGTTTATCCCAAGAGCACACCAAACCAGCAAATCATCTTGTGATTCAGAATACTGTGGGAAATATCTGTTCTCATCCAAACAAAAAAGGACGTTTGATTCTACAGTTCAGCCACATACATACTTTACACCAGGAAACAGGAAAAGACATCTTGAATTTCCTGAGAATATTTTGGGAGAATGCCTAATTTGGTAATGCAATTTTAAGTTGTGTTTGAGGGTTTTTTGGTCCAAGTTTGAGGAAGATGTGATTTCCTGCTATGGAATCCTACCTTAGCAATACCTTTAAAGTAGTAAATGTCTAGTATTTATTACTCTTTAGCTGGGGCCAAGTAACTTAAAAGCAACAGGTACTGAATTATTTAATTGATACAAGTTCACAAACTAGGCCAAGTTAGTTTTCCTGCATCTTCCTACACCAAACCCCTGCATCTCACTACAGGCCTCTGTAACACCTCATGTCTTAAGGACTGGAGCTCCAGCAAACCACAGTTGCATGGCCAGCACCTGCACTCCCAGACCCTAGCTGGGGAACTGGTGACCTTCTGCACGGACCTCTGGAGATCATCCAGGCCAAGCCAACTGCCAAGGCAGGGTCAGCTGGACCAGGCGACACAGGAACACGTCTACACAGGTTTTGAATGCCTCAGGAGAGGGAGAATTCATGCATGACCTTCCTGGGCAGCCTGTTCCAGCGCTCTGCCACCCTAAGTGGCAGCTCTTCCTCGTGCTGAAGTGAAATTTCCTGTGTTTGAGTTTATGGCCACTGCTTGTCCAGTCACTGGGCACCACTGAAAAGAGTCTGGCACCATCCTCCTGGCACCCTCCTTTGAGATCTTTACATGATGAATCCCCTCTCAGGCTTCTCCAGAACAGGCGCAGTTCCTGCAGTCTCTCCTCATAAAAGAGATGTTTCAAACCCCAAATTATCATCGTGAGCCCCCGCTGGACCCTCTCCAGCAGCTCCCTGTCTCTCTTGTACTGAAGTGCCCAGAACTGGACCCGGCACTCCAGACGCGTCCTCGCAAAGCGATGTCCGCGGAGGCGGGAAAAGGCCAGAGGGCCGGGAAGTGTCAGCCCAAAGCCAGAGGGGCGGCGGGCAGGCTCCGCTCGAGCGGCGCGGCTCGGGCCGCGGCCCCGCAGCCACCCTCCGCCCCGCGGCGGGGCGCGCGCGCTGCCGGCCGCGCGCACGGGCGCTGCCCCTTTCTAGTACCTTCCCCGTTGCGCTGCGTCATCACGGCGCGCGGCGGCCGGGCCGAGCCGTTTCCGGTGTCGCGGACGCGGCGCGAGCGCTCGGCTGGAGCCCCCGGGAGCCGGGAGCCGGGAGCCGGCGGCCGGGCCCCCTGCCCTGCGGTACCTTACCCTACCCTACCTTACCTTACCCTGCCCTGCCCTGCCCTGCCCTGCCCTAACCTGCCCCGCCCCGCCCCGCCCCGCCCGCGCGCGGCAATGTCGGACGGAGCGGAGGGACCCGCGGGGAGCTCTCCTGGTTCCCCCACCCGCGACTCTGCCGGTGTCTCCGAGCCGCGGATCATCAAAGTCACGGTGAAGACTCCCAAGGAGAAGGAGGAGTTCGCCGTTTCCGAGACCAGCAGCATCCGGCAGGTAAGGGGCGGCGGAGCAGGCTGAGGGGGCCGACGGGGCCACGTTGGGGTCGGGGCCGAGCGGAGCGCCTCCCGGCAGGGGAGCGCCCGCCCGCTTCTCCCGCCTCCGGCGGCGCGGGGCGGGGGCCCAGCGCGGTGACAAAGCAGCTTTTGCTCGCCCGGGTCGCGCTAGCTGCTGTTGGGCGAGCACCAACACCGATCCCGGCCCGGGAGAGGACTGCTGCCATCTGAGGCTAGCGGGGGTAGTGGGGAAATGTGCCGCTTCGTACCCCCTTCACCGACATCTCTGTTGCACTGCAGAGGGCCGGCTCGGAAGGTGGATGTAGCTCATTCGTGAGGTCATTGAGTCGTAGAATCGTTTGGGTTGAAAGGAGGCATTAAAAATCTTCCAGTTCCCCTGTCGCAGGAAGGGACACCTTCAGCTAGACCAGATTGCTCAAAGCCCCGTTCATCCTGGCTTGGAACACTTCCAGGGATGGGCCATCCACAGCTTCTCTGGCAGCCTGTTCCAGTGCCTCACCACCCCCACAGTAACGAATTTTTTCGTAATTGCTAATCTAAACCTCCTCTCTTTCACTTTGAAGCTATTGCCTCTTGTCCTGTCAGCACATGTTCTTGGAAACAGTCTTGCCTCATCCTTCCTGTAAGTTCCCTTCAGGTACTGGAAGGCCACAATTAGGCCACCCCAAAGCCTTCTCTTCTCTCATTTTCTAGCTGTGAGTTGTCCTGGTTTGAGCTGCCTGGTTTTGGTGGTAGTTGTCTCACTGGCTGGCTAACATGACTGTAGACATATGCAGTCTACTTGTATCTCTCTGTTTCCGGTGTTTCTTTTGATTTAACACTGTCTTTAGAAACAGCAAGTCGGCCTTCAACTTTGGGAAGTTGTAGCCTTGTACTGTGTTTGTAAATTCTGCAGTCTCCTGTACTTTGATGTGTTAGTTACAGAGATGGTACTTAGCATGGCGTGGTTATGTCAGGTAACCAAGGTATTCGGGATTTTGTGCCTTCCTGTGAAAGTCTGTGAAAGCCCCAGCTGCCTCTGTCTCAAACTAGTGACACCTGCTGATTCATCGACCCTGTTTCCTGCAAGTCTTCTAGTTTTGTAGAAGGTTTGCTGTGCAAGAATTGACTGAAACTTAATTTAATTGAATTAGAAAGCAACAAATCATAGAAAAGATGCTATCAAAATGTAAAAACGCAGAGTCTCCTGCTTATAAGAAATGTCGACATTGCTAGATTCAGAACTTATTTAATTTTCCACAGGATTTCCCAGTTTTCTTCTTGAAATGGCTCTAAATGTGGCAACTTTGTGCTATTCCACAATTTTTTGTGTGTCATTGGTATTGAAGACCTCATCAAAAAAAGATTACATGTCTGAAAGCGCCACTAATGTCTAGATACAGAACTTGGCATCATTTGTTAAGTGTGAGCTGAAGGACACTGTCTGGTTAATAGAAGAGGATATAAAAGATGAAGTAAAGCCTGAGAAATTTCAAATGTAGTGCTAGCACTTCAACTAGACTGTCAGACTTTCGTTTTACCTAGTTGCTGTGAATAGAGAAAATGCTAATATTTCTTCCAATTTTTTTGTCCTGAAGTCTAGTCTACATTCATTTTGGTTTTCTGTTGTTGTTTTTTTTTGTTTTGTTTTTTGGTTTTTTTTGGTTTGTTTTTTTTTTTTTTTTTTTGTTTTTTTGTTTTTTTGTTTTTTTTTTTTCTTTTTTACATCAGTGTTTGGGCTAGAAGTGTCCCTGACCTGAGTTTCATTGTGGTTTTCTCCAGCTGCCAATGCATTGCAGCTGCTTTCTTGTCTTTAGTCTATTGGCAGCTGCAATGTTGTCTGTTGTGAGCTGCTCTCTCTGCAAGCTTGATCTAGGCATTTCTCCCAAAAGTAAAATGACTGTGTTTGCTTTTTAATGTTGTCCACTGCTTTCCCAGCAAGCTCAGTCTGAAAGGGGTGCTTTCATTTCTCTGTTCTCCATAGATTTGTGAGCAGCATCAATGCAGTTTTTGCAAAAGTCTTTGCAATTTGGGGGCTTTTGTTTTGTTAGGATATTTCAAAAGAGAGATTCATACACTGAATCTGACCTGAGGATTGGGTTTGTCCTGTAAAGCAGTCAGCCATTAGTTGGGTCTTTTGGAAATAATAAACAGATTTACTTTAGCTGTGAATTTTGTAGTACATTTGACTTTTAACAGGTTTGTTTCAGATTTGAATACTTGTGGAGCTGCCAGGTTTTCAAATAAATAGTTGTCATAAACTGAAATGGTTGTACAACCTATCAAGAGCATGAATTTTTACTGAAAGCAGTCATGCAAGTTTAGGAAATTAACAGAGGACACTACTTCAGATGTCTTTGTTGTCTACAGATATCTTAAACTGTGAGTGTTGTCTCTTTTGGAACTGTTATTAAAATATTAGATCTTCAGTTATAACTTAGTTTCTTATGAAGTAAGAGTAAGATTGTCCTGCTGGGTTGACCATTGTATTGAAGTCCCAGGCAGTGTAACAGCACTAAGAAATGCACTGTCCCCGTAGTGTGACTAATATTGCCTTTTTCTCTTAAACTGCAAAAATGAGCTGTTGACAAAAATAACTATCAACAGTAGATGCAATGTTTCTAGAACCAGCCTTGAAAATAGGTTAATCTCAAATAACAGGCAAGTTGCACATCTGTTCAAAGGCATCTGTGATCAGCAAGTGGTTTGTACAGTTGAGATAGGTGGGCCAGTAACTTATAGGCTGAAAAAAAACCCCCAAAAAACCCAAAAAAACTCAGCAAGAGAAACTCCCTCAGTATATTTCTACAGCTAACATTAGAACTTAAAGAATTGAGTTGTTTATTTCTTTATGCTCATTTCAGAATACTGCTAGAACATGAGCCTAGATTTTCTAGGAAAATATTTTCTGTCGTCAGAGCCAAATTTAGGGGTAAAAAAAATATATTTTATGTTGCCCATTAGTGTAAGCCATGTCTGCAACTTTTCTGTCAAGAGTTTTTCCTGTATTGGAAGACTTCAGCAGAGTGGATTTGTTACTGTGATCCTGTGTTGTGCAGCTAGAACAGTGAGTATGCAGCTTGGTATGGAAAACAAACGAAGTACAAAGCTTCTCTGGGAGATCAGTTGATTTCAACTGCTGTCTATTTGTATCATCTTCTCTGAAAATTGGTTGTGCTTTGCACAGTTTGGCTCAGTATTAGGACAAAGACCAAATATTTGCATTCTTGACTGGGTACAATACTGGTCTTTCTCAGAGTGGAGACTTAATGAATACACGATGGGTAAAAGATGAACACCTATAAATTTGTTGACTTTAGCTGACCGTGACAGTGCTGATACTCCAGCTCACTGAAACTGTCTCGTGTCCTTTGATTTCTTCCTTCAGTTTATTTTCTGAGTTTGTGGCAGTACAGTCTTTGCAACTTCTTCCTTAGCAGAGTTGTCTTAATGTGTTTGGTAAAGCCTGTATACAAAGAAAAAGTATGCTCATTTTAGGAGCAACTCATGTCTTAGTGGATGACTTGAATTGTTTGAGTATTGAGGTGTTGGAACCGGTTATGTGGAAAAACAGTTTTATTACGTTCATAAAAGATGGAGTTTTGGAAGAGTTAAAGCTTGCTGATGCTTCTTGATGCTGTTTTAGTGCCCTGTGTTGACATTTGCTGTATTTGTGAGTTATTATAACTGGTCCAGAGTCACTGTCTGTGCGTGTGTAGCGCACCGGAAGATACTGAGTTGTCCATTCTGTGAGCATTACAGCTCTGAGACAGAGTAACCTGTCTAGCTGTGTGTTATTAGCTTCTGGGCCAACAAACTGGATACGGTAAATCTGTGCTAATAATTTCAGAAACTTAAAGTTCTTGCAGAGAATGATGTTCTTGCAGTCCTTTGACTATATGAAAATTTCACAGCAATGCCCATCAGGAAGAGTTAGTGAAATTGAGTTTAGCTCCACAGAAAACAGATTAGATCTGTTTGCAGGTTTAGGGTTTTTCCCCCCCCTTTTTATTTAGCTTCAGCGTTTACATAGCATATCTCTTCAGTGTGGAATAGTTTTCAGTAACAGCATATGTAACAGCTTCTAGTGTGTTTTTTAAAGTAGGTAAAAACAAATGTGCTTTCTGCACTAGACTAAACTACAGATAAAAATCCCTGAGTTACTTAATTTTAAGTGTACATGTATCCATTGTGTTGAGACTACTGATTTTTGTCAAGTGGAGAGCTTCTAAATTTTTGATTGAAATTACAGTACTGTTTATGGTTGAAACTTTAAATCCATAAATCCAGGATTTCATTTTTGTGCCTGGATCTCATGATCCCAAATTGGTAGTCATCTGCTTTACACACAGGCGTAAATGTTAAAGTGTTAAAGCTTTGGGTAGCTTTGGTATCTTTCCTGGCTTGCATATGCTTTTAGTATTTTATGTAATGTTTTCCCTTTTAAGAAACTGTACTTTATAGGAACAATTCTTTTAACATGATTCAATTCTGTTTCACTGTTTTTCTGTAATCCAGGGATTACTGAATGCTACAAACAAAATAGGTTGGAACTGTATAATGGAATCCAGTCTGTTCTTTGTTTCCAGGATTGTGATTCAGGTTTCTGTTGTTTCTCAGGTGTCTCAAGGCACTTGAATACACAAAGCATTTAGTGTTAGGTTTTCCATCGTCTGTGTCTCAGTGCATTGTAACGCATCTGTGTGATTCTTTATGGAGCCTGCCTTGTGATATACTCTGATTGTACTTATTTCTTAACCTGGGGTTCCTCCCCCCCATTTTGTGATATCAGAATGGTTTTATAGCAACGGTAGGTGATTATTTGATAGAAGAACCTTCAAAAGTGAAAGTATATTGACTTTATTGGCTTAGTTAGGTGTAGCTCAGAGATATTGGTGGCCGTAGTACTCAACAGGTGTTTTCTGATAAATGACTGGCAGACAGAGTAAAATAAGAAAACCTATTGAAGTAGTAGTGTGAAGTGTCTTTTGTGTAGATACCTCTCTGCATAAAAGTAAGACATTCATATTTATATTTTTAGGTTTTTTTTTTAAATGTTATCTATGTCAGATGCATTTGTCCTGTGAATTTGTTTTGCTAAAATCCCTCACCCTCAGTCAGAAGTGTCACACAGTTTAAAAAAATTGCCATGTGCACAGTTCAAAAATGCCAACAACATAGAAAACCTTAATGAATAATTAGCTCTGGTAAAAGTGTCATGTAAAGGTTATAAAAACCAATCAATATTTCAATCAAGTGACTGTAAACCTTGTCTCTGTAAAAAAGGTCATTGTCTGGGAGTAAAGTTAGGGTAAAATATTACGAATTTGGAAGATACGGTGACATGGTGTTCTGGTTTTGACTGGGACAAAGCTAAAAGCTAATCTTCTTAGCTATGTTTTGTATTAAGTGCAAGAATAATCTGGGTAGCAAACCAATTTTGGCTTTTCCTAACAGTGTTGTTTTTTAGGAATGATACTCCCTAACTTAGTGACCCCACTGAGACTTTACAAACCACACTGCCTTTCTCTCTCTCTCTCTCTCTCACCTCTCCCTCTCCCCCCTGAGCCTGAGTGCTTTATTTGTTTGTTAAATAATGTTGAATGTTGTATAAATTAGTTGAGTTGTATAAAGACAAAAATAACTCTGAAAGAGAGGAGTTGAAGCATTTTCTATTTTTATGCAGCACAAAAACCTCAGTGGGTTAAGTTGAATCTTACTGTCTTGTAACTTAAAAAGCTTTTCTCTCTTTTCACTCTTCTTAAGTTGTCAGTCAACCAAGGCATGCTGGAGAGGAGAGTTGCAAGCACAAAAGGTCAAGATCACAGGTCGGGATAAGAACAGTTTACTGGAAGCAGCAATGAGATAAGAAAACAAATATTAACAGCAACAATGCTAATGACAGAGGGTGCAAAAAAATCAATGATTGACATGGAAAAAACTCCCTTGATAACTGACAATACTGAACATCTCTCTCCACCATGTTTTCTTGAAGGAACCCCTTCTCCCTGGGTTCCATTTTCCCAGCTGCTGTCAATGACAAGAGGTGGTATAGAATGACCTCTGGGTCCTAGCCATGCCCCGTCCTCGCTTCTTCAGAAATTAACCCTTTCTTGGCCTGAGCCAGGATAGTGCTTATTTTCAGTTTGTGTTGCTTTGCCAGTGATCAGGTACATAACAAACAGGGAGAGAGTAGATTGCCAAGTGCTTTTATGGGAGAAGCGTTGCTTCTCCAAACAAAGGCTTGGAAAAGTGCAGTAGCTTGCTGAAGAATCCCTAAAGGGAATAGAGATGGCTAGAACTCGAGTTGTGAGCTCTTTACACTACCATGTGCTGCTGCAGTTCACCCTTTATGGGCTGCTAGCCTTTTAAGCTCATCAAGAATCTGAATTTGAGTTTTGAAATGTGGGGTTTTTTGTGAGTTTGATTTGACTGCAGACATTTGAGGAAACAATTTTATTGTGAAACTAGCATGGGTCATTGGCAAAGCCACCATAAGATAGTAACTCCATTAAGACATGAAAGATAGTACTCTTACATAGAGGCCTTATTTTGTGTGTTCTTTCTAGCTATGGTTTATCTGTTGTGGGCCAAAAGTGCTTGTATTCCTGCTTGAAATGACAAATTATTGTCTTCCTTCCTGTATGGTGTCCTAGAGTTGTGCAATGAAACCCTGTTTTTACTGACTCACTGTAAATCAGTCATAAGATGTCCAGTTCATGATTCATCCCAAAAGGAAACCACAGCTATCAGCTGTAGCCATGAG
This sequence comes from Motacilla alba alba, assembly GCF_015832195.1. Classification (NCBI taxonomy): domain Eukaryota; kingdom Metazoa; phylum Chordata; class Aves; order Passeriformes; family Motacillidae; genus Motacilla; species Motacilla alba. The sequence continues at coordinate 51,336,694 of NC_052046.1, forward strand.
TATATTTGGTTCTTACTTCTTGGGTCAAGAGAACCTGTAACCATTAATTCTGTTGTATAAAAGAAAGCTGGAGCTCATCAAAGTTTGCTTCTGAGACTGCTCAGTGTGGGTGTAAAACAGACTGGAGTTCAGTCAATATGCTTAACAGTGTATGTTGTTAGGAAAGACAGTTGAAAGTTTAAATATTATGGGTGTGTTTTGAAACAGCAGTGCCAAACAAGGTAATACTGTGTCAAAATCTTTCTTTGTAGTAGAACTATTTGAGAGACTGCTGAGAATGAAAACTGCAGTTCAGTCTTCTATGTACGAACATTTGCTTCCATGTCATCTTCTATTGTGTTCAAAAAAGATTTTCCTGTGCGGAAAGTCAACAACCTTAAATTTTTTTACAGTCATGTAGATAAAATTGTAGCTTAACATTTTCATAGTAGTTGAAGTTTTTAGGGACCTGTTTTCTGTTACTTTCAATGGACTTGGATGTTAATTGCCCAAGACCTCTTCCAGATTGTTACTGTAATTTAATTTTTAAATATGACTTACTAAGCTGAGGTTAAGACAATTTGGGAAAGCATTTTTAAATTTATTTGTTTTCTTCTTTTTATTACTTTATCACAACACTTTGTTTTGTGAGTGGATAGTAAGATTATTACAGTTGCTGGTTCTGATGTCATAAAATGAGTCAACAGAAGCTTTTGAAACATTATATGGTTGTAATATATCAAAGGAAAGTTTGAATGTTAATACTTTCACTTTACCTGGAATAACACTTGACCAGATTCTTCCAAGGCCAAGTTGTCAGATGTTAATAGGTTAATGTTTAAGTTATGGATCTGCTCTGCAAAGTGACAGTGCAAAACAATATCTGGTGTAGTCAGCTGTTCTACTTCATGTGTATTCAGATATTTGCTTTGTTTGGTGACAAAGTGTTTACTTTGACTAGCTCAGGTACCAGTATGAATTTGTTCAACATTAGACAGCATTTTGTAGTGTCCATCTGTACCTTGCAAAAAGCTTAAGAGGCAATCAAGTTGAGCAAGTGTATTGAAAGTCCTAGATTGCTTCAGAGAGTTCAGGTTTTTCTTCCATGTGTCTTAACATTGAACAAAAAAAGGCAACTTTTGTTAATGCTGATTATTTTAAAGTTGCTATGGAGATAAGGGTATTTGGCATGGAATTGAAAATATAAACAAGAAGTGCTGGTGTGTTGCTAAAAAGCCAATGAGTGTTCTCAATATGGAAAACTACACTGCTTTTGTATTTGTAGTAAGTAAAAAAGTAAAAAAATAGTTTATGTAAACAAGTTAACTTGAGGTAAAATGGCAATTTGTGCAAAGTCCTTCAACAACACGAGCTTTGGATTTGTTCTAATTAATTTCAAATCTAGAAGTTGCCATGCTTTGAGGAGAATGTAACCTTGAATGAACTCACTCTGGTTAAGAATGCTTTTTACTTTTCTCTCTAGGAAAACCAGGCCTCTGTCTAGACATTAGTCCAGTGTTTTAGTCTGATTCCCACTGTGTTTCTCTCCATGTATTTTTCTAATAATCATTTAAAAAATTGACATGATTTTACATTATTTTTACTGTATTCGGTTACTAGAGGAGTGCAGTGAACTAGTTTCCTTGAATACTCTAGGTTTCAAGTATGTTGAAACATTATTTTCACAACTTTGAGTTCTTTCAGAACTTTGAGTTCTTTTCTATGCTCAGATATGACTGAATACCTTTGTAGTACCACAAGGCGTAATATTATTGCAATGATGTAAAACTTGCATTTAGAACAATAAAGCAAATGAGCTGACATTGTTGGTTGAATTGTTACATGATAATTAAAGGATGAGTCACTGCATTAGGAGAATTGGACAGAAATCACCATTTCCAGCCAGTGACGCTGAACTCCTTCTGCTTTTGGTTCTCCCAGTGGATGAAGTATTTTAACTGTAATTTACTGATACTGTTACTTAGTTAAGCTGTGCAAACTGAAGATCTAAACAACACCAAAATTAATTTTTTTAGAACTGCCTGAATTTCCATCATCATAATCTGTCATAATTTAAACCCAGCCAGCAATTATCATGCAACTGCTTCCTCACTTTCCTCCTGCCTAGTGAAATGGGGAAGAGAATCAGAAAAAAAAGAGTAAAACTCAGGGATTGATATAAGAACAGTTTAATATTTAAAACAACAACAGTAATAAAAATAACAATAACAATCATAGTAATTAATGAGAGGGAGATGATGCACAGTAGAGTGGCTCAGCACCCACTGTCCGATGCCCAGCCTCTTCCCTTCGCTGGCAAATGCTCCAGCCACTGCCCAAGTTGGTGAAAGCAGGGGTTGGGAGAATGAAGAACCATCCTCTGTACATCAGGTTCAAGCCCCATGGGATCTGATGAGATACATCCCTGGGCCCTGAGGGAATAGGCAACAAGTAGCTAAGCCAGTAGCCATCATATTTGCAAAGTTGTAGCAGTTCTCTGTGGAAGTTCCCACAGACTGGATAAGGTGAAGCAGAGCATCCATATATTTTTGGGAAGGGAATTGGGAAGATTCAGGGAACTGCAGGCTGGTCAGTCTTACCTCAGTGCCTGGCAGGATCATGGAACAGAACCTCCTGGAAATCATGCTAAGGAACATGGAAGGTGGGGAGAAGATTGGTGACAGTCAACACAGCTTCACTAAGGACAAATGCAGTGGTTGCCTGTGATGGGGTTGCAGTGGTGGCAGATGAGGGAAAAGTGAGTGATATCATCTACCTGCACATATGTAGAGTGTTTGACACTGTGCCACATTACTTGTCCCTAAACTGGAGACAGATGGTTTTGACAAATTGACTACTCAGTGAATAATGAATTTAAAGGGTTGTGGTGAATGGCTCATTGTCCAAGTGGAGACCAGTGATCAGTGGTGTCCTCAGGGATCAGTACAGGGGCAAGCACTGTTTAACATCTTTGTCAGTAATGTAGACAGTGGCATTGGGTGCACCCCAGCAATGTGTGCCAGTCAGTGTGGTGTGAACGAGGCACTGGAGGAAAGGGATGCCATCCTTGCCAGGCTTAAGAGGTGGGCTCATGTGACCCTCATGAAGTTCAACAAGGCCAATTGCAAGGTCCTACTCTTGGTTTACACACAAGTACAGGCAGGGTGGATTGGGAGCAGTCCTGAGGAGAAGGACTTGGGGGGGTGCTCATGGATGAGAGGCTGGACATGACCCAGCGTTGTGTTCTCACAGCCCAGAAAGTTGATTATATCCTGGGCTGCATCCAAAGCAGCATGGCCAGCAGGGTGATGAAGGAGGATTCTGCCCCTCTGCTCTGTTCTGGTGAGACTCCACCTGGAGTGCTGCTTCAGCTCTGAGGACCCCAGCAGAGGAGGACATGGACCTATTGAACTGAGCTGGGAGGAGACCACCAAGATGATCAGAGGGCTGGAGTACACGTCCTGTCACCACAGGCTGAGAGACTTTTGTTCATCACAGAGAAGAGAAGCTCCAGGGAGACCTTAGAGCAGCCTTTCAGTGGCTAAAAGAAACTTACGTGAAAGATGGTGAGGCACTTTTTACAAGGGCATGGAGTGATGATATGAGGGTAATCACTTTACCCTCTTTAATATTAAGAAGAAATTCTTTACTGTAAAGACACTGGTACAGGTTGCCCAGAGAAGATGTGGATGCCCCATCACAGGAAGTGTTCAAAGCCAGACTGGACTTTAAGTAACCTGGTCTAGGAATAGGTGTCCCTGCCCTTGGCAGAGGAGCTGGAACTAGATGATCTTTACATTCCTTTTCAACAATATTTTTAGGATTCTGTCTTCCATATATGTAGCTGATTTTCTTCCTCTGCCTCAGAAAAAAAAAAAAAAAGCATATGAAGCTAGTCTATTATTTAAGGCGTTTTTGACAGCTAACACTTAGCAAGCAGTCTCTTTTGTAAAAGGTCTTTATGGTAATGATTTCTCAATGAAATGAAAAATATGTTTATTCACTGTGTCCTGAGCTGTAACTTCATTTAATATAGCCGTGTCATGCATTGAATGAGAAAGCAGACTCACCTAAAGTATAACTTTTGTCTGTGTGGAAAGGAATGCTAGTTTTGACACATGGGAGGAAGGCAGCCAAAATACGTCTAAGGAGAGAATATACTCAGTTCAAGCAAAAGAATGGACAAATTTAATCCTCTTTATGGCATTGCGTCATCAGTCCTTCAGCAATGGATGGCTTCAGTGGTGTGCATATTTGTATGTGTGTACTTTCTAGTATATAATTATATGCATACTTTACCATGTGTGATTGAAGTCACAATAGTCTTCAAGAGAAATCAGATTTTTGTTGTCATGACTTATGTAACTAATGATCTAGATGTGAAATTCTTCAGATTTCCTTTTCTGAATGACAAAGAAATATTTCCCACCTTCCTTTGGACAGAAAGAAGTTCAGGAAACAAAAGTATTTCTAGTTTGTGAAATACAGAATATGCAGTACAAGTGAGGTAATACAGCACATGTAAAAACAGGTTGTTCTTAAATTATTTTTTAAAATTGCAGCTCAGTATTTAATTATATAAATTTATAATATAATTTTTTTTGTTTAGTTCAAGGAAGAAATCTCTAAGCGTTTCAAGTCCCACACTGATCAGCTTGTGTTGATATTTGCTGGAAAAATTTTAAAAGATCAAGATACTTTGACTCAGCACGGAATTCATGATGGACTCACTGTTCACCTGGTTATCAAAACACAGAACAGGTAATCTTATTAACAAGTGGTCTTCTGTTTACCTCTAGAGAAGTTAAAGTACTCTGCATTTTTAATAGCTTTCTGCTGGGCAAAACTAGATTTGACTAAATCACCTTAATCAGCTCCTTAGTTACAGCTGCCGCAGGACAGCAGTGAAATTATGAAATTACAGTGTTTTTTAAAATTTATCTCATATTTTAATTTGGTTTATGTTTTTAAACACATTTCTTTTGCTTTTTATTTAGGTTTTTTTGGGGTTTTTTTTTTGGTTGGTTGGTTTTTGTTATATAGCTTTTATTTTTGTTCCAGCTGTGTTTTGGCTTCACAGTTGTTAGATATCATCTCTTACTATCAATGAATATATGTTATGCAGGTTTTCTTTTCACATATGAAAACTTGCAGTGAATCTTTTTCTTTCTTTTTTTTTCCTCTGCAGTGAATTTTCTTTCCTTGTTTTACCAAAACTGTGAATAAAGACTCTGTTTTGGTAAAACAAGGGCAGAAAATTTTTGGGAACTGCTTTAGTATAATGAACTTATCTGTCTAAATAGACTTTTGATTTTAAGGAGTTTTGGGATTTTGGTTTTTTGTGAGGGTTTTTTTTTCTGTTTTGTTTTGGTTTTGGCGTTTTGTTCTGTTTTTTGTTTTTTTTTCCTTTGGTGAAGAAGCAGTAGAATGATGGTAAGAAAGCTGTATCAGTTAGCTATGGTTTGTACACTTCCTGTGAAGTGCCCAAAAATCTTTCCAACAAGTAGAGCAATAGATCCCTCAAAAGCAGTTTGTTATTAGTCAATAACGTGTTCATTCTTTTAGAGTGAAGGTGGTTTTGCTCCTGTTCTACTTAGGTCTTTTCTGTTTAAGGTGAGGATCCCCTCTGGTGTGGAAATGTCATATGTTGAAGGAAGGAGCATGAAGTGTAGGAGAGAACAGAAGTAGGCTTTCCCTTTCAAGACCTTACCAAGACACAAAGGCTGGCTAGTAACATTAGCATTAAATACAAATTCTTGTTGCAATTAGTATCATTATCATTAAATGTAGGTACTTTTTGAAATTGATACCTTCAGTTCTATATTCATGCCCTGGAAGGATTATATTCCCTGTCCTGGAGTCAAAATACATGTCTGTACTGTCAGAGGTCTCCCTTTCGTGCCCTGTGCCTCCTCCACCTGAAATTTAGGCTGATACAAGCCTTGCCAGTCTTGGATATGTTATTAGGTAATACTGCAGTTCTGTTCCTTTTGCATCTGAATGAGTATTCTGCTGTTGCTATTTTTTGTTGCTTTTTTTGCTTACAGTCTTACGTATGACAAAGGCACCATGCGTACTACTAAGAGGATGCTTTTGACTTGCACAGTCCTCAGAGGGTTTATAGTTTGGACCTACTGTAGCTATGCATACTGAAATACCCCTGCCAGCCTCTTGGACCTTCTTGCACTTTGCCTCTGAGCAGAGGAACCCTCAGGACACAAATGTCAAATGTGTGGCTTTTGGGGAATTTTCGGCGTTCCTGCACCTGTCTTATCAGTGTTGCACTCCATGACTTCATTTGTGCCTGCTTTTTTTTGAATCATTTTAGAAGACTGTATTTCTACTATCTGCCGAATGTTTTAATCATGTCTGTGAAAATGAAGTATGAACTAAGAACTACAGATCCTTTGCATGTACATGTGCTGTGTTCAAATGATGCATTGAAGTTTTCACCTACTAGCTTTGCTTGAATAAACTAAAAACATGATAAAACGTGCTGGAGAGAATGAAAATCAGCATTGTCCTGAAATATCTCAGTTGTATTCTTGCTAAAATATCTATATTTTATGCTTGTCTTGAAAGACAAGATTTAGACCCTGCCAGTGTGGCCTGGAGCATGGTGATTTTTGATCATGAGTATCAAGATTGATTTGTTCCTAGCTACTTTATGCTATACCATTTACTTTTCTGTTGACTCTTGCTGTTACTGTTGCTGCTGTGTATCTGAAAAAGTAGAAGTTATTTTCCAAAACTGGATCTGAAAGTGATCTTTTCCCTCCTAAACTATGTTATTAGATGAGTAATTTCAAAATAGGAGCCTCATATATCCGAGCCAAATGCTTGTTAAAAAAAAGATTACTTTTTCTACTGTGCTATATTTTCCAGGCTGCTACAGACTTTCAGTGCAATCTTGTAACCTGTCTTCTGCTGTGTCAGAGTAGCAGTGAATGATTAGCAATGGACAGTGAAGATACATGGAATTTCTGAATAGAATTCTAGGTCAACAGGTGTCATTTGTTCCCAAGTGCTGGAAGGAAATATAATGGCAAAATGGGTATAAAAGGTGAAGGTGATGTGCACTTGACAGGAATATTGCTGAAGCATTGGAGGCTCCCAGGCTTGACACTCACATGAACCATTATCTTCAGAGAATATGCCCCAATTTGCATAGGAGCACTATTGAACTTCAGCTTTCAGTGTCATCTACTTTTCTGTCACACTTTTGAGAACCTTTCATGTCTATTACATGAAGTAGCATAGTTGCTTCTCCAAATAGTTTCTCAGTTGAAAATACAAATAGGATTTGGTGCTTATTGTTTTTCTTTTGCATATGGAGGAAAGATGTGTATGTTGTCTAGATGAAAGAAAACCAAATATCTCTTGCAGGAAAATCACAATAAGTATATAGTCTATAATCTTTCTCATTCATGTTACAGCTGCTTGGCCAGTTATAGTCATCTTGTGTTCAAAGTTTGCAGTTGCTGATAATGAAGTTAAAGAACTCATAGAAACCTCAGGAGAATTTCTGATTTTAAAGCATTTTTCTGATTTTTTTTGTATGGTTGTTTTGTTTTTTTTTTTCCCCTGATGTTTGCATGAGTGGAGCAAGTGCAGAGTTATGTTATAGGAGAAAGGTCCTCCAAGGTGAACTGAAGTATGGAGTTTAGTGCACTGGCAAATTCTCAAATCTTTTTGTGACATCTGAGTTCATAGTTTTGAAAAGTATTTTATTCCATAGTACTGCAAACATAGGCATTTGTTGATTGTTGAACCACAGTGGAGAATTGATTTGGGTTTCAAAGCAGTCTCTTTTCTTTAGAACAGAGAGGTCAGGTTAACTTTATTCAAGCTCAGTTCCTTGATCTCTTTTACTACAAGGCAACATTTGTCTTTCTGCCCGAAGTAGAAGAGCGTGGTGAGTACACAGCCTGGGCAGCCTTTAGTGCCTGTGCTAAATTATGCTGGCTTTAGCTTCATGTGATTCCATTATCAGCCTTTTTTTGAAGTCTTAAGGGTTTGAGAGTTTGAGATTTGTCTTCTAATAAAATGTGACATTATCTGAATTTCACATTCAATAAAGCATCCTATTAGAGATGTGGCATGAAATAAATTCTGTATTAAATTTGTCAGACTTTATTTCTTGAAGGTGTGGGCTTGTTATCAGTAGTATGTGAATATAGTGAAAAAAGACATGAATCCTTAAAGCAAGATAAGGACAGAGAAATTGGCAATTCATTGGCAAGCATCATGGGGTAGGATGAGAAAGTGGTAATGGCTGCAGTGATACCAATCTGTTTTTTCACTATTTGAAACTACTGTTCTGAAAAACTGATGATGAAGGTGTGTGAGAAAGATTTATTGCAGGAAGCCATCTGGGGATAACTGGGGTTATCCCCAGTTTTTGACCAAGAATCAAAATGTAATTTAAGATTCTGAAGTATAATACTTTAGCTACATTTAATGGCACTACTTAAAATAACTTGTTACACTTATAAAGTTTTAAAATTGCTTTTTTAGATCACAAGACCACCCAACTCAACAGGCAAACACTGCTGGGAGTACTGCTACCACATCAACATCAAGCAGTAGCACCTCAACACCAGCGTCAACAAATAGTAATCCATTTGGCTTGGGTAAGCATATTTCTTAGGTAGAATGGTGGGTATCTTCTCTTGGATTCCCATAATTGTCCCCAAAGCTTTATTACAATGTAGACAAAACTTGGAAAACAAAACTGAAACAAACGCGTCAGCCAAAAAATGGATTACAGATGTATATTGAATTGGCTGTAGAAGGTTTCCGATCAGTCAGTTACCAGAGGAGAGTTGTTTCATTTGTTTTTTATAGAATCACAAAATAGTCTGGTTGGAAGGGATACCTGTTAAGGTGATCTAGTCCAACCTCTGTGCAATTAGCTGGGACATCTTTAACCAGATTAAGTTGCTCAGAGCCCCATCCAGACCTTGAATGTTTCCAGAGATGGGGCATCCATCACCTCCCGGGATAAACTGTGCCAATGTTTCACCACAAACTTCACTACAAGATTTGTACTGTTTCACCTTCAGTGGTAAGGTGCTACTGACTTAAAAATTATAACCTATTTCCATAGTTGTGGTGGGGTTTTGTTCCATTCTTTTTTGTCTTTTTTTTTTTGCATTTGGGAGTGGGGAAGAGGGAGATTGGAAAAGCCAGTTATAGTAAGCAGATGATTTCTTAGCTTTTAATGGTTCTTTGGTCTGTCTAGTACCTTCTGAAAACTCCTGTCTGGATTGAGCAAAACGCAAAAATTCAAAACATAATTAACTCTTGGTGCATTATTACCAAGAGGAACACAGGTTCTGCATTTAATTAGAATGGGGAATATTACTCATATTGGGAGTTCACTGTTAAGTTATAGTCTAACCAAGAGGAGACAGATAAATGATTATTACGAATGCAATTGTTAAGTGTTGCTGGAGGGAGCGGGACATGGACCTAAACCCCTCAAACTCATTTCTTGTATCTTGGCTTTGGAAACGAGAACAAAAGTTGTTAGAATTATAAAAAAAAAAAATATGAATAAAGTTGGTTGGATTTTTAGTTATGTGACTTGTTCTTTAAGGAAGCATACCCTTAGTGAGTAACTCCTGAACAGCCTTGCAAAAATGGGACTGTCCATTCATTTTTGTTACTTTGAAGTATGAGATATGTTCAAGTATTTTGTATTTAGAAAGAATCTTGATGTGATTGGAAGTATAGTCAGTCATATTTTTTCATCCTCTTAAAGGTGGCCTTGGAGGTTTGGCAGGCCTGAGTAGCCTGGGCTTAAATACTTCAAACTTCTCAGAGTTGCAAAGTCAGATGCAACGACAACTTATGTCCAACCCGGAAATGATGGTTCAGATAATGGAGAATCCATTTGTTCAGAGCATGCTTTCAAATCCCGACCTGATGAGGCAGTTGATTATGGCTAACCCTCAAATGCAGCAACTGATACAGAGAAATCCAGAAATCAGTCACATGCTGAATAATCCAGATATAATGAGACAGGTATGTAGAAAGATCTATTAGTTCGTGACTTGTGATTCTCCTGTTATGTAAAGAGCCAGAATTGGACATGCTTAGTGGAGTGTGTAAACATTCTTTAAGTATTTAGTCTTACTCGAAATCCATAAAAGGTTGCCATAGACAAACAGTGTCTACATTTCTTGTTATTAATGTCCAAAATAGACTGATATTTCAGAAAATCTTCAGCGTAGTTTTTGAAAGTCATTGAATACATGTCTTCTGGGGCTAGAACTGGATGTGGCTGTCTGCCCTTGAAACCTGTTGTCTAGCCAGGAATTTTATCATAAGTAGTAATTCTCCAAAATACTGCATATTTTCATTGTGTCTCACTGTGAGTACTTCTAAATGCTTTTTAAATTGAAAGATAAATGAGATATGTTGTGTGGCAAAATGTACCAAAACCCAGAGATTAATAGATGCTTTTGAAATTGTATGTATTTATTTTAAATTTCATACTATAGGCTGCCTGCTGTAGTGATGTTAGAAATAGTAAGAATTAAGGTAGAATGCTGGCTAAATACCGAATTGTGTTGATTCACACTGTTCTGACAAGTTGATTCAGCTCTGATGATAATTTTAAACTGGGTTAGACAGGGATAACTGAGATATTGCCAAATGCTGACTTTTTCACTTTAGAATGGATTTCTTATTAATACAGATTAAACGTTCCACTTCTCTAGACACTAGAACTTGCTAGAAACCCTGCAATGATGCAGGAAATGATGCGAAACCAGGACCGAGCATTGAGCAACCTTGAGAGTATACCAGGGGGATACAATGCCTTGCGGCGTATGTACACAGACATTCAAGAGCCAATACTGAATGCAGCACAGGAACAGGTGAGAAAAGATTACAAATGACACAGAAAGAAAATAGTTTTTTTACATAAAATAATTTAAGTAATTCAAATTTCCAGATGTTTACTTGACAAAACAATTTTTGAAACTTGAAGTTGTTATGCAGCCTTTTACTCTTGAAAGAGCTTAAAAATCCTGTGTTCTTCTGAGCCTGAAGAAATACAGCTATCACTTTGTGTGACTGAGGAGCTATTTTAAAGTTAATAGATTTTTTTGTTACTTAATTTTTAATTTATTTCATTCACTGCCTTAAGATTTGGAGGTCCACTAAAATCCTTTTAAGGGTGTGTTTAGTAACTTCTAACTGAAGGTGAGAAGAATAAAAGATTTTAAAGTCAGAAACCAGTATGCAAGACACAATTTTACTCTGATCAAAATACAATACAGTAGCAACACTACTTTCAAAAAGAAACATGATTTAATTTTTTTTTGGGGGGGGGGGACAGGTCTTAGTATCTCTCAGTATTAGTGTCTTTTCTCAATATTTACATTTAATTACTGTAGGCTGGTGAGTATAACTGATTAGAAGCCATAAACGTTTATTTTCATGTATGATTTAGAAATTTGTAGATGATAAGTGTTTGCTTTCTTTTGTAGTTTGGAGGTAACCCATTTGCTTCTTTAGTAACCAATGCATCAGCAGGAGGGGACAATCAGCCATCTCGTACAGAAAATAGAGATCCTCTGCCAAATCCGTGGGCTCCTCAGTCCAGCTCACAGACTTCTACAACAAATACTGGCACTAGTGGTGAGAGCAGTGGCAGCAGTAATGCTGAAAATAGCACTTCAGGCACAACGGGACAGAGCTCAACTGGACCGAATTTGGGACCTGGGCTTGGAGGTGTGTTTGTTACTGCAACTGTATATATTTGCACATACTTGCAAACTTACTAAAATTATTCCTTCATTAGGCAGAGAGTTTTTGATTCAGTTTTTATTGCTATTTACTTTTGTCGAACATTTTACTATTATTAACATCTTTTGAAGAAAAATAGGAAAAAATATAAAAAAATAATCTAAGTGATAATAATAATTGTACACTGCCTTAATATAACAAAGATAGCGAATCTGCAGATGAATTGTAGCATTTTTTTCTGTTCTAAGGCAAATGGGAAAACAGCTAATAATGTGGATAGTTGATGGGAGTGTGTGTGTTGGGTACAATCTCTGTCTTAACTTTTAGGGTATATGTGTCTGTGTAAGTAGAACATGACTGAGGTAAGTTTCAGGGTCTTAAACTCATGAAAACCAAGTGGTCATATTCTGGGTTTAGATAGTCTGCTTTCTCTGATGATAGTCAGAATGCTTATTAACATGCCCTTTACCTTTTCTTTAAGCTGGTATGTTCAACACACCAGGAATGCAGAGCTTATTACAGCAGATAACAGAAAACCCACAACTTATGCAGAATATGTTGTCTGCACCCTACATGAGAAGCATGATGCAATCATTAAGCCAGAATCCTGATCTTGCAGTACAGGTAAATTGCATTTGGTATAGTAATATATTGTGTGTATTAAAGTAAAAAAAGACAAAACCCAAAACCAAAAGCTCAACAATTGCCTGTGGCAAATGGGCCAATTTTTAGTGTTAATTCCTAAGTCGCTGAAATTATTAGCTGCTTATTTTCAACAATATGTTGCCTTGAGCTTCTTCAATTTGTAGTTGGATATCATGCCTGACATGCTTCAGAAATCATTGTGGGGTTGTGTATGTTTTGCACAGCCCTAAACTTGTGGTCCAGCATTAGAAACAGACAAAACAAATGCTTTGGTTATGAATTAAGGTGGAGCTAACAGTAAATAAATACCCCCTCTAGTCTGGGAGAAGTGAAGGGAGGGGACTTGGTGTCCTATCTGGATATTACTTTGGTTTTTACTTCTCATTTTTGACCTATGCCTCACTGTAAAAGTGGAGATGCTGTTTTATGAATGGTGTTTTAGAAGTGCTTTGAATTTCTAATTGAAGTAGTAATATTGAAACTCAAATTCTGAACTGACATTGAAAAAATATTACCTCTTCTGTGTTAAATACTCACTGGGAAATATCCTTGATTTCAGGTGATATTTACAGCAAAGCTATTACTTAGATTTGTAGTGGAGGCTGAAGAGAAAAGGATTTTCTTGTAATACTTGGCAAGACTGCCTTAGTTGTATCTGGAAATCCATTCACTTACAAGAAAAAAAGAATCAATGAAGCAAAAGTGAAACAAAAAACCACAAAAAACCCAAAAAAAAAAAAAACCAAACCAGAAAAAAAAGGACAAACACCCCCAGAAAGTTTTGGCCAAAGGAGTAGATGATTATTATTTTGTGAAGTAGTTTTCATAGACTGCTGCTGTATTATCCGTAGTTGTTTTAAAACCTCCAGTGGTTTTTACTGCTTGATCTTTGAAGTTAAATATTTTTGTCTTATAGATGATGTTGAATAATCCTTTATTTGTTGGAAATCCTCAACTTCAGGAACAAATGAGACAACAACTTCCAACTTTCCTTCAGCAAGTAAGATGAGATACTAGCTCTTAATAAAGGTCTTCAAGTCAATGAGCAATATTTTTAGTAAACTGGTGCCTGTCTTTGATTTGGCTAATAGATTCTGTAATATACTCTCATTAGCTTTATATACTAAGTTAGATCATCCCTTGATAATATTCTTGCTAATGTCTCCATCGCTTTCAAAAGTTTAACCTGACTGTTGTCTGTGACTTTCACAACCACTAAGATTTGTTCTTGCTTCTTTGCTTAAAAGGAATAAATGCTCTTACTGCACACCAGCCAGAAAACACCTGTTTGTGACAAGATTTGTTTCAGAAATTAAAAAGAATAGTACTTTTCACACTACTAGTTAAAGTTTCAGTATGCTTTTCTCATGCTTCTTCAAACCTGCATTAAATATTTGGAAAAGAGGTCCCCAAGCATGTCTTGAAAGACCCAAGTCATTAGCTAATTTAAAAGAAGTGGGTTCTGAAGTCTTTCCTGGAAAGACTGCTCCACCATTGTCTTCCAATCATAACATTGTGCTTGCAGCCCAGGTATCTGCTTGGTATTAGTTGCCACAGTGTGTCGTAGTATTTGTTTCCTAAATAGAAGCAAGAAAGATTTTTGTAGGAATTGAAAACCTAATCCACTGCATGAGTTCTATCATTAGGCAGTCGTTGCAAATTAGTGTAAATATGCACTGCCAAGATCTGACTGCACACCGGAGGTTTTATGAGTAATATAATGAGCACGTACATGAATTACAGTAGCATGTTCAGTGTTCAGAAGATACTGTTTATATTGTTTGAACCATGTGAATGGCTGTGGTATTTTGTATTGCCACTGCTTTGTAGTGACTCAGTAGTAGCTGAGGAACTAGTACATTTGTGTTTGAAATCTGTGAGTAATTTGTAATTAATGAATGCACAGTAGGAATCATATCTGTTTCCTTTGTGTATCTCCTTCTTTTATTACCACTTTGGAATTTATCTTCACAAATAGTTCTCTGCTGTATTCACTGTTTGAAGTTAGATGATTAGTTAGAGCATTAGGAGGTGAGGTGTGAAGTGGAAAAATAGCTGGATATTCTCAGAATGTTGGTAATATTTCAACTTGTGTTTTCTTGCTTATCTACCTGTGTTTATATAATGGGATTGGGAGACAGAAACCATGGAATCTGCATAATGGCAGGCATCTTTTGCAATTAAGGGCAATTGCCCAGCAGAACTAGGGAAGAATGGCTGCTACTGGAATTAATAACATTAATAGAGATGAGATCCAGGTCACCTAAGTGCTCTAAGAATTGTTGGGCCAGCATTTATGTAAGACAGCTTCAAATATCAGACAGTAAGTCAATATTTAAATAGTTTCATAAAATAGTTGCAGCAGCTTTCTTTGGAGACCCCAGAATGTTTATCTCTTTAAATTTGAGTAATCTTTTCCATTTACTATACATTTATTTGTTGATTTTTAGCTATCATGAAGATAAAAGTCCCAAGAGATTATTGGAGAATATTAATTGCTCTTCTGAAGTCTCTTTAGGCACCCAGATCAGAGTTCTTCATGTCCTGTTCTACAGTTCTGTTCTGCAGTAGAGGAAGTTTCATCTTAATCTGTGATTTCTACACTAATCAAATGTGGTTTTTCAGCAAAAGTAATCTGGTCTAGTTGCCAGGGGAAAGCTGCCAAGATTAGTAAGCCAATCTGGTCTTTGGTCTGATTACCAAAACCATTTTATTTGTAACTGAAACATTGCTTTTTGCGTACCTGTTGCACCTCTATGCAAAGGTGAGCATAAGCCACTAGTTTTGAGTTTGTCCAAAATAATGAGGTTTTTATATGTTTCATTTCAGAAATGAAAAGGATGTGCCTTCTAAATTATTTGATTATGTGAAAGCCAATTTGTAATTGAAGTCACAGTAGACTGAGAACCCTTTAATATTATACATTTGCTTGCTGGTACATTTTCCAGGATGTTTGTTTACATTTCAGGCTGTAAGAGCACTACAGATAAGAAGATATGTACAAATAGTCACAATCAAATTGCTGTGATCTCAAATCAGCTAGGAAAAAAGGAACTTAGTACTTTTTCTTAGGTATTTTTTGGTCAAGTTTCATCATGTTCAGCATTGTTGCTTACCAATAGTATGATATAGGAGACTAATTCTAAAATAATGTACTAACACAGTCTTGTGGCCTTTGAAAGATTGAGATCTGTAATGAAAAATACTTCTCCTTGTATAATTCTTGTTCAAGAGGCTTTTTCTACCTCTAGAGAGTTCATTCATCACCTTCTATGGAAGTTTTCTCAGAGATGAAAAAAGAACTGAAGGATTTCCTGTAATATTCAACTACAAAATCAAAAGCCAAGTTCTGAAATTATGTCAGATTCTATGAGACATCTAGCAATAAAAATTACCTTGGAACATCTACATATAATGAAGATTTTCTCTCCTTCTCTTAGATGCAGAATCCTGACACGTTATCAGCTATGTCAAACCCCAGAGCAATGCAGGCTCTGCTACAGATTCAGCAGGGCTTGCAGACATTAGCAACAGAAGCACCGGGGCTTATACCAGGGTAAGAATTGATCTTACAAATTTGGACAGGAAGTCTTCCCTTGTTTTGGTTACTCTTTTTAGATTTAGAGGTTTATACAGTCTTTATTAGATTCATCCTCTTGCCTTTTTTAGTTTAACCAAATTGTTTTAGAATCTGTCACATTTGTCTACTGTGCAATTCTAAACAATGGTAACACTGGTCTTTTTCTCAGTACTTTACTCAACTTACTCTCTTTGACAGAATTTGTACCTGCTAATTAATGAGAAGAGACAAACTAGTGTTTATTATTCAAGTGGTGTATTTCTTTTTCTCTAATTTATACAGGTTTAATCCTGATTTGGGTGGAGTGGGAAGCAGCGGAGCTCCTACACCATCCACTGTACCTAGTTCTGTTTCCACTGAAAATACGAGTCCAGCTTCAGGAACTGCTGAACCTGGTCACCAACAGTTTGTCCACCAGATGTTGCAGGCACTGGCTGGTGCAAATGCTCAGGTAATGTACATCATTATATTCTAGATATTTTTGCTTTTATTCTTAATTGTAAAACACTAGAAAGATGAGAGATAGTTGAGGGGAGAGCCCACTGGATGCTTCTGGTCAAAGGTCAGTAGAGGAGGCTTAAAAGTGCTATTGCAGCTGTGCAATTAAATACTGAAAAAACATCCTCTGTCCTGATTAAAAACATGCCTCTGAAGGTCATACCATTAAGACAATGCAGAATTTTGCCATGAATTTGTGTAATCAGGATCTTCCTATAAAGCACAGCTAGCAGTTTGCCTTAGACTCAAGCTTTCTAACAATCAGGATTTTGGTAATTTTAGTCTACAGATACTTGGGAGTGTTACAAAAGAGGTGATCTTTATGTTGAGGAAAAATAAAGCCTGTGATGTTCCAGATTGCTGACAATAAAATAATCTTTGCTGTTCCACATTGCTAGGTTGAACTCTGTTTTGTTTTAAAAAAACAGCTATATGGATATCTTCAAGAAACTGTTCATGGGATATACATGTACCCAATTTAATTTGAATCCTCCACCATCAGTCAGTTTTTCCTGGAGTTCAGGAATGGTATATAAGTGTAGATAATTTGATGTTGCTGACTTGTTAAAAAAAATTTTTTAGTTGCTAATTGGATTTATCTGAATATATTTTTTGGAACTTGAAAAAGGTGTAGTCAAAAATTAGAAAAGACAGAGTGGTGTGGAACCCACCTGTGTTTGAATTGTGTATTTTGCTAAATATGTATTATGCTTTTATAGCTTGAAATTTTGTTCTTAGCAGTTGCAAAATCCAGAAGTTCGATTTCAGCAACAACTGGAACAGCTGAGCGCAATGGGCTTTCTGAACCGTGAAGCAAATTTACAAGCACTAATAGCAACAGGAGGAGACATCAATGCAGCTATTGAAAGGCTGCTTGGCTCTCAGCCTTCATAGCAGTGTTTCTTTTAACTTGAAAAAATGTAATTTATTTTTGATAACAGCTCTTTAATCTTTCAAATTGCTTTATTTCATTCTGACTCCTGGGATTGTCTTGTTATAACTAAAACCGGTCTGATGCATTTGAAGGTGGAGTGCAATAGTTTTCTTCAGACATTGGGAATCAATGCATTTTCACTTCTGAGTGCACCAGTTCTTCTGTTCAGCATTATTTGTGACTTTTTGGAAACAATATCAGCTTTCACAGTTGGATGAACAAGTTTTGTCTGACCTACAAATGGCCAATTTATTTACTACTTAAACAGTATCCTTCAGTAGTAATTTATGTAGATAACACATTAAAAAGGAAACAAATTAATTGAAGCTGTGGGTACCAATACTGCTTATTGTGATTTTGGCATGTTTTTTTTTCTTGACTAGCAAAATGCTAGAAGATTTATACTACTTGAGTAATCTACCATCTTTTGCTTTAATTTGTCTAAGGTATAAACACAATATATACAACAGCGACAGCTAATTTCTAGAGATGTACACAATACAATAGGTGAAATGCAATGAAAAAAACAAACAAGCCCCAAAAAGCAACAACAAAAAAACCCACATAAAAACCACAAAAAACAAACAAAAAAAAAAAAAAAAAACCACACAAAAAACCCCCCAAAAAACCAAAAAAACAAAAACACCAAAAAAAACCCCACCCAAACAACTACAAAAACAAACCCAGGAAAAAATGTCATGGGACTTGAATTGGGTGTAGAGCTGCCCAGGATCTTTGCTAATTATCTGAGAAAAAATGCTTAAGCACCTTCAGTTAAAATATGCTAGAATTACTGTTCTGGTTGTCTCTTTGCATTTAACTGTACAGAAACTTGCATTATAACATTATTTCAATATTCACAGATTAACTGTACATTACTTTTGTCATTGTCCAAATTAAAGAGCCACAGCCTTGTGCTCTGGAATTGCTTCTATGGCTATTTGGCTTGTTCCACTGAGATTTTTACATGTATTCTGATTTGTAATTGGAGAAATTACTTCTATTCATGGTCATGTGATACTCTAATTACTTTTAACCACCAAGTAAAAAAATACTGTATAGCTTTTGGGTTTCTATTGGTAGTTACTTCTCTTGTGCACAGGTAATAAATGAATTAAAAAATCTTTAAGCATCTTGTTTCAGTGTGTTTGCAGTTGTTCATTACCTAAAAATCAAGGTGACAGTCCATCGTAAGAGCATTTGAGTGAACTCAAGTTCTGGCAATACTTACCAGTTCTGCACTAAAATTGGTGAACAGCCCCTTCAGTGTGAGGTGGATGCAGGAGAATAAGAGATGGATGATGTTGAAGATTTTCAGCTTGGATGCAGTGGAGATTGCAGAACAAAAGTTGAAATGAATCTGCTTTTTATTCCTCTTGTGTCAGTTTAATGGACTTGTGCACCTCCAGGTTCCTTTGATGTTCTCAAACCTGATCTTCTGCAGAGTGCAGTTCTTCATTTTCCCAGTCCCTGTTCTCACATTCTGTGACTTAGGCAGTGTGGCTGGAGCACTTGCTGGTGAAGACTGAGGTAAAAAAATCGAGTACCTCAGCCTTCTCTTTGTCCTACATAACCAGGTCTTCCAAATCCCTCCTGAAAGAAGCCACATTCCCTAATCTTTTACTGCTAATGTACCTAAAGATTTTTGTTACCCTTGATGTTCTTGGCCAAATTTACTTCTGTCAGTGCTTTAGCTTTCCTGACCATCTCCCTGCTTTTACCTTCTGGAACTTGGGCAGTGTGGATGGAGTATTTGCCAGTAAAGGGAACTGGCTGGGCATCGGACAGTGGGTGCTGAGCCCACTGTTTCATTTGTTTCTCTTGGGTTTTACTCCTCTCTCTCTCTATCATGTTATACTAATGATAACAACAGCAGCAATAATTTCATCTCCCTGGCTGTTTGCACAGTTTCTCTATATTACTCCCAAGCTACTTCTCTCTATATTACTACCAAGCTACCTTTCCCTCTTTTTCTGATTCTCTTTTAGCTCTGTAATCTACCTGTTTGTGTTTTAAGTTTGTCCAGGGGCTCCGTGTTCATTCAATACAGGCCTCCTGACATTCTTCTCTAATTTCCTCTTTGTTGGGACGCATTAGTCTTGAGCCTTGAAGAAACAATCCTTGAATGTCATCCAGCCCTCTATGCTCAGGGCTCTGTCCCGTGGTATTCTGCCAGAGAGATCCTCCAAGAGGCCAAATTCACCTCTCCTGAAGTCCAACGTAGTTATCTTGCTTCCCACTCTCCTTGTTGCCCCAAGGATCTCAGTCTCCACTGTTTCATGGTCACTGCAGCTCAGCCTGCCTTTCGGCTCCACATTCGTCATCAGCTCCTTGTTGCTGAGAAGAAGATTCAGCCTAGCACCTCTCCTCTTTGGCTCCTTTATCAGTTGGAGAGGGCAGTTGTCATCAGTGAACCTCCTGGAATACATGTGCTCTACTGTCCTGAGCCTCCAACAGGCTGTCACAACCCAGAAAAGTGTGTGTGAGGTTTCTTGTAAATTCCTGTCTGTCTCAACAAGGTCCACATGTCTGTACAGTAGCCTTAACTCCAGATATTTAGCTGTAAAAGGTTGGCTAACAAGCTCTCCAACTTCTACAACAAACTTTCAGACTAGCTCCCAAATCTCACAGTAAACTTCATGTGTTGAGTAAGTGGTAGAATATGATTGCTGGAGTAAAACAGGAGAGAAAAAGGTGGAAAAGAGAGAGAGAGAAAGAAAAAGGTCAGTCCTTAGATCCTGCATTGGTCCTGCTGTTGTGGATGGTCTGGATCTGGGGTCGACAGGGAGAATGCTGGGAACCAATCCCCTTCCTTTTATGGTTTACCTGGTATATGCCTCTCATGTAAAATAGATTTTTTTTGGTGCTGTTTGTGCTGTATTGTTCACATGTGTGTAGTCAGTTATTTAGAGCCCTGCAGGAAATGAGGGAATTAATGGACTGTGGTGTCCTGGAACCCCTTTTAGTGAGATGTCTGGAACTTGATCCTTGACACAGGTGCACTAAGCATGAGTCTCAAGGCAGACTTACAAGCTTAACAATTTAGGAAGGAAAAGGAAGTTGGCTCAGAACAGGACTGACTGCCCCATCTCTGCAGGACCCTCTCAAGCCAATCAACACTTCACTGTTGCAGTGGTTGGAATCCCCCATGAGAACCAGGGATTGTGAAATTGAAGCTTTTGTGAAAGCAATTGTGAAATTGAGGCTTTTCTTCTCTGCCTGCAGAGGGCCTCACTGGCCTTCCTGGTAAGGTGGCCTGTAGCAGGCCTCTACTATAAAGTTACCAGTGCTTGCCCTCCCTTTAATCCTCACCCAAAAGCTCTAAGTTAGCTCCTCATCCATTCCAGGTGGAGCTCCTTGCACTCCAGGTGGTCACTGACAAAGAGATTGATACCTCTGCCTCATCTCCCCTGCCTGTCCTTCCTGAAGAGACTGTATCCTTCCATTCAACACTCCAGTCATAGGAGTTGCCACCATGTTTCCATGATGCCAGTGAGATCGTAAACATGTAGGCATGCACATGTCTCTACTTTATTCCCTATGCTGGATGTGTTAGGATAGATGCATTTAAGTCGGATCCCTCAGAAAATTGCCTTCTCTCTAGAGTGGCTGGAATCCCTTTGTGCTCCCCTCCAGGTATTATCCAGCTGACCTGCAATCCCTCTCCAGACTCTGGGTGTCTCTTGCTGGCTCTGGCACCTAACTGATATAAATAGGATGGCAAGTCATCCCACACCTTATCCTATTAAATAGGATGATACCTTCCTCCTCCCAATCATAAATTGTTTAAAGATGTATCAGTGACTGCTAACCCTTTACCAAAGACCCTCTTTTCCTTTTGAGAGAGGTGATGCTTCTGATCCCATCTGATACCATCAAGAATGGTGCTATCTTAGTTATCCCACTGTCAAACAACCCAGAATTTGGGCAGTGACATGAGCCTCAGAGCCACATGTTAATAGACTCGATCCATGTGTTTCTTTCAATCACTACCTGCACATGGAATAATGGAGGAAAAAATAACCTGTGCCCCTGATTCCCTCACCAGTTGTCCCAAGGCTTTGAAGTCTCTTGGTGGCCTTTGGGCTGACTACATGTTGTGACTTCATCACCATTCTCATGGAGGATCAACAGTGGGTAGTAGTCTGAGCACTGTACCAGGCTGGGAAATTTCCTGGTGACTTCCTTAACCTTGATCCCAGGGGTGCAGCAAAGTTCCTTGAGGGGAATATCCTTCCAAGCATATTGGACCTTCCATTCCATTTAGAAGGGCTCACTACAAGATCATGGAACTGATCTTGTTATGAGCAGTAGGCCTGTCTGGTCTCTCCCTGGAGAGGGACCTTCATCCTCATCATTCATTGCATGACCTTCCTTACCTGTAACCATTGTACAGAGAGGCACCTAAAGGGAGGGTGAGATGGGCAAGGAGGCATCTTGGCCTGCTGTCCCAAGCAAATACTTGCCTTTGTTCATAGTTTCATTCTGACCTTCAGGCAGAGGGAGATTACAGGACCCTTTGATAGGGAAGGATAGACAGCAAGTAGTTTCTGTAGAAAAATCTCTACTTTTTTTACAGTTATTTTGACAGTGATTATTAGGATGTCCAAATAAACTAATTCAACTTAAGTGTGCTTTACTGGGACATTGAATTAAAAAAAGTTCAGACTCCCTCGTCATTCAATAGGCAGATCTTTTTGAGAATACAGTCCATGACATCCAAAAAGTCTGTCAGATGGAAGGGCAAGGGTGATGTGGGGGAGAGAACAGTTTTTACCAAGACACTAAATCAATGAATAGCACAAATACTAGCACAAATACTTTCTCGAGACATCATTCAGCTCACTCTTTTTAAGCATTTCAGTTGCATGTTACAAACTAAGAGACAATACATTTGAAGTAAAATCTCATTGCAATTCAGCAGGAGATGTAAGTTTGACCTAAATTCTATACCGAGCCTTTAGGTAAGCTTCCTTCTTGAAGTAGAATCAATATTTATCAGTAACTACTGTCAACTAAACTAGCTTTCTAGTGGTAAAAACACTGAGCTGTTTTTTAATAGAAGTTTTAGTTTTGTCTGAAAATATAGCAAGCAGAACACACTTTATAGATAGATATAGGATCCTATAGGATAGAATCCTATAGATATATATCATCCTATAGGGTAGGCTTTTTATTTCATCTTTAATGATGAAAGAAAACCCACACTTACTGGTTTAAGATTATGTTACAATGTTTCTCTTTGTTCACCCTTCCCCACTTCTCCCTCTTGCCCCTTTATCCAACTCTCTTGAAAATTTTCTCTTCAGAGTTGTCATCTACCTCTTCTTTCAGATGAGCACTTAGGTAACTTGTACTTGAAATCTGCAGCTTGCATTTTGGACCAGAAGGGCATGTGTGCCTGAAATTTGTCTCTTCATTTTCCTGCTTCCTTCTTTTCCTCTGCTGTGGATCAAGTGACCTGACAGGATTGTCTGCAAAACTGCCTTGCCTGATATCAAACTCCTGCTAGAAAATGTAACTGATGCCAAAACAAAGAAATCTAAGAGTTATGATGATCTGAACTGACAGATATAATTTAAAAGACTCAGAATGCGTGCATTCAGTATTGGGAATATGACTGACTGCAAAATGACTAGTTTTGTAAAGAATGTTTACAAAATCAGAGCAGGATAATGGGGAGTAAAAACAGACCTTAAAACATCTTCCCCCTACTCCTCCCTCCTTTCTAGCTCTACCTCCTATCCCCATCAGTGCGGGGAGACAGGGAATAGGGGTTATGGTCAGTTCATCACAAGGTTTTCTGCCGAGGGAGATTTAGTCCCCTCGGCAGAATAAACTTGCTTAGGGAGAGTTATTCCCTTGCTCCAGCAGGGGGTCCCTCCCATGGGAGACAGTTCTCCAAGAACTTCTCCAACATCTCAGTCCATCTCATGGGCAGCAGTTCTTTACAAACTGCTGCAATATGGGTCGCTGTTCACGGGGCACAGTTCTTCATGGACAGGCTGCTCTAGTGTGGGTCCCCTGTAGGGTCACATCCTACAGGAAACCTACTCCAGCATGGGCTCCTCTCTCCACAGGTGTGCAGGTCCCTGCCAGGACTCTGCTCCAGCACAGGTTTCTCACAGGGTGACAGAATCCTCTCAGGCATACACCTGCTCCAGCCTGGGGCTCCTCCACCTGCTGCAGGTGGATCTCTGCATCCCCATGGACCTCCATGGGCTGCAGGGGCACAGCTGCCTCGCTATGGGCCACACCAGGAGCTGCAGGGGAACCTCAGCTCTGGTGCATGAAACACCTCCTCCCTGCCTTTCTGCACTGACCTTGGTGACTGTAGAGTTGTTCCTCTCATGTGTTCTCACCCTGTTCTTTTCTGGCTGCAGTTACGTCTGTGCAATCATGTTTTTCCCCCCCCCTCTTAAATCTGTTATCACAGGAGCATTGCCACCATTTCTGATTGGCCCAGCCTTGGCCAGCAATCCGCACCTGTCTGGGAGCCAGCTGGGATTAGTTCTACAGGGGGTAGAGGAAGTTTCCAGTAGCTTCTCACAGAAGCCACCCCTGTAGTCACCCCCCTTCCCCAATACCACAACCTGGCATAATAAAATAAATATTATTAATAAAATAACCCAAAACATATATCAATTTATAGTTGAGGTGGTAGGCAGGTAGTCTGTTCCTTTGCCTGTATAGATAACTTGCACCGTTTGGGATAGATTGCATTTAATTTTTATTTCCTCATTTTAGCACTGAAAAATGTTTATGCTTTATGCTGTAGTAGGTACAGTATTTACACAGCATGTTACTAACTGTGCTTAGCATACATTCATGAGGATGTATAGTGCATAGATAATTTGTGCTTAGAGACAGAGAAAGCAATTTCTAACTGCAGGTGTTTCCTCCTCAATTTTTGCTGCATTTGCTAAATATATTTCAAAATATACACACAGCACTTGCATCCAGATAAGCTGTGGTAAATATTAAAAGCCTGCCCAACTAACCTGAATATGACATCCCTAGAATAGTGGTGTTAGTTTAAAAACAACAATATACCCTCAGAACAAAAAAATAAATGAAACCAAAATCAAGTAAATGAGATGTTGTGGAATTGTGTTTGGGCAGGGATTGTTCTGCAACCTTTTTCTTCCAATGCACATGTGCACAGCTTGATTAAAATCTGAGAGTAGTTTTATGTTGTTAGTATTGTGATGATTCACATCTTAATCTATTAATTGGTAATGCACAGAATATAACTGGACAGAAATAATGCTTTGTTGTCTTTCAGAATAGCAGTTAACAGACAACTGTTTAGGTTGACAGCAACCTTCTTTGCAGTATCTTTTACTTAAAAGCAAAATGCAAATATATTAAAAGGGTAAGGGAAGGAAATATTCCCAACATAGAAGCAAAGACTAAGAAATAACCTGACCTAATTTGAAGAAGCATGAACTGTCTGTAAGTACACAATTTGTTTAGAAGCCTTCCAAAATCCAAGCTGCTTACATAAAACTCTCTGAAAGAAAATTATTTTTAACTGTTGAGTACAATTTTTTGTTGGGGGTGAAAGTGGTGAAGCCACTTTGAGAGTATTCTATAAATGTGGACAAGTAGATCTGAAAATCAATTTGGCCTTCTTAGAACTCACACTTAAAAATGCCCGTTTAAAAAGAAAATATTTGAAGGTCTGATCGTATCTGTGTGTGACAGGATGCAGCTGCTGTAGAGTGTCCTGGTCTTTATTGTGTGTGAAAGAAGTAAGCATAAATCTGTATTTTATAATGGGTACATTAGTCAACTGTTTGTAAGAATGGTACATTGTAAAAATGAAGACCTCACTAACAGCAGAGCTGCCACACGAGGGTGCTGTGTTCGTGATTTTCATAGCTACAAAATTTGTACACATCTGACAAATCACTTGGTCTGAAGGGGTCTCTGAAATTGGAGGGTATTAAACATACAGACATCCCTGTTTCTTGCACTTAACTTTGCCTCTATATCTTCACCTTGCACCCTGGCTCTTGGAACAAACAGGCTTCGAGATGAGAGCACCCTGTAGTAGACTAAAGCTGGTAACTGCCTGGTATTCTCCCTTCAGGTCACAAATAAACAGGAAAACACTGTGTCTGGGTAGGTTAATGTCTAAAATCCCAACTCCAAAAATTGCTGCTTTCAGTAAGATAATACCCATTCATTTCACTAATTTAGGCGCAGTAGTTTGTCCAGTAAACCACAAAGCTTTTACTGTTTTCATACATAGTGAGAACCATGACTACTGTTTTTCAACTACTTACCCAGGTAAAAATTGCACTAAAGATGCTTTCAAACATGAGGTGTTCTTCTACAAGACTTCATCTATCATCCCAGGAATAAAAAAAAAAATGCATGACATACTAAAAATAATCCATGTGTCACAGCACATGGAGATGTCTCCATTTGGACAAGACTCAAATCTTTCTTACAGAAACTATCTGAAGTTTTTATAACATTAGGCTGAAAAGGCATGTCTTGTATAAGTAAAGTGCTTTTTGAAAAACACCTTGGTGGTAAAAAAGGACTTTAACCTTAAATTCCGTGAGCTAGGTGACTGATTGGGTATTTGGAATTTTCTTATCATCATCTTTAAAAGAGATGAGAAAAATACATATTAGAAATAGTTTGATCAAAAGCTTTAAAGCAATTGCATTGACATGTACTGAGGTGCCCACCAGCACTGGGAAGGGAAGGAGAAGGTCCAGCTGCAAAAGAGTAAGTTTTCAAAAGAAGGAAATGTCTGTCAACCTTGTATTCAGTACCTTAAATCACTGGTTGACTCACACTTGACTGCAATGTGTATGCTTTGTACATGAAAACTCTAAGTTCAGAGTCAGTATGATGCCACTTATGCTTTATTTCTTAAGCTTTCCATTCAATTAAATTTTGTATACTGTATCACCACCACCACCTTTCTTTTTCTCACATTTTTCAGCTTGTGTCCAATATATACAGTAAGAGATCAGAAAAATTCTCATGAAGTCATCAGTGCTCTGGTGAGGTCAAGAAGAATACAAACACAGAATCTACAAATCGATGAAAATCCAGCAGTGAGGCAGGGATAGTGTCATGTACGGAACTTCATCATGCATGTTTCTGCCTCTTCTAGGAAAATGACGTCATTTTTATCAAAGCTCTAAATTATTTAGCAGATGTGCCCATCTCAGTGTCTGACAGAGTAAATATTAAAATTAAGAAAATCAATTATTCTGTGTGACCCTTGCCAGGATTTTCAAAAGCAGGCTCTTACTAAAAGGAGAATTTTAACTTCATAGAGTAAAGGGCTTAAAAAGTTAACAGTTCTTGCATCTTATATACAAAATATGTAAAAAACATTTTAAATGTCTTTTACAGAGCCATGATAAAAAAAATAAGTAGTAAATCAGCTCTTAAAATTAAGTTGGTTTGGTTTAATAATAAATTTAAAAATTAAAATTCTGTCTCTTTGCCTTGCTATCCTTCAGGGAATTTCTATATGTGTCATTCAGAAAATTACTCTGGCAAAGTCTCACCCTGAAGAATGGCACTCTCAATCTGTAGCAGTATTTCTGGGAGAGATTTTTCTAGACTGACAGTAATGAAGTTTTCTGGTTCACTGGGTGGCTCTAGAGTATCAAACTGAGACTGGAGAAGTTCAAGTGGCATAAAATGACCTCTCCGCTTCTCCAGGCGGGCAGCAATGATGTCTTTAGGTCCATCTAAATGAACAAAGAGGATCTTCAGTGCTGGGTTTTCTCCCGGTTGCTCTGGCTGGTTGTTTTCAATTGCAGATGCTCCACCAATTAACACACGCCTGTACATCTTCTTCAGTGCAGAACAGGCCAGAATTGTATCTTGTCTAGATACATCTTCTCTATCAAAAATAAAAAAACCAACCCAAAAACCTTTACATATCTACATGTGGTGTAACAAAAATGGCTTGTTAGTTCTGCTGAACAAGGTAAAAATGCCCTAGTTCCCCAAGAACATCAGTCATGAGAGTAGCAGCATTTTGACAGTGGTAATTGAGTAATTTTGACAGGATTTTGAAACCAAATTTCCAATCCAAGTAAAGATGTGATTTGAAAGTGAGGCCAAGCTAGCCAAATGTCTGGTAGAAGCTCAGTCTTAGGGACCTTTTCTATAGTCTTTTCCAAGCGACCATTCTTTCCTAAATTAAATTCAATTCTAGCACAAGGAAGTGTCAAGCTAATTTCCTTAATTGCTGAGAACAGGAACTAAATATCCATAGAAACATCTACCCCTTATCTATAAAATTACTATACTAGTCTCTCTAAGGGTAAGTAGCTGATAAGCAATACAGACCACTGTTCTTAAATACACAGTATTTTCAACACCTGCTGTCACTGTCTCAGATTTAACTGTAATTTATGTTTCCTGTAACTCATCTATACTCACTTCAGCTTAAACAAGGGATTGCAGGTCAGTGAATGCACTGCGTATGTATTCTCTGCTGACAAGGTTTCTTCAAGTAAAGCATTTAACTCTGGGTGTGTCTGTTCCACCAAAAAGCAAATCCAGAATTAGTTGTCTCTACAAAGAGTGAATAAGATTCCTGCCTAAGAAAATATATTTTGTAATAAATTTAAAATCAGGTATACACCTATTTAAAAATCATTCTATGGTCATCAGATTTTGGTTCAAAGGGAAGTAAGAACTTCTAATACCTACCATTATCACTTAGGTAATTCAATGACAGCCTCAGATACTAACAAGTACTAATAATTAAAAAATGGCATTAGGCTCTTGTAAAGAGTAGTTGATTTTTTAAAGTTTCTAGAGCTGGGCAGTGGCATTGAGCTATCACACAACATGAAGCAATGGATCCAGCAAATCAATCCAGACAAACTTCTCAGTGAGAAATGAGGTATCTCAGCTCCAGTGAGGTACGGTCACCTAAAGTGCACCAGCAAGTGTAAAGCCTGGCTAAACAGTCCCTGCCCTCCCAACCTTTTCCCTGTTTGGGACACTCTCCAGTCCCTTCATCATTGCTGGATGCTCTCCAGTATGTCCATGCCTCTCTCATAATGAGGAGCCCAGAACTGACACAGCAGTTCAGGTGTGGCCTCACCAGTGCAAAAGGAGACGGGATGGATCACCTCCTTTGACCTGCTGGCAATACTTGATCTAATATAGAATCCCAGAATTCAGGATTTTGCTGGCCTGCCTTGCCAGAAGAACACATTGCTGGCATATGTCCAACTGGGGCTGTCCACCACAGCTCCTTCAGGCCCTTTTCTGTTGCTTCCCAGCTGAGTGCCCCTCAGAGTCTGTACCAGTGCTTTGGGTTGTTCCTTCCCAGGGGCAGGATTTTGCATATTTAGAAGGTTCCTACCAATCCATTTCTACAGCCTTTCAAGGTCTCTCTGCATCAGTTACTCCTCCCATTTTGGTGTCATCTGCAAATTAGCAGAGTACGCTCAAGCAAACAAAGTGTCAAACAAACTTGACACTGTATCTTATTCAAAATAACAGTATTTTATCCTACTGTGGTTATTGGTGTATTTTGTGGTTATGTTCTTTGTAACTGGCGAATGTCAGTCTTATTAATAAACTGGATCCTTGCAATTATTTTTACACAGATAGTGGAAAAACAACCATCACTGGCAACAATTTCCCATTTTATTTCTCAGAGATTAGCTCACCATCACTAATTACTATGACAGTTTAGATTAGTAAAAATAGAATGACTTTACTACCTGCAGAATTTCTTTACCACTTACATTTCTGCTTTGCAATGCAGTGGGGAAAAACACTTTTGGTACTTCTGTCTTTGGCTAAAACATTTAAAAACTAGATATTCTCTTACCTCTTTAGTATATCATGCAATGCACAAAGCCAAGGAATCCTGTCCTAGAAAGAAAACAAGTTAGTTAAAAATTCTTCAGAAATTAATTTGAAACAATTGCTTCTAGCATCTCAGATTTGACTAGAGGTAAATATTAGCATTAAACTGTACAGCAAGTTCAGTTTTGAATCTTTTTCTTCCTATATAGATTTGCTCCCACTGCCTGAAGGCTAATAAGAAGTGCTAGGCATATTATGAATAAGATGCTTTTAGTGGAATAGTACTTTTTATATTACACGTATATAATGGAAGTAATATGTATGCAAGTGCAGCCTGCACCTTGTAAACCTCTGAAGGACAGTCAACTTATCTCTTGCTTCTATTATACTATTCAAATGTACAGCTAGACTTGTTATTTGTTTTCCCTGATATAGTGTCATACACACACCCCATCTCCATTTTGGATCCAAGTTGAAGCTTTCAGAAACAGATCTAAATTTAGTTATCTGCAATAATTATATTTGTGTCAGTAGCACTCACAAACAAATATAACCACAACCACAATTTCTCAAAACTTTTGCCCATTACTTAGGCAAACACGAGTGATCAATCAGATGCTTACTTAATTTGAAATTTTAAGTTACCTCAAACTTCAGTCATGCCTAATGAGCACTAAACAACTGCTCCCATTTAATGTTTCAATGCTGTTACTGCTGGGTGAGCACAACAAATGATAACATGGACAAATAAATGCAAGAGTTTTTTGTTGCTATCATTACACAGTAACTTCCCCTAAGCATTCAAGAAGGCCCTCACAATTTTGCACTTCTCATTTTTCAGAAAAGATGCTTTCCTCTTGCTGAGCACCACACACCAGTGGTTTAGCCATTCAAGTGTATAATGCTGCTACAGATGACATACAGGCTTCCAACCACAAGTGAAAGATCCAAGGTTTTAACCAGAATCTAGAATCTTTCTTTTCGGTTTAAATTGGCTAAGGACATCTCCCAAAAGATCTGAGGGACTAAAAAGAAAAAAAAAAAAAGGTAGGAGTTTTGCAAAATTTTTCTATCAGAGCTAGATTCTTGAAGTCTTTTTCAAAATATCCTATTACTGCATCTTGCCCTGTTTCTAAGCTCCATATGCTTTTAGATTGATTTCATATGTTCACCAGGATTGTTTAGTTTATATTCTTTCTTTAAAAGTCTTTATCTACAGTCACAAGTGTATATTTCTCTAGAAGTAGTGGACATTAACTTTTTAAATTCTTCCTGATTCTGTACAGGAAAAGTGGCTTTAACTGTAAAACCACTGTCCTAATTGATGGCAAATGGAAAAATCCTTTTTTTCAAGCTGTACAATTATACTATTAATACTTCAAGCATTGCCAGCCCATCAAGGGATGGGATTGTCCTGCTCTGCTCTGGGGCAGTCTTGCCTTGAGTCCTGTGTGCAGTTTTGGGCACTACAATATAGGAAGAATATAAATATATTAGAGAGCATCCAAAGGAGGGCCTTAAGGATGCTGAGGGGCCTTGAGGGGAAGGTGTATGAGAAGTGGCTGAGGTCACTTGATCTGTTCCCCCTGAAGAAGAGGAGACTGAGGACAGACAGACCTCACTGCAGTTATAACTTCCTTGTGAGAGGAAGAGGAGGGGTGGGCACTGATGTCTCCTCTGCAGTGACCAGTGACAGGACCTGAGGGAATGGTCTAAAGTGGTGTTTTCAGGGGAGGTTTATGTTAGATATTAGAAAAAGGCACCACCCCAGAGAGTGGCTGGGCACTGGAACACGCTCCCCAGGAAAGTGGTCACAGCACCAGCCTGACAGTTCCGAAGCATTTGGTCAGTGCTCTCAGGCACATGCTGCTATTGAGAATTGTGGAATTGTTAGGCTTGGAAAAGACCTTTAGGATCATCAAGTCCAACCTTTGACTGAATACCACCATGCTAATTAAATCATAGCTCATAACCAAGTGTCTACTTGTTTTTTTAAACACTTCTAGGGGTGGTGACTCCACCACTTTTCTGAGCAGCCAATTCCAATGCTTAGCCACTCTTTCAGTGATGACATTTTTCCTAATACTCAACTTGTACATCCCCTAGTACAACCTGAGACCACTTTCCTTTGTCCTATTCCTTGTTACCTGGGAGAAGAAGCTCACTCCCATCTCACTACAACCTCCTTTCCAGAGAGGTTCCAACCTCCTTTCCAATTGTAGAGACTGGTAAGATCTCACCTGAGCCTCCTTTTCTCTGGGGTAAAAACACCCCCACCTCCCTCATCTGCTCCTCACAGGACTTGTGTTCCAGACCCTTCACTAGCACCTTTGCTCTTCTCTCAACAGACTCCAGCACTTCAATGTCCTTCCTGAATTAAGGGGCCCAGAACTAGACACAGCTCTCAAGGTGTGGCCTCACCAATGTGAGGTACAGGTACAGGGGGGCAATCACTGTCCTGGTTTTGCTGGCCACACTGTTGCTAATAGAGTCTGGGATGCCACTGGCCTTCTGGGCCACCTGAACATGTGCTGGCTCATGTTCACCTGCTGCCGACCAGCACTCTCAGGCCCTTTTCTGCTGGACAGCCTTCCAGACTCTCTGCCCCAAGCCTGGAGTCCTGCCTGGAGCTGTTGTGACCCAAGGGCAGGACCTGGCACTTCACCTTGCTGAAACTTACATGATTTGCCTCTGCCCATAGATCCAGCATGTCTGGACGCCTCTGCAGCACCTTCCTGCCCTCCAGCAGATCAACACTTCTATCCAAATTGGTGTCACCTGCAGACTTATTGAATGCAGTCAATCTCCTCCATATCATTAATAGATGTTAACCAGGATTGGCCATGTTGCTGATCCCTGTAGCTTCATTCCCAACAACCTCTGGGCCTGACCATCCAGCCACTTCTTAACCAGCGAACAGTGCACTCATCCTAGACATGAGAAGCCAGTTTGTCTAGGAGAATGCTTTGGGAAATGGCATCAAAGGCTTTACTGAAGTCCAGGCAGACTATATCCACAGCCTTTCCCTCATCTACCAGTTCAACTGGATATAGAAGGAGGTAAAGTTACCTTTCCCAAACCCTTGCTGGCTGGGCCTGACGCAGTGGTTGTCCTGTACATGGCACGTGATGTACTCAATCTGTTCCATAACCTTCCCTGACACTGAGGCCAGACTTACAGGCTCCCTGGATCCTTCTTCCAACCTTTCCTGTAGACGGGCCACTGTCCAGTCATCTGGGACCTCCCAAGTTAACCATGAGTGGTGATAAGTTATGAAAAGTAATTTGAGAGCAGGGTAACAAATTTCTGTAATTGTTTTGTGCACGAGGGATTCTGTGGTTCTTGTGGGTCCCTTCCAACTCAGGACATTCTAAGATTCTATGATTCAATTCCAAAACTGCAACTCTGTGTGTGGACTGTAGAGGGGGAGATTTCTCACAATCCTGAAGCAGCAGCATACCACTTTTGAGCTGACAAGCATTTCATAAACTACTTTTTTATGCAGAATCTTTTTTGACACAAGAAGTCTCCCTCACCTTGACAAATGCAGACCTGTGTTTACAGTCAGACTAATCTACATAGTAGACCACAATCTACTTCAACAAGATCTGCATGAAGTTACAGAGATAAATGTGCAGACAACAGTTTTTTCACAGCTTATTCAAGGTACCTCATCATTTAGTGGTATCCCTTCTTCCATTTTCTTCTTATTCTCTAGAGGATGATAATCGTCTGCATCGTAGAATTTCCATCCCAACTAAGAAAAAAATATATTAATTATGGATCGTTCGGCTAGGTCAGGTGAGGCACCAAGGACTTCAGAATTTACAAAGACGACACCTAAGAAATTACAGGCTTCTTGCACCACAGTATGAATCACCGTTTACAGCATGATGATTAGCAAAAAAAAACCAAAAAAAACCCCAAAAAACCCAAAAACCCCAACAAAAACCAGTAAGGCAGCTTGGTAGCAGCAACAGCTGCTGCATCACGGCATTGAGCCGAAGTCCATGCAGGCAGCAGTGCAGCAGCCAAACCTGGCTCGGGTGACCAGCAGCCCGGGGGAAGGCCGTCGGCCCGGCGCAGGGAGGTGCCTGCCCGCCCCGGCACGCCTCCGAGGCGGTGGCTCCCACACGCTCCTACCTTCTCTGCCAGCCGCGACCCCACCGTGGTCCTGCGAGGAAGCACAAAGAGCCGATTAACATCCGGACCCGCACCGGCATCCGGACGCGCACCGCCGGGCTCCGGCAGCGCCGAGCCCCTGCCAGGGCCGCAGCGCCGCCGCTGCTCCGCCCCCCGCCTGCCCCCCGCCCGGTACCTACTTCCCTGAGCCGCTGACGCCCATCACCACCACCAGCACCATGGCGGCCCTGCGCGCTCTGCCGCTGCCCCTTTGCCCTCCCGCGCCGCCGCCCCGGCCCGCCCTCGGCCCCTGCCGCGGGAGGCGGGTGCGGGCCCGCCCGCGGGCCCCGGGCGCGGGGCGGCCCCAGCGCGGCCGTGCGGGACGCGGCCGCAGCGCCTCCTCCTGCCCCGCCGCCGCCCCATGCGGCTGTCCGGGACCGTCCGCTCCCCTTCTACGGGAACCCGAGACACCCGTGTCGTGTCCCCCGCTCTCTCGCCCAGCAGTCGCTCCTTGTGCTGAAGTTACCTGATCTTCTCCCGGACCCTCTTTGTCTCAGGCTTTTTAGTTTGGTCGGGCGTTTCTCTTCCAGCGTTTCCTAGCACGGTATTCACCGTTTGCAGCCTCAGCAACACAGGCGAATTTTATAGAAACAATAATTTCTGCAGTGCATGTTAAAGTGTGCATTGATGCCCGTTGAATTCTGTATTACCTTTTGGTGATAAAGGTCTGCCTTTGAAATTTAATTAAGGCATCAGCTATGCAGTGACTAACTCCATTTTAGTATTTGTTAAAGCATTGATCCAGTTATACTTTTAAAACACTGAATTACTTGGTGGGTAAGGCTGGGAAGGACCACTGATAGGGTCATCTAGTTCAGCACCCTGGCTCAGGCAGGACCCCGTAGAGCACATTAGGATTCTGTCCAGGCAGCTTTTGAGTATCTGCTGTGAGGGAGACTCCACAACCTCTTTGGAGCCTGTTCCAGTGCTCGGTCACCTTTGCAGTAACAAAGTGCTTCCTGATGTTCGAGTGGAACTTCCTGTGTTTCAGTCTGTGCGCAGTGCCTCTTGTCCTATGGCTCAGCACCACCGAGCAGAGCCTGGATCCATCCTGTTGATACACTCCCTTCAGAAACTGATAAACTGATAAGGGCCCCTCTCAGTTGTCTTTTATTATCAAGGCTGAACAGGCCCAGGTCCCTCAGCCTTTCCCTGTAAGAATGATCTAGTCCCTCAATCATCTTTGTAGCCTTTTGCTGGATCTGCTCCAGGAGCTCCATTACTCTCTTGTTCTGTGAAGCCTGTGAAACTGGACATGGCACTCCAGGTGTGGCCTCACCAGAGCTGAGAAGAGGGGCAAGATTGTGGAAAATTTTGGAAATTCTCTTAGATAGCAAGTATTCTTGCTATTATTGTGTGCATAAATCTGACCTAGCAACATATTTAAAGCTCTACAAGGATCAAATGCAGTGATGCCACTGACCAGCATTGAAGTTTTTCTGTGCAACGGAGAAGCATCTGCTGCACCTGTAAGAGCTGCTCCACCCAGTGACGGTGGCTTCAGGAGGGCACGATGTGTGCCCCTTCATATTTTTTACATCAATCATACCTTAGAATAAATTCTCAGAATGTACATTAAGTGAAATGCATGAAATTTTAGTTCCTTTGCATGACACTCCAAATAACATTATGAACGATACAAGTATCTTTTTTTTAATTGTTGCCTGTCTCTGACCATTTAATTGAGATCTGGAATTTCATATACCTATTTCACATTCCTATTAAGAAATTCTTAATGAAGACCAGAACCTTCAACATTATTAAGCTATTACTGAATCAGGCCAGTTCTCAGATTACTAACAGACTACAATGATTTCTTTAAGGCGCCATGTGACTGGATACATATTTTGCTGTAATAGGTTGTGATTGTGCTAAAGTAATTGAATTTGCATGTATCTTTTCCATTTGTTGGCTTATTAATTGTGAGACTGGAAAAAATGCTTAATTTGGATGAGAGTTCCTGGGAGATCCAAATGAACAAGCTCAAAAATACCAGCAGTCACTTTGACCCTGGAAGCATCACAACTGCTATTCCCATTCCCAGAATTATAATTTTTATTTGCTCTGTCACAACAATTCCCCAGATTTTGCTAACATGAAGAGCAACTGACTAGCCTGCCTAGTGCATACTCAATGGCTTTTATCGTAACCAGCTTTAACAAGCTTCTCTATTTGATAGCTTTTCATCCTTCAAATCCTTGCATTTTGCAAAAAGAGCCATGTTAGACTGGTGTGTTGTTATCTAATAGCTATTTTATATCCTTTTTTGTGCAGGAAGTTGTGCCAGGGGTTTTCTTATACTAAATCTCAGGATGGCATAACATGAGCATGCACTGGCAGAGTTTGCATGCACTGTACAGACAGCAGTGTGCTCTGCAGATGCTGCTGCAGGAAGAAGAACAAGATCTGGAGAAAGCTGATTGAATTGTGCAAACACAAGAGCCTATATGCAATGTGAAGAGGGCAATTACATTCAGACTTTCTGTTTGTATTTGGCTGATCTGATTTGTGCAGTTATAATTCCTGTTAGTAGTCAGCTGGAGAGATGACTCGATAAAACTCAGCATAATGGTTGACTTAACAGCATCAGATTGTGTATGCTTTAGTGAAGCATTTAAGATGTGCTGAAGTTGTAGATCCAATAAAATATGTGGATCATTTTCATGTGAGGAAGGATTTCCCTTTCACTCTGTTGTAGTCATAGAACTATTAAATATTTTTACACTTACTATTTCTTTAATAACATGGAAGAGTTTCATATTAGTTTTCATCATTTGGTGATATATGTACATCCTAGGAAATTAGTCCTGATGCTTATTCTTTGAAGTTCTTTGCCGGAGGTGGCATGGATGCCTTCTCCTTATAATTTACATTTATTTTTCTTTCTAATGTTGTCAGAATGTAGAACTTGATTCTGAATCTCTGATGTAGCTGTATTAAAAAAAACTTGTAGGGTGTCAGGAGTTCCAGAGTACATTCACTTAGCTGAAATAGGAGAAAATGGAAATGTAAATGTCTTCTGATGTTTTATTTATTTAGTGATAGGTGAAATTACTATATAATGGTGAAGGATGAACATTCTGGAGTTAAAAGCCGAAAAACCTCAAGAATACCTACCAGAAAAACCATCAAGTACTTCTCAGCCCCAAAACAATTTTCCAGATACTGTATTTTTAAATACTTCTTAAAATGGCATGTGGTATATTTTATGGCTATTGGGAGTATTTTTGGTGTCTTTCTAAGCCTTTCTGGTTTGACTAATTGACTTATATTGAATTTATGGAATTCAGTAAAACTTCATCTTCTACTTAAATTAACTGCCTAATTTTAGAGACGGGTAACATGAAATATGAATGAGAGAATTTAATTTTTCTGGAGCTATTTCTGTTTGCCTTCACTGTATCTTTCTCCTTCCCGTTGATACTAGGAAATGTCTGTTATGTTCAGAATATTGCCAAATACGAAGTAGAAAAAAACATTCCCGTGGTAATTCCTAATGGACACTTATCGCAGTATAAAAGGTGAACTACTGTAGAACTGGACAGGCCTCTTAAAGCTTGGCAGGAGCATCCATTGTCATGGACATCTGCTTCTCAGAAAAGTGAGGGCTCAGACACGTTAGTAATCTGAGCTTCCTGAATCTTAAGGGGAGTAAGACTGTTTTTCAAGCAGCTAAGGCCCAAATTTATGGGGTCATTTAGGGGTTAATATCAAATCCTGAATATGCATTGATGGTTAATACAAGGCAGAGAGCGTGAATACAGTATGTTCACTCTGAGGAGAGTAGCTGAAGGAAACTATACTGCAGTGTACTGTTGGTCATAGTTAGTCCTCATTGTGTAGCAAATAATCATCAAATTACAAATATCTTGATTGGAACATTACCAACAATTTTCAGAATTAGTTTTATGCCATGCAAAGTCAATACATTGTCTGAAGTCCTTTCTGAGGAGAACTTAGTGCATAATTGCTTTCTGTACCCAACAGAATTTGCCAGTACTGAGAAAAAAAATCAGCAATTTGATAAATGAGTCAAACTTTCAGACATTTGGGGTCAGTAAATCAAACTAAAGCTGCTAAGTGTTTTTAAAATCACATTAAGTATTTTTCTTTATTACCTCTTCCTTTTTTTTTCAATACTGGAACTCAGAGCTAATATTCACAAAATAAAAAAGGAGCATTGTAAATAACTCTTCTTATTTTTCCAGGTTGCAGTACAAAGAAACAAATAGGTAAGAGGGAATGGGAGCAGCTTTTCTTTGTTGCTTGTGACGCAAGTATGTTCTCAGTTTGGTTCCAAAGCTGTGGGAATGACAAAATCATCTGAGCCTAGTTACAGGTAAAAGAGGAATGCAGTACTTCATACCATACTACAACCTGAACATATCCTAGTTCACTAATTTCTGTACAGGGAAGCCTATGAAAACATTTATCTAAAGTTTAAATACACATAGCTCTAAACAGGCAAGCTATTGTTAAATGATTTAAATTTTCCTAACAACAGCAAAGGAAATACTGTGATTTGCTTATAACAGCTAGCTGATTGACTTTCAATAAAATTAATGCAGATAAGAAATAGAAAATTACTTGGG
The DNA here is from genome assembly GCF_015832195.1 of Motacilla alba alba. NCBI lineage: Eukaryota > Metazoa > Chordata > Aves > Passeriformes > Motacillidae > Motacilla > Motacilla alba. The sequence continues at coordinate 51,374,681 of NC_052046.1, forward strand.
TTTTTTACCTGGCTATTCCTTAGGTTTTGAATTCTTCATTTTATGGACTGGATTTTATCAGTGTAATCCTAGTTAAATCTTTCAATAACAACTCAGGTTTGCATGAACGTCCTACCAAATGTAATTTTGTATAAGAAATCCCAGTGTTTTACCACATAAAAATTTCTTCATGTGATGTGACCAAAATCAGTGGATTAACATAAATACTCCAGAGAAGTGCTCAAAAAAGCAAAATTGTCTGAAACACTTAGTTTATAAAATAACATTTTGTTTATTTGCCATGTTGAGAGTATAAAAAATGTGAACATTACAATAATTTCAGTCCAGAGTAGCAACTAGAGCTACAGAACTGTGATCAAAAAGTGATGGTAAGAGGCAAGGGATTATGTGTGACACTCAGAGCACAGTCAGGATGTGGATACATGGATTTTTCTGCCTGGGTGTGGAAAGCTGCTAGCAGAGATAGTGCACGGCTGCTGCTTGCCGACCACAGTCACGTGCAGTCTGGAGTAATTTCAGTGTTACTGTAGGGACAGACTGGAAATAAGGAAGACCACAGAGTTACAGAAAGACTTTTCTTTTCTTTAGTCTCCTCAAAAAGGAATCAGGCAGAGTTGAAAAGAGCATCTAGGAGAGTTTTACTATTTCTATTCCAGTCCTTGTGAGAATAACAGTTGCTTCTACAGGAGTATTTTGTTGCTTTAAAAGATTCTGGCCTCCACTGGAAGTACAGGTTTTGCAACAGATTAATTATTTTATCTTCTCATCTTGTGCTTGTCTCATAAGACGCAGGATGGAAAAGTTATGCAGTCTATATTTCAACATCACTTACAATACCAACAGTGTGCACTGATGTAGAACCAATAATTTTAGAAGCACTCAAAGCATTAGTAAGATGGAGCCACCCGCTGGCTCTGGAAAGTGTCAGGGAGAATATGTATCTTAAAATGCTGCTTCTGCAAGTAGGTTATAAGATTACTATTTCTGAGCATTTTCTATTGAGGGCTTTTGAAGTATGCTGTCTTGGTGTCTCTCATGAATTTTTTTCCTGTAGTTAGTCCACATCTCCTCCCTGGGTAGCCAAGCCTTCATTTTGCAATCACTTACAAGCACGCTTAGCTCTTGCGCCACAGAGTCCCTCATGTGCAAGGAGGTTCAACAACAAGGTTTATTGCAACTTCAAATCCTGTCCATATTAGCTTTTACGTAATTAAAAGAACCAAACCGATAAAAAAGCAACAGTCGATACACTACTTTGGAAAGGAATTAATGACAGAACCCAGAAGCTATAGAGGGAGATGTATCAGAATCTGAATATTGTTACATATTATTATTTAAAAATCATGGTGCTAATTACTTTAATAACAGATTCTGAATATAGAGTAGATGCTGACAAGATGAACAAACTTGAAATACATGTTGTATATCATACATGTTTTTCCTGTAATACTTACTTTGTTCACAATATGCACTAGGCAGGAACCTGACATAATTTTGCTAAGCAGAAGTTTTATTTTGCTGGACTTTACATTGATTTATGCAAATTAGACATGGTGTAAAATATAATTCCTCATACAGACCTCAGTTTTGAGGAGCATTCCTAGGTGGAAAAGTGCTATAAACACATTTGAAATTATACAACTGCCACTGCAGATAAATGATGTAAAATTCAAATCATATGATAGGAGTATTAAAAGTCATAATAACCCCAAAAGAAGAAAAGGAACTGTAAAACCAGCTGAAACTGGTCTACACCCTTGGAGCTCTTTCAAAGTGCATGTGCAGCAGCCATGGAAACAGGATGTTACTGCAAGAGAGTTCTGTCCATGAGCATCAAAATTCCACCCAGTAACAAGAACAGTATACACACAGAAAGGTGCGTGGTGGGGACTATTTCTCTGTGCGCCCCTTGAGCAGCGCTTCTGGGATGCTGAGAGCTCTTCAAAGCCTGGCTCTAAATATTTTGCTGGACTGGCCACCAGGTAACTGATCTTAATGTAGTTTTTTATATATTTTATGATGACTCCTATTGTTACAGGAAGGATCAAATTTAATCCTACCTGCAATGATAATGGTGAAAAAATGTGGTTGTTTGTTGCAACATTAGATTGCATTTGAATTTGAGTGTTACTAAACAATTTAATTAGAAGAACTCTATAAAAGGAAGAACTGTTCAAGCAACAGATAGGCAATATCTCTTTTCTCCAATTATCAACACTGCCTGGAAATATATCTCTACCTACTTAAAAACCAAACTTTTTTATTGATCAGATTACTGTATTCTTTGTCTGTGCATTAATATGGTCAGGAGAATGGAGCTGTGCTTTGCAGCTTGATGAAGGGAGTGTCTTTTTTTTTGATTCCCAAATCATTGGTATGGTAATTTTTTAAAAATTTATCATAGACTAAGGAGATATATGGATGTGACAGCCTCTCTGCATTCAGCATGAGACAATCAGGTTCTTCTAGGTACTGCATTAACTCCAGACCTCTGAAACCCCTGGTTGTGTCATGTGCAAAGCCTGTAAATCTTTCAGCAGTGGTAGCTGCAGGGTTTCTCTGGGGCTGTTACCAAGCCTGTAAAAGTACTGCATGGGTTGTGTGAAAGCAGCTAGGGAGAACCTGAAGTGAATGAAGTTTTTGGGAACAAACTTGGTCCTCAGAGCACTTTTTTGGAGATGCGGCCTGGGAAACAGAGAGTACACTGCCTGCTGTAGTTTTCCAGAGAAGTATATTAGACTCACTGGATTAGAATTAGAGTAGAATAACTAGATATATATTTCCTGAAAAGAGAAGAGCATACCAAAGAAACATTTTGATCCTACTGATAAGAAAAACATGGCAAGTCCCAGGGCTCAGTGAATCACAAGAATCATCTCACTGACTTTGTACGCTTCAAACCAAAGGCTAAAAGCTGACATTTTCCTTTTTGGTAGTTGTACTATGTAGATTAAAATCAATGTAAAGTTTGCTCCCATCAGCAAATTTCAAGTGTGGTGTTGTGCAATCCAGTTTAACTCAGATAAATGCTGATTGGAGTTTGAGCTTCCAGATGACATCTGCAGGAAATTTGCTGAAAAGTTTGTACAGTAAACTCAACTCGTCATTCTCTACTGAAAGGGAGTTCTGTAATGTTCTTCCCATACTTTGTTCTGAATCTTTATAGAGATTGCTAAACTTAAGCAGTGGAAGAAGATACCTACTTCTGACTCACCACTTCACCCCCTGAAAGCGATGGTTGGGGTGCACTTAAGGAATGTGGAGGTCGACAGGACCACCAGTGCCATGCAGGTTCAGATACAGCCCTGCTGATTTCAATAACACTCCAGGTCTTTTTTACTGGGGCAGTTATGGGCAAATATATCACTGATAACCTTGCGTTTTTTAGTGGACTTTAGGGAGTGACAGCTCCCTTTAGAGTACAAGCATGAAAATCATGAGTCTTTTTATACTACTGTTGAATAATGTAGCATTTTATGTATCCTGTTGCTTTCTCATTCATGCAACAACTATGTGATGGTTTTGTACTGATTTTGTAATGCAAAAGAAAGTAGAAACCCTATGTGAATTCAAGGTTCGCCTTCTGACTCAACTCTGCCCCCAGTGAACAATACAGCTTTTGCTATTTAAATATATTTTTCTTTGTAATTTATGTATATTTTAATACAAATAGGGTTTTTTCAATATATGCATTAATATTTTATAAACAGTTTTCAAGTTACTGGTGTAATATTTACATGTAAGAAACCTTTTATTTCAAGATGCAAACCCCTGGTTTTTTGTTTTTATTTTTTCAACTGTTTTTTGATCCAAAGTGATTTTTTAGACAACTACTTAACACTGAAACAAATTCCCAAATGTGTGGAACCTCTTACTTGTTTTCATATTTTGCATGCTGCCTGGTATGCCCAGCCCTTCAATTACCTCACTGCTAATTTCAGCTTAGTTACTGGATCTATTTTACAATCATACTGTGCGTGCCTTTGTGCCTTTGACAGCAAAACTCACACTTTCCTGGCTACAGGAATCTGCTCCCTGAACTATTGATTCATTGCTTGCTCAACCCTCACCTCCCATTCTTTAGGATATTTTCTGGAGAAGCCTAATGCCCAGGCCATCTCTCTTCATCTGAAATATTTAAGTGTTGGAGCTCCTAATACTATTGCAGAAGGGAACTGAGTAAAATCTAAACTGTCACAGACTTCACAAAAAAGTCACTGCTTTCTTATGGCACCACGATCTCTGAGCAATGGCTAATTGCTGTGCCTGCTAATGAGTGTGAGAGCCCTGTGAGGGACATGGCTGAGGTGATGGGGAGGTGTGGGCCTTGGTGAAGGACCCCTCTGGGGACAGTGATCTGTATGTTTGGCCTACCCATGCTGGAGCTCAAGGTCTGACCCATGGCAGGCAGTGTTTACAGCCATAGCAGTTGTATTAATGGATTAATCTTCAAGTATTTGGGAAAAACCCCAAACAAATCCAAATCAAATGTCTATATATTTGGCTAAATTACAAACATTAATTGAAAGAGCTTAAGTTGCTGTTATTATCAGCCACTGAAGGGAAAATACTTGACAATTATATTCTGTAATTTGACTCCGTGCAGAATCATCCAGATATCAAAGTACAGCTCAAGCTCATTAGTGCTCCCTGCTGTCCCACTTTGTATCTGACAGCAATTCCTAGGTAAGTAGGCTACTGTCCTTTTGGACATGTACTCATCCCAAAGCAAAGTCATTCAGTGACCAGTTAGGTGAAGAAAGAATGGGAATGTGACTATTGCACGGAGTGGTTCTGAGACTGATGGATCTAAAATGCATTTCAAGCATGTGTCTGCCCACCACCATCCAGTTCTTGCAGCTGGCATTTCCTGGTATTGAGATCCCCCATTAGAACTTCCAACACCTGCAATACAAAGCCAGGTGAGAGGTTCAATAAACACCTCAATAACATGACACGGTTTTGGCAGCAACAGCAGTATCTGATAACCTTCCCCTGAGTCAAAAGCGTATTCTGCAAGTTCAAGCAGCATATTTTTTTATATACTCCATCAGCTCAGCATTTTCTGGTAACTGAATTAAATTTATCTATGGGTTGCTATGTTTAACTATATTTGCCATAGTATTTTAAATGTCAATTCCTCAAGTACCTGACTTTTCAGGTAGTATTTCCGAACCCCAGCTACATAAGGACTGTTTGGCCTCCTAGATCCAGCAAAAAAGGGTGCACTGTAATATGTTTTGAGGTAAGTTAGGGTGGTGTTCTGCATAATTTATGATACTAAGAGAACTTTAAGGACCTTCTATTTGTAAAGGAAAAAAAAAGTCTCGAGTTCTTTTCAAATAAGGAAGGAGTGGTAGTCCTAATATGTGATGCAAAATTAATCTGATGGAGTTACTTTGTGAAGTTGCAACTGGAAAGAGTGTTTGGTTTTCAGTCAAAAATAACTTTCATTACTTGGTTGGGTTTTTTAGTTGTTCTTTGATTTTTTTCTCTCTGAGTGGAGTATTTGGTTTTAATAGCTTAATTTATATGGTGTGTTCCTGTTAGAATACTGCCATATTCTGTGCTGTAAAAACTGTTGCTGTGGTAGCTGAAACATAGAAATGGGTTACGTGTCTCAGAGAGTTCTCAGGCACCTCAGGTACACATGGTAAGAGATATTAAAGAGGCAAATAAAGTGAACAAAAGACAAGAGTGACCTGTTTATACAACAGGCAAATGAAGTCCAGCTGAGCTCTGTACTCAGGCAGCTCTGCTGCTGTTGGTACACACTAGTTCATACTTGCTGTGCTCACACTTGTTTGGGGGTTGCAGATTTCATGTTGTAGTCATCACTGTTGCTGTAACTCTGAGAACTGCTGGAAAGCTCATCCCTCTCTATGTAGTCCTGAAGGTAAAGAAAAACCCCCCTTCAGACAATGGTAGACTATGACCTGCTCACTAAATCTTCATCATTGGCTCAGCTCTCTCTTATAATTCCCCTTTTGGGTGGAGAAAAGTGTGCTGCAGAGACTGAAGGAAAGCTAAAATACTTGGCTTAGAAAGGGAATATTCCTTCTCTATAAGAAGGAGGAAAATCTGTGACACCTGAGAGTCAATCTGCATGTGGCAGATGCTTAAATCCTGCTATTGAGTTCCCATGTTGCAGGACTGTAAGACATAAAGTGTTATTTTATTATTAATGAGTGGGTGTCCACATCTGGTGTCTCAGCTGATAAGGACCTTCTTCCATAACTTGTGGGCTGGCTGTGGCTGCTGAGGTGAATAATCTATTTTAAATACTCACTGGTTTGCTTCACTATTCACTATGCAATTGAAAGCATTTATCATTTCTGAGAAGCATATATTTATAGCTTTTCTTTTATGTTCTACATTAAAGGGCTCTGCATATTTATTAGCTGATGGTAGTGAGCATTATATATTTCACATTTGTTTGTGGTTGCCTGTATTTTCTGCTGTTAGCAGTCCAGCAGAAACCCAAAGAAAGAGCTTACAGCAGTAGCAGCACTTAGGATTTTACATGGATTTTTCTAAACAACGCCACTCGCACAGAGCTATTTTCAAAATATGAACATTTAGAGATAATCCAGACAACTAGGCAATAATAACGGAAATGCATCTCCTGTGTGACTGTCAGTGCTTCTTTTATATTTGTAAACTTCCAGTCATGCCACATTTTGCCCTGGCTGTTTTTCATTTAATATTTCAAAGGCAAGTGCTAATTTTTTAACACAATGCTGATCCCTGTTTCAAGGCTGGTTAAGGATGGTGCTTGCTTTCTGCCAGCAAGGGTTTACACAAATGTGTACACCCTTTTGTGATGGAGAACATAATAGTGAAACCACTGGATGTTTCATTTTCTTTCCCGCTTAGACAACAAATGGAATCTGACTGCTGCTCCCTAATGGGCCATTTTTTTTTTCCCTGAGGAAACAAGTTTCCAAGGCTTGCACTCTTACAGTAAGTTGCATTCTGTTTTCTTCTGTTTCATTAGGGTACACTCATCTTTGGTGAGGTTTCTTTAGTGTGACTCCATATATGTATTCCACAGGCTTCTCCTCCTGCCTCGGGCTGTATTGGGATACGCCGGAGGCATGGGCGGCCAGCCAGCGTGGGGACTCCGCTCCCCGCCGGCAGCCTGGGGGTTGTCCCCCGTTTGCAGGGCATCGGGCATTCCCACGCGAGTACAGTCGCCCAGGTGGACTCAAAACCAGTCGAGGCACGCCCGTGGCGGCGAAGACAAACAATCGCGCTGTCCATTTCCCTCTGGGCGCTGCCAGCCCGACGGAACGGAGTCGCGCAGGGAGCCCAGCCGGGACCGTGGGGCGGAGAAGCGGGAGGAGCAGGTGAGGGCGGAGAGGTGCCCCCGCGGGCCGTGCCGTGCCGTGCCATGCCGTGCCGGGGGCGGGCGCAGGAGGATGCTGAGGCCGGCCAGCGGAGCGCATCCTGACGCAGCGGCGGCCCGAGCCGCGGCGGGCGGGCGGATGGCGGGCGGCGGCGGAACGCCGCGGGGCTGAGGGGTGGCGCTGCCGCCGCGCCTCTCCGCGCCGTGTCGCGCCGTGCAGCGCTGTGCCACGCCGCGCCGTGCCGTGCCGTGGTCGGCCGGGCGCCTCTGCAGGCTGGCCCCCTGCGGCTGCCTGCGGGGCGGCAGCGGCGGGCGGGCTGCCGGGATGATCCGGTTCCGGAGCTCCAGCATCAGGTCGCTAAGCGCGGAGATGAAATGCACCGTGCGGCTGCTGGACGACTCCGAGATCTCCTGCCACATCCAGGTGCCGGAGCGGAAAGGGGCGGCGGCGGCGGCAGGGCTGCTCGGGGGGCGGCGGCTCTGGGGGCCGGGTGCGGGCGGCGGCTCGCGGGTCGCAGGGCCCGGGGGGCGGCAGGGCTCGGCTGGGCTCGGCTGGGCTCGGCTGGGCTCGCCTCGGCTCTGCGCGGCCGCGGCGGGAGTTCCGCTCCCCGCACGCCCCGTTCTCGGCGGGGGCTCCGCGCACCTGCGGCGCGGCAGCCGCGCCTGCTTCGCCGCCTCCCGGTGCTGCGCCACGGCGTTGCACTGCGCGGCGTGGAGCCCGCCCGGCCGCTGCCGGAGCCGCGGGATCCGTCGGGCTCCGGCACCCCCGGCACAGCGTCCCCGCGGGCGAGAGCAGCGGTCTGGGCTGCGGTGGCCCGGGCGAGGAGGGAAATCCCGGCGGCGACTTCCCCGTCCCACGAGGCGGTAACGGGGCGCCCCGGACGGCACCGCAGGCTGCGGAGGCGATGTGCGGGAGGACTCGCTCTCCGACACCGGGAAAGCCCTGCCTTGGAAGCAAGGCCCGCGGCGTGCGGTGTCGGGAACCGCCGTTACCGATATAGCGGGCAGAGTTCAAAATGAAGCTCTGCCCTCTCTTCCTCTTCATCTGAGACAAAAGATAACTTGGAGCAGGCTCTTCAGTGATAGTAGTTGCTGTGTGGTTGGGGAAAAAAGAATAACAACAACAAAACAACTTCGTCGTAGTCCCTCTTCCTGATTACTTAGTCCCTCTTTTTATTCCTTCAATTAATAAGGATAAAGATGTGAACACTGAGGAGTCTGTGCTTTTGTGGTGGAGCAGCAATGTTTGTGATGCGTGAAAGCAGGGGTATTTCAGGAACCGTAACTCTGGGTACACTATGGAGGACTTACAGATTCTTACAGATTTAACTGCAAGCATTAAAATCAAGTTACCCTCTGAAATTTCCATAGTGTTCACAGAATAACAGAGAGGAACTTGGCATCCAGATCAGAAGAAGTGAGTGGCCTTTTAGGAAGTTTTTTGTCACTCACAGTTGGTATTTCTGTCTCTCTGACAGAAAGAACTACAGCTTTAAATTGAGTTGGTAACCTTATACTAAGACCATTATGGCTGAGAAACTCCAAGTGCCATGAAATGCAAGTTCCATTTTTGCTGGGACCAAACAATGTTTTTTGTTAGTTCCAACAGAGCTATTTAACACCAGCATATAGAGAGATAGTTCCAGCTGAAAAGGACCCAAAACAATCACCTAGTCCAACTGCCTGACTGCTCCAGGGCTGACCAGAACACAAAGCCTGATACTGAGGGCATTGCCCAAGTGTCTCTATTTAAGGCACTGGCAGGTTTGGGGCATCAATTCCAGGAAGCCTGCTCTAGTGTTTGACCACCGTCTTGGTAAAGAAATGTTTTCTGTTATCCAGTCTGAACCTCTCCAGATGCAGCTTTGAGCCATTCCCATTCCATGTTGCTGGATGCCAGGAACACACCAGCACTCCCTCTCCCTCTGCAGGTCTGCTCCTCAGGGAGCTGTACAGAGCAATGAGGTCACCCCTGAGCCGCCTCCTCTCCAAACCAGACAAACCCAGAGCCCTCAGCCGCTCCTCACAGGATGTGCCTTCCAGCCCTTCCACCAGCTCTGTTATCCTCCTCTGGACCATTCCAGGCCCTTCTCACCCTTCTCAGACTCTGGGGCCCAGCACTGCACACAGGACTCAGGGTGAGGCCGCACCAGGGCTGAATCCAGCAGGATGATCCCAATCACAGCTGGTGATGCTGTGTCTGCTGCATCCCGGGGTGGGGTTTGCCCTCCTGGCTGCCTGGGCACACACTGCTGGCTCACCCTGAGCTGCTGCTGACCAGCACCCCCAGATCCCTTTTGCAGGGCTGCTCTACACACACTCCTCTCCCAGTCCGTGGTTGCGTACTAGTTACTCTTGAACGGCATGTAACCTGAAAGTAACAGGAAATTACTGAAAACATTTTGCGCATGTATCATTCTAGTGCTCTCATTAATGAAGAGCATTGTTGTAAGATTTATTGAGTAAGAAGCAGCATGGCCTTCAGAGTCTTTTCTTGAAGTTTAATGCAAGCTTTGCATAACTTATTTGGCACCTTTAAAAATTGGTCTCTTTAAGCAATCATAAATTTAAGGTCAGGTTCTAAGACGGTTATGACAGCTCTTTGGGTTTGAAGTATTCAACAGATTTATATATGCTGAGAGTATTCCCTTCAATGCCTACAGGGTAGAAAAAAAGAGTTACTTTAACACTTTAGGTGTTATATTAGGCAAGATGAAGCAATGAACTTAGAACAAGTTGTATGGTATTGCATTGTTATGGCTAATTCTGCAGGCAGGAGAAAAATCACTGTTGAAAATATTAGATTCTAAGGATTATTCTGAAGATTGAGTTCTTTTATAATCTCATTTAGAACTTGTTTTCCTGTGTCTGCACTCTGACAAAAGCATTTCAAATGTGGGAATAGCTCAGGTTGTTTCTTTATCCTCCTGTGTGCGCATAGCTTTTTAGACACTAAAATGAATTAATGAATCCCAAACCACTCAACTTTTTGTCTTTAGTCTCTTTTTCAGACCTGTATTTGAACTTCATATTGTGGACAAAACTTACTAGGAGCTTTAGCAGTACTTTTTTTTTTTTTTAATGAAAGAAACTCCCACTGTTAGATCTATATGTGCATATTGATGCATGTTCACTGGGACAAAATAACCCCGATGATGTGCTGCTGGGTTAACAGTAGAGATGCCAGGGTTGTGCTGGCTGGAACATGTTGGACAGCTGTGTTTTGGTCATTAAGAGGATAAGAAATCCTAATTCTACAACACTGAGAAATGCCATCAGAGTCTCCTAGGGACACACGATGATGCAGTAAGGAATGTGACAACTGAAATTCTTGTGGCACATTTTCAGGGAAAAGGGAGGGGAGATATGTAGCTAGTCTAGATGGTGAGATGTGCAGGTATGATTTGATACAGTTTAGCACACCAAATTTTACCAAACCCTACTTTTTCAAGTATATCTTTCCAGCAGTTGGCTTCTGTACTTAGATTAGTATCACAGGAACCTGGTACCACTTCTGGGCAGAGGTGTATGCTAATTTTCAAATCCACTGTAGGTCTTTGGCCCTACAAAATATGCAACCAGAATTGTATGTTACTCATCTAAAACACTGGGAGTTTGTTTTAGGAAAAATAAGCAGGAGCAGATATACTTAAAACTGCATATGCACATGTGTGTATTTTTTTCCTTCTGTAAATTTCAGTGTTTAGGCAGGAAAAGAAAATGCATATCTCTTTTTATTATTAAAGTTCTTTCAAAGTAGTGTTTCATCAAGCCACAAAGCTAATAAAGTCTGCTTTTGGAAACTACATTTTTTTTAGCAAATAGTCTAGTGACAGCATATGGTGCAGTGTGGGGAGAATCAGAGAATCAGAAGTGAATAATGCATTTTTAGACTCCAGCCAACTAGTTATCGAGTTGTGAAGCTGCCATGTAGGTCACCAAGTTGCTCAAGGCTAGGTTTGCAGCTCAAAGGTCAAGACTCAATGCATTGTCCTCCTCATCTGAGGAGGCAAAATAGATGAAGTGGTGACACACACAAGAATGGGCTGGGACCTGAGGGACACCTGACTAATTCTTATGGTGATGTTTATTTTCCCATGATTTTTGTTTGTGAAGGCTCTCTGTAACCTGTAGCAGACAGTCTTATAGCAGCAGTACGGTACAGTGAAGTGGCTGCCGCACAGCTGAAAATGAGAGGTTATGAAAAACAGCCTGAAGGGCTACTGGCCACTGTCTGTTTCCATTTGCAAGAGAAAGAGGCGACCTGCTTGTGCAGCCTGCCTGATAAAACACAGAACCAAGGTTTGAAAGACGGCAGTGGGGGAAGTAGGTCTTCAAAACTATTGGAAATGAGTCTGGAGCAGCCAGAAGACCTCCTTTTTGGAGGTATTAATGAGATACTTTTCTTCTGACTCAATGACATAACGGGAGAAAACTTCCAGTTTTGCTGACTTCAAGCAATAACTTAATGCAGCAATCTAGCCTTTTAGTAGCAATGGCCTAGACCAAGTCTTGGTTTAACCCATGCCACTTGTTCATTCCTTAATTCAAGTTTTGCTTTACTCCTTGAGATGTCCAGGTCCAGCTGTGTACAAGTGGAGATAAGTTTGGCATGATTGAAGCTTTTCCTCTCATTTGCAGCTTGTTATTGAAAGTGGTATGAACTTTGCTGTCTGTGCGCTTATTTGTAGAAATACTGCATGACTGGGTCTTCTTGTGCCTCAGCACATGTGTAAAATTGTGTTATAGTGGGGCCTTTTTAATGACACAGATTTTGCTTCAAATGAGCTTTCCTGTACAAAAATCTGTTTTGATATTCCCAAAAATATAATTTGGCTACAACACTAGTTTTTATTTTTTAATTTTATCTAAATAGTTATTTGATTGTTGCTTAAAAGAAACAATTTGAATTTCTATGTGTGTCCAGATTTTGAACAAGGAGAAGATGTTATTTTTAAAAACTGGTTCAAGAATCAGGGAGAAAATATAGCAGAATAAAGCTTTGATTTACTCATGGTCTGTTCTTAGACCTTTTAACTTTTTTTTTTTTTTTTTTTCAGAATTTAAAATGAAGTTGATAAAATCTGAGAAAGCTCACTTCCTTCTGCTGCTGATAGTTCAATAATGTAGAATGGTCTTGTGCTTTGTTAATCTAATTTTGGGAGCAGCTTCTGTGCAGTTTGAATACTGCTGCCTGTACTTCAGCTAATAATTTATTTGCTTGACTCTTTTTTTTTTCTAATTTTCTTTTAAATGTGACATACACTGTTCTGTCTAGTTCTTTTTGTAGCACATTGATCACTGAAAAGTTGTCTACTTGATTAATATTATCTGCTTGGTCTGTGTCTTACAGGCAAATGTTAAATTTAATAGAAATCTGCTAACCAGAGAACACTATTTAAAATTCCTGTGCTTCAATAAAATGTAAAAACCAAAACAACATGCTGAAGCAGGCTGTGAAGTAAAAGAGCAGTGACCACAAGTCTCACTGTGAAGGTATGCTGAATGTCAATGAGTTAAAAAAAAATAAGTGGGAAGGGGAAGGCAGCATGAGAAAGGAAGGCAGAACGAAAATGGTGTGGAGGCCAGAGATGAAAAAAAGGCAGCGAATCATAGCTGTGGAAAGGGAGAGGTTAAGGGATTATGTAGACAGAAGGCAGGAGATTTAGTGAATTTATATTTATCCTGTAAGCGATGTCAGAAGCGTAACTAGCAAGCGCCTTGAGCTGCTGGATTGATACTACAGCGGTTCAAAATAGTAAGATGAGATAAGGACGGAGGTGCAGGTTAGGAAGAATTATTCCCTATGTTCTGTTGACACATTTTAGAAACTGCTCACTAGGGCTTGTATTCCTTCATGCTTGAGCCTTTAATTGTACAGTTACAGGGGGTACTCTTGGTGAGAGTTGTATACGAGAACACTCTCTAATTAAGCTAAGCCTATGGGTTAAAGCTATTGCTGTTGTAATTGCATGCGTTTGATTAAAGTTTCCGTAATGTATTTATATTCTGTTTGTTTGTTGGAATTTGTTTTTTGGTTTTGTGTTTATACATTAATAATACTTTAAGATGTGCTCTTAGCTCCTTCCAAAGCTGAAAAGGAAATAGGAATAGAGTGTGGTGCTAGAAGATTACTATGGGGTTGGCAGTTTTCATTAAAAATAAGAAATGAGATCTCTTGATGGATTTTGATGTGTTCCTGAAACTTGGTACTTGCTTAACATTAGTTTCCTTGTCTCTGGTAAAGAAAAGGTGCATACCTATGTGTAATACTACCATATTGGTAACAATTCATAAACTCTATTGTTCTCTCTTGCTATTTTTTAAGTGAAAATACTTACAAAGATGGTTTATATAGGATTTTATCCAACATATACTAAACTGCAGTTGAACAGCTTTTGGCTAAAGCTTATTAATGATAAATTAGTTTTTTCCACAATCTTATGCTGTCTGATTAATGATCAAAATCTAAAATTTCTCTGTCCTAGGCTCATAATCTTGCTTTTAATTTTTAACTGCCTGTTTGCTTTGTGTTCTGATTGACATTGCAATTCATATTTTGTTTGCGAGTAAATAAAGGCATGTGTGCCTAAAGACTTACCTAATCCATGGTTAAGATGAAGGTGTGTTTCTGTAAAAAGAAACAATTTAGCTGATAAGTAACTGAATGTGTTGGGGGGTTTGGTGCTGAAGCCGAGAGGCAAAAGGTTATTAAAAATACAGATATCCTTACACAAGGTCTATATAAAAGAAACAAGGTAAAAGGAGAGTTGCAAGTTTAAAATGTACATAGTCTTTTCACTTTTACCCTCCTTTAATTTTCCTTTCAGCTTTGCATAAAAAGTTTTACATTCATTATGGTCAGGCATGTTTGGACACTATCTGAACAGTAGAGTTGGAGCTGAAGTAATAATAGGCAATTGGAAAATCTTTAAGCACAATGCAGCGCTGCTTATATCTGTGAACTGCAAATCATAATTTTGATCCTTAGCAGTAGAAAAGTGGCTCCTGTGAGATACAGAATGCTTTGCAGGAACTTCATGCACTATTTTGTCTTGAAAGGGCTTTTTGCACCCCACCACAAAGTTTTCTTGTACCTTGAGACATCCTAGCATCTTCAGTGCACTGATACAGATTGAATAGATGAAGCAGCTAAGAAGAAATAATATGGCAGAATTAACCAGCCAAAATAATTAATTTCTAAGGAAGTAAATGTATTTTCATGTTTTAGTTGTATTTTCCTGTATTGAATTTCCTGTAGAGGTTAGAAATTATTTTACAGTGTGTATCAGTGCTTCCGAACTTTGAGCTTTAAGAAAAGGAGAGATTAATGCCTTTCATATGGGAAGGTGAGATAAAGAGTCTGATTGGTTTTTGCTGGTCCCCTGTAACAGATATTATATTAAAAACTCAAGTTCTAAACACTTAGGTTAAAGAATGGGGAAAATGACAGCTGGTTATTCTTTTCCTCCTCAAAAAACAAACACACAAACAAACAAACAGGTGGGTTGGAAGAATGGCAAGTAATTATCTCTGTGATAAAACACTTGTTTTCTGTAGCACAGGTTCTTGTTCTTCTGGGTATTTTGGCTTATTAAATCAAACATACTGAAATGGCTCTCTTCATCTTGTCGTTCTCTCTCTTTTTGCACTTCCCCTTCATTCCTTAGTGAGGATAATGTCAACCTGTTGGCAGTGCTCATAACGTCCAGATAATCCTTCTCTCCTTTTCCTGTTAAAGTAAAGCTACCAGCATATGACTATGGCTGTGCCCTTCTCTGCTGCATATGGAATATATGTCCTTATAGTTCTTCCTTTAGCTGAGTTTTCTTGTCTGTTCCTTTATTTTTGATTACTTAAATACTGCTCATTTTTCTCTCTAGCCTTGTTTTCTCACAGACCCATTCTAGACCTTACAAGTCACATTTTTGTTCCTTGTTTTCACTGTGTTTTTAATTCCTTGTCTGATAGTGAAAACACAGTTTTAATAATTCAGCAGTAAATAAATTAATATTAAATCTTCTTTCTGGCATGAAGTAATAATAATTATTATAATAATGATTGTGATAATGATAACAAAAATAATAATATTTCAATTTTCAAGAAACATCACACTTTTCTTTCTTCACTTCTCCACTGTCAATTTATGCTATCTTTTCTAGCTACAGGCATTCAATTCCTAAAAGTGTTTCTGTTTTCCTCTTTTCAGGGTCTAGCATGTTTTTGGTGGAGGTGTGTTGATAATCAGCTCTTGCCATTTCAGTGTGCTTACAGTGTCAAGACAGATGTTGTTCTATGGCAGTTGTAAGCCAAGTGTGAACAATAATAGTCATATTTGTGGTTGCTGCTTATGGAAGTTACTGAAGAATGCACACTGATGATCTAGTACTGTTATATTTAGAGAAAAAGTTTCTCCTCTGGAAACTTGATAAACTTGATAGGAAATGTATCATACCAATCTGTTTATGGTTAGAAAACATAAAATTTCTCAAGGGTCTTCACGGTCAGAAATGAGAAGGTAAAGGGTAGTATACCTTAAGTTCTTTTTCAGCAGAAGTGTCCACAAATGGAAATAACTCCTGCAATAGTTGGAAATCCAGTGATTCAAAATAATTGCAGTAAGATACATAAGTATTAAGTGGCTGCAAAATCATTGCTCTTTAAATGCTCCCTTTGGAAAATATGTTAAATGAGTCAACACCTTCATTAAAAATACTGTTATTTTTCCCTTGTTTTCTTATCCCAGGAAGAAGTAAATGATTTGTATTGAAGACCAATTTTGCTCCTTTTAAATACATTATCTCACAATGATATTTTGTTGTCCCATAGCAACTCCCTTTGGATTAGAACTGTACTTTAAAAAACACAAACAAACCACAAAAAACACAAGATGATTTCCATCTGACCAATTTTTTCCCAATGTTATAATATTTAAACTTGCTGTCAAAGGGCAATGTTGTAAAGAAGACTTTGGAACTTCTGACAACACCATGCAAAACCTTTTTCATGCCATCAGTCTGTACGCCCACTTTCCACAGTTTTTCACGTAACAGAAAACTAAAATGAAATGGTATTACAAAATGAAAACAAACACACAGTACCCTCATGTTCCAAACCCAAACAGTATCAAAAGAATTTACAACAGGACAGAATAATTTATTAAATATAAATAAGGTGAAATTGTGAGGATATTGATGCATGAAGTTCAGACGCAATGGTGTATATTTCTTTTGTTTCCAGGTGCAGAGACTAGTCCAACACTTTTGTCTCCAAAACAGTGTCTATATGTGAACTGCCTTTTGGGAATGGTTCCTGGACTCTCCTATCTACCAGTCATTACCTGGGAACTAATCAGCAAAATACTAATTAGGAGAAACAGTACTGTTTTGTCCTAGCATTTTGCCTGGCATGGGTGCTGGATTTCAAAACTCCAAAATGCTTGAAGAGTTTTAGTAGTCTTAGTATAGATGAAATCCCAACTTTTAAAAAGGAAGAAAAAGAAAGAAAAAAGGAGATTTTTTTTTTTTAATGACTGAAGATGTATTTTATAGTTTGATACTAAAACACGTGTAATGGTAGATGTTTTCATGGTACTTTTATTCTAAGTGGAAAATCTGAAGAATTGTGAAGAGGATCTTCACTGGTTTTTGGTTGCTAAACCAGGAGTTGTGCTGGTTTTAGTAGGTCTGCATTTAGAAAACATCTGCATTTAGAATATGTGGCTGTAATTTTTGATTTGTACCTGTAATCTGTTCTGTAATGATAGTGTTGATTTTTCTGGGGAGTGTGCGGGGTTGTGTGTGTGCTGCTTCACTTGAGTGCTCTTATCAACAGAGTTTAATACAAAAGTACTCTGCACAACTTCAGTTAACGGTGCTCTGTTTTCATTTTTATGGACACAAGCTCCAAGCCCTATAGAGGAGTGATGAGATGTGGTTGTTTTTTTATTTGAAGAGTAGTTGCAAAAATGCAAATAAGAGTGGGGTGGAGTGCTAGGCATGTCACAGAAATGATACAGAACATTCTTCTAATCATATTTATTTATGCTTTTTAGAACAAAAGGCAGCAGATCTTTCACATTCACCTATTAATTTAAAATTGAGAAACAAAGATAAATACTGCACAGAGGATAACAGCTACCCTTGTGTTAGATGGGACAGTTAGCTGGGGTATGAGTTAAACTCTGAAGCTGTGCTGTGCCAGCCTGAACTTTAGTGACTTCAAGAATTTTTCTTGGAACATTCAGTGTGCCAGTCGGTGGAGTGCACCACACACATTGACCCTGCTTGCTCCTGCTCTGTGTGAGTTTTCTTTAGCTCCATGCTTGGAAAGAGAAGGAAACAGCGGAGGCTTTTACAGACGGTGCTGTGAGTGATTCAGTGTGCAGATTCAGCCATTCAGATAAAATCACTCCAGCGGCTTGAAGAGCCCCTGCCAGTTGCTAGGTGCATATCCAGGGAGGTTTTCTGTTTTGACTGGAGAATCCACTCACATTCCCAGGATTTCTGGAGTTTTTTCATATGGTCTCTCAATTGGTACTTAACAGCCACCTGAATAGAGAAGAGTTGAGCAGTTGTCACCCCCCAAACCTAACTATGCTGCTGGCTCCTGGGATTAAAGCAAGAAGAGTGGCACATCAAAATGGAAAATTACCAATCTACACCTTTTCAGGACAGTGTGTTCAGGACAGTTCTGGTTATTTTTTGTGTGTACATTATAGGGACCAAAGAGGTAGCAGTTTTCATCCTCTTACCTTCTTGAGAATCAGAGGCTTGTATCTTGCCCAGAAGAATTTATGGTGTAATTTCAGTGAAAACACAATGGGGGAATGCTTCATTCATATTGTGATGATGAGACCTCATGAAGTAATTCATGCAGCTGGCCTGAGTTTTAACTTAAGTGTGGAGAAATACTGCTGTGGAAGAGAAATTCCGGTAGCATGATGCTGGTATATGTGGACATGTGGAAAATCATGCTGCTGAAGGCCAGTGTCCACAGAGGAGACAGAGGCAGAAATCAACTTCATTTGAATAAATGGAGAGACCCCTCTGTCTCCTTTGTGCTCATGGGGAAGAGAACAAGACTTCAGTTGTGTAGAGATTTTGGCCGTTATGTGGTAAAATGCAAAGATAGCAGTATTGGTTACATCTTACCAGCTTTTGCACCTGTACTTTTGCTTCATTCTGTTATATAGAAATTCCTTCCAGTGAAAGAACACATAGATTTTAAATTTACAATCACAACCACTGAGGTAATTTTTACTAATCTAATATGTTCCTCTCCTTGTTTTATATTCACATTTGCTTTCAGGTGTCAAGGGATGAGTTCTGTTTCAGCTAGGTTTGTGTAAATAACTTGCTCTCTCCTGACTCTGTTAGAGGCTCATTCATCTTGTGAGTGTAGGAAGAACTACAGAAGGCTGGCTTGGAGTGGGGAGGAGGGGGAAGTAGGAATTACAGTTCTTCTCTGTGACCACAATGGTTTTGATTGCTACTCCTGCCTTTCAGCAACTCCCAGCTTATTGCCTTCTCTGTAGTGGGTAAAGATATCAAATCTGTGCCTAAACACAGACCCTCTTTCTGAGGCCAGTTTCTGACTTGACAATCACACTTCCTTTTCATTACCTGTTTCTTCAGTCCACCAGACTGTTTTCAGTCCTTTTCACAGGTTCTCTTTGTGGCACTTCCAGGCTATGATTTCTACTTTTTGTTTGGAAGTGGGGGGCATTGTACTGTCTTGGAAACAGAAACCTAGATTGGTTGATAAACAATTCCACAGTTTGCTAATTCCTGTAATTATTTCACAGAAACTATTTAAAGAATTGTTATAGGTTCTGTAAATAATTTTTTACTTGTGTCCCATTGGCTTTTTTCACCCCAAAGTACTTTTTTGGATAATTGTTTTGATGAAAATGATCTGGAGTTAGTCTTTGGACAGGGATGGCTAGAAGTTCCTTGCAATATTTTGAACAGAGATTGTTTTTCTGCTTTTTTTTTTTTGGGGGGGGGGTGTTCTTATTTTGGTTTTTTGGGTTTCTTTTGTTTGGTTTGGTTTTGTTGGGATTTTTTTGTTGTTTTATTTGTTTGGTTGGCTTGTTTGTTTGGGTAATCTTTTGGAATTTATTTGCTCTGTGAATTATCTTGACTCGCTTATATTTTGTTGCTCTTGTAACATACTCTCTGCATAGGGTAATGTGTATATCTGTGTGTTTGTGCACACCCTATAGTTTTCCTATAAAAGTCTGTACAGTTCTAAGGCTTTTATAATATCCCAGCTGTCTCTATGGGGATTGTTTGCAATTCTTTTATATTAAACAGGATTTGCAATAATTATGTTGTACCTGAAAAACTTCAATTTCCACACCTTCTTGCTCATTAACTAGGTTATTCTTAAAAGTTTAATTTATTTTAATTGATTTTAAAAAAATCGTATCTTTCATGGTCTTCTTGGCTGATCCCTCTCAATCCAAATCACATTTTTAAAATATCTTTTCCAAAGCTTCAATGGTATTTATGCATTTTTAAATTGAGATTAAAAAAACCTTACTGTTAAAAACTTACAGTATTTATAGTACAGATTTTTGCCCATTATTTTTATTTGCACTGTCATGTGAAATCCTGAATGATACCAGGGTGGTTCAGAAATAGTGGAAAAGTTTCTAGGTCCTGCAGGTGCTTTCACAAAGCATGAGGAAACAAATAATTTTTGACAACTAAACATCCCATATTCTTCCTGTAATAAGTCAGCACTTCTAATATATTATTTGGTATGAATATTCATATATTTTAGTCTTTCTTTTTTTGTGTGTGCACATGTGTTCACTCTAGAATTTATTTACCACACCATGTCCAGGAAATGGTACATAGTTTTCTTTCATGAGTCAGAAGTGGTTCAGTGGATACCTCTGTTCTGAAAAAATAGACACAAACTGAATGTCCTGAAAAGCTCCAACATCTGCTTTTTCACTGCTCTATTTTTACTCTGTGAATGCTCTTGTTTCTTTGTGGTCAGAACTACCATTGCAATCCAAAACCTGTAAGAAGGTTGTATTTTCCATTTAGATTTTCCATTAATAGTCTGCATTCTGATGATGGAAGTACTTGCATTTGATGTCTTTCCATTAGCCTGCTTTTAAAAGCTTTATCTTTTATTGTTTAGAAGACTAGAGGGAAGATGCAGATGTGGATTTAGTTGCCTTTGCCTTCTTTCTTCTTCTCCCCACCCTTTGCAGGAGGAGCTTTTGGTAATTTTGAGGGCACCGATTCCAAATATTATTTTGATGTCCTTCTTCTACTTAGCCAAGCTGTACTTTGGTCGTATTCCAAGAACAATTAAAATTCTACCAGGTGTTGACAGGTGTGGCCCAAGAAGTAATGTATTATTCTTGATTCACAAGCAGGTTATTGGTTTTGCTGGTGAAGCCCTCGCTCCTCTCTGGCCTCAGAGACAGTTCTGTGATTCCCCTGCTGCCTGTCTCAATATCACAAATATAATTTTTATTAACCTCTTTCCCTTGAAGCAAAACTCTATGTTTTCACACTTGGTCACAAAGGTAATCTGTTGAGAAAAGAACTTCTTTGTTCTCTTCACTGCATCAAAGTGAGTTTTAAACTGCTCTCCTAGTTTCTGGTTTTTTAAAGAACAAGCAGGTAGGCACAGTGACATGTAAATTCTTCCTGAAATTCCTGATTCACTGACTTTACAGTACTCAAAGACAAGAGCTGTGATTGTGATGAACATGCAGAGCTGGTTTGTGCCCTACATAATGTTTGGCACTTCTCTGAGAAATGCAGAAGAAATTGCATTTTCTAACCTCTCTCTGCCTTCTCCATCTCCAGAGGATTTCCTGCTTACACAGTAACCAAAACGTTTGCTGGAGGATTCTGAGTGTTTTATCCTGCAGACTGGATGGTACAGGAAGATTATGAATCCATGGGGAAGCCAGTTTAACAAATTCTGTTTTCCTATTGTGTCTGTACAAATTTGATATTGCTTTGTAATTAAAGTTGAATCTGCTTCTACAGGATATTGTTTTTCTCATTTTGAATGGTGAAGATTTGCCTATGCATTCCTGAAATAGATCAGCTAAATATATGTTTAAGAAAGAAGGGAAATAAAAGGGAAAGTACTATCCTCACAAAGGTTCAGTGGGATTCTTGTAGCAGCATTTCTTTGCAGAAATACCATGAGTTGAGTTGTCTTGCTGAGAGAAGGGTTTCTGCTTTATGAACAAGATAATTGTATATTTCTGTTCAAAGTAAACATCATTCTGACACAATTCATGAATGCTAGATATTTTATGCACTCACTGGAATAAACAAAACAATGCCTTCTTAAGCACTTTGTCTGTGGTTAATGTTGTGCCTGCTTTTGCACATCTTTCAGCTACATCGGAGATCAAAATGAACTCCAGCACTTGAGGGCATGTGGGGAGGATTTTAGACACTCTGGAGGAAAGCGTGTCTGTAAAGCCTTAATGATTGCTCCTTCATCTACGTAGATTTGCTTTAACTGGTGCCAGATCTGCTGTAATGTTGATGACATCTTTCACCTTATTAGTGGCCCAAATGTAAAAAAGAGTATATGCTAGTAGCCAAACTTTGTTCATTGTATAGGGAGACCAGAAACATTGAAGGCTACAAAAGGGATGTGGACTACAGCTACAGATTTGGCATGGAACATGCTTTCTGTTAAGCAAATGAAAAATATTTACTACTCTGACTTTTGTGCACTGGGAGCATCCCCTGGCTTAGCTGGTGTGAGGATTTGATTAAGCAAATTCTGGAAGAGTTCTCTGACAGTGAGGCAATTAGTAAAATGTTGCAAGATATAGTGGTAAAGTTGAATGTTGAGTGACTTCCTTTATCCTGAAAGGGTATGAGAGTGTGTGGAGTACAAAAAGCCTGTGGCTTTCCATCTGCCTTGGTCTTGGTCTGGAGATTTGATGAAGCATTTGGCATTTAGGACACAGCAGTAGTAGTTGGTGAAAAATTGGACATGAACAATAGGATGTTTAGCTGAACGGGGCAGTATTTGAGCTCAGTTTTATGGGCATACAATATGAGATTGCAGAATGCCTGAAGTGGGGCTGCATTTACCCAGGGTCATTGCCAGGGCTGTGCCTGGGAAGTGGGCTGACTGAGGTGGTCCAGTCCCTCAGGGAAATAAAGGATGCCTCCCATGAATTTTGTGGTTTTAGTGGGACTATTCATCCCCTAAAGTCTAGGTGTAGACTTTAAGGATTAAAGGAGGTTTTAAAGATAAAATCTGCTGTTGGGAGAGAGGTTTTAACGCCTGTTTAATTTGAAGCACTTACTCAGTTCTGCAAGAATGACTGTAAAATTCAAAAATATGAGATAGAATGCTCTCCCCTCTATACATGTGGATACATTCATGTGGGAATATGCTCTCTGAGATTTGTATTTCAAAAGAAACATTTAGTTCCTCAGGTGACTGTGTGGGATAGAGTGTTTTGCACTGCACTGGAACCTGTTTTCTGCAGAGCTCATGAATGAGAATGTGCTTTGCTATGAGTAGTGTGGAAAAATGAGTTACCATTCTTATTCAGGGTCTGCCTTCTGAGCCTCTCCCCTTTTGCAGAGAGAGGGGATGAAGCTTGCATTGATCACAGTGTATCTGTAATACCCCAGGATTGCAAGGTCATTGTGTCCCCCTGAAGTGCTCAGGAGAGAAGTAGACATGCGGGCTGTTTCTACATAATCACTGCTCCAGAGTTGGTGGGGTTTAATTGAAAAATTTTCTTTTGTGCTGTGCAGGGTAGATATTGTGTCCCTGAGGAATGTTAAGCATTAAGCTTTCCTGTATCTTTGCCATTCATGACCTTGTGTGCAGCAGTGTTACTTCCAGACCTCAGGCACACCAGATCATCTGAAGTACTCTATTTTTTGATATTGTTTACAGGACAACCGTTCGGGAATACAAATGGAGAGCACAGCACAGGTAGCATTCAGAATTTCCAGAAATCACACCATATGTCTCTCAGGAGCTTATAATTTGGTGAAAGCAGAATCATGTTCTTTCAGAGCCCATAGTTCCTCAGTGCCAGAATTCTCACAGATTATCAGTCTACTCTTTTCTTTTTTTTTTTTTTTTTTTTTTTTGCAGAAGAGGTTGAAAATAATTTTCCTCCATACTAATAATTTGTTTTCTCTAACATATTACAATTTTATTTTTGCAGGATTTGCCATTTTTAAACTAAAAATGTATGTTGTGAAAGTTTGAGCAACTTTCATTAAGAATATCTGTTATTTCATTTCTGTAATTTAAAAAAGCCACACCAGACAACTAACACTCAGATGCTTCAGTTGTGTCTGAAGCATCTCTCTTCATATCTAATGAATGCAAGCAGCTGAGGGCCAGCATGCAAATGACAGCTTGAAACAATGAAATATGTGGAGTGCATTTCCATGGGCAGTGACACCAGTGTTTACTGCATTATCGCATTTTCACAATAGTGCCATAGAGCCTAAGGCATGGATAAGAACCCCATTTTGCTATGCAAACACTAAGTAAGATGCACTTCTTCGTCATGTCTAAGAGCACAGACAGAGTGGAATAGTATATTATATATATATAAATCAAACAGCTTGCTGCCGTTTAGATGAGAAGTTGTACTTGAATCTGTATGTGCTCTTGGTTCATGACAAATGGGAGGGAAAACATAGTAGTCTGTATGTATGTATTATCATGTATTTTGCCAATACATGTTAATAAGTTTGATTGGACAGTGTTCACAAAGGCAGGCAATAATTCTTGAATCATCAAATGAAACTGAGTTATTTTCTGAGCCAGGGTTTTGAGCTCAAGTCTTTAAATTGAGACTGTTACCTAGATGGGCACCAGTAGATGAAGAAATGACAAAGGACACTGTGGTGTGGTGGTCTCTGCATATTGCCATCTTTGCCAAGAAAATAGGGGATTGGAACATGGTAATGAAATGTGTTTTGCATATAGTTTTTTTCTGCAAAAGGTCTGACATGGAAGGAAATGCTGCTCCTTGTTTTGGAAGATTAAAAATTGTACTGTGGGAGCTAAGAAGAACAGCTGATTGTTATCCTCTCTCACTCATGAGGAAGGAGACAAGGAGGCCTTAAGTGAGAGGGTCCTGATGTGCACCTGATAGGCTGAGCTACAACAGGGAACAGGTGTGTGAAGGTTATCTGTAGATAATCACGTTTGTGGCCCACCAGTGAACTTGCTCCAGGACCTCCATGTCTCTCTGGCACCTGGACACAGGACTCCAGATGTGCCTCACCAGGGCTGAGCAGAGTGGATCACCTCCCTTGACCTGCTGGCAATGCTCTTCTTAATGCACCCCGGGACAACATTGGCCTCCTTGGCCACCAGAACACACTGCTGGCTCATGAACAGTTTGTTGTCCACCAGGAACACCAGGTCCTTTTCCTCAGAGCTGCTTTCTGGCTGGTGTCTGGGGTTATGCTTCTCCAGTGCAGGACACTGCATTTGCTCCTGTCAAATTTCAGACAGTTCTTCTCTTCCCATCTCTCCATCCTTTTAAGGCTGCACTCTGCTCCCAGCTTTGTGCTGTCAGTGACCAGCTGAGGAGGCCTCTGTCTCTTTGTCCTAATCACTGGGCTCAGTATTGAGCCTTGGGGGCACCGCTTGCATCAGGCCTCCAACCAGAGCCTGCATCACTGTCACTGTGTCACCTTCTGGGATCTGCAATAGCTGGTTCTCGATCCAACACCACATCCACTCATCAAGATGGTATTCCTGACTTTGCCTTTTATGGTATCAGGTAAACAACATCCACCACTCTCCCCTCATCCATCCAGCCAACAGTCCCATTATAGAAGGTAATCAGTTTGGTTAAGCATGACTTTCTTTTAGTGAATCCATGCTCAGTACTCCTTATTACCTTCTTGTCTTTCACATGCCCAGAGATGGTATCCAGGATGAGCCATTCCATCACCTTTCCAGGCATGGAGGTGAAGCTGACCGTCCAGTGGTACCCTGGATCCCCCTTTTTGCCCATTTTGAAGACCAAAGTGACATTTGCTTTCTTCCAGTCCTCAGGCACCTCTCCTGATCACCACAATTTTTCAAAGATGATTGTGAATAGCCCAGCTACAGTGTCTGCCAGCTCCATCAAGCATTTGTGGGACTCCCATCATTTCCATCAGGGCCCATGGAATTGTGGGTATCAGGTTTACCTAAGCAATCTCTAAGCCAATCTTCCTCAACCAAGGGAAAGTCTTTCTTCCTCCAGACCTTGTTCCCTCAACCAAGGGAAAGTCTTTCTTCCTCCAGACCTTGTTCCCTCAACCAAGGGAAAGTCTTTCTTCCTCCAGACCTTGTTCCTGGGTCAGGGATTCTGGAGGGCTGGTCTTGTCACTGAAGACTGAAGCCAAGGCGGCATTCGGTACCTCTGCGTTCTCTGCAGCCTCTGTTGCAAAGGTTCTTGTTCCACACAGAGCTAGGCTCATATTTTCCTTTTTGTTCTTGATGTATTGGAAAAAGACCTTCTTGTTATCCTGGATGTTCTTGGCCAGATTAATTCCAAATGGGCCTTGGCCTCCTTGTTGCATTTTTACATACTCTGATGACATCACAGTAATTGGCCCAGGTGACCTGTCCCTGTTTTCACCTACTTTATGTCTCCTGCCTGTGTTTGAGTTTTGACAGGAATTCCTTGCTCATCATGCACTGGTCTTGAGCCTAGATGAAGTGATCACTGAATGCTCTAGGATCCTTCTTCCTGTAGAGCATGTTCACATGAAATTCTTCAAAGCAGGTCCCCGAAGAGACTGAAGTTAACTCTCCTGAAGCCCTGGGCTGTTTCCTTCTCAAGTAATACAGAATTCCATGATCTTGTGATCACTGTAAGGAAGGTTGCTACAGTCCTCACATCCGCAACAGGCCTTCCTTATTATATAGTTTAAGGTCCAACAGCCCAGCTTTTCTGGTTGGCCCTTCCATCCCTGGTAGCAGAAAATTGTCATCAATGCTTTCCACAATGGAAATGCTTTCCACTTGGACTGTTTGTGCTTTGCTGTGCTGTTCCTACAACAGACATTAGAGTGGCTGAAGTTCCCCATGAGAACCAGGAAATTCGACTACAAAAAGGAATATGCTGAAGAAGGAGACTATGGAAAAAATCTTTGTGTGATTTTTTGGAAAGATACCAGTGGAGCAGAATGGCATTTGGCAGGCTAGAGGATATGATATTGGGATAATGTATAATAATAATAATAATAATGAAATAATATCTTCATTTATTATACTTTAGTATGCTTTGGAGTTAGGAGGAATAATGATTATTTGTAGTAAGAATATGATTTTAGGAAACAAAGTGTGTTATTGAAGCATGAGCTGTTTCATACTTCAAAATTAACTGAACAAGAAAGAGGTTTTTAAAAGTGTTCCTTGACAGGCCAAGGATGCATGGGCTGTGTATTAGGTGTGCTTACAAGAAGGTAATAAATCTCTGAACGCTTAGCAGTGGAATGCCATTTGCAATGACTAAATGATATTTTAATACTTTGCTTTGGATTTGGTATGGAAAATTATGACTGATTGCTACTGCCCTGTTGTGTTCTGGCAGGGTCACAGTCTTCTGGATGATATAATCTAGATTTATACTTTCCATGTTTCAGGGTTGTCTCTAATATTATCTACAAGTTTGAAAGGTGAGTTTCAAATCTATAGATCACTTCAATTCCTAAAAAATTACTATACATTTATACAGCAAATCACACGTACTCTGACCTTGAGAGAGGTATGATTTTCAGTTCTTTAAAAGAATTATACTTTTTGACAATCAAAAATGGCTGGCATCTCTAATGTGAAAATTTTAGTGTGAAAAACTCAGAGGTTTAGCAAAGTGTTAGGGAACATTGTATAAGGTGCAAGTGCAGGTGAACTGCTTATTGACTTCCAGTGTAGTTTGCTGTTTTGGAGAAAAAAGTTGAGGTGTTAGGGAAAATTAAAATCCATTTATAAAAAAAAGCAAGTGTTTTTGTTGATTTGTATAAGGTATTTGACTAGCTTAAGTTGAATTAGACTAGATTAGTTTACTAAACTGGAATACTTAAAATTAAACTAGATAACAGGGTTTCAGCATGAGACAATCAGCTTATATGTTAGTGCTGAAAGACAGCAATATAAGGAGTGTCTACTAGAAAATTACAAACTTAAATAACTTAATATTTTTAAAACAACACTTCACAGTGATCTTTAAAGGATTGTTTAGCGTGATTTAAGATTGTGGGGTGAAGAATGCCAACTCACTGTATCAGTTTTCTATTCCTGAACAAATATGTGAAGGAAAACCATTTTTATGCTTACTTCATTATTCATTAACTACTCAGAGATATCATGTATAAGATTCAATGTGGTATGCCCGATTTATGAAAGTGGTTTTCTTGTTCTGCAGCAGATTTCTCCTCAGCTTCATTGGCTAATCAGAAGTGAATGTAGATGTACATAGCGCTCTCCTTACTGGTGATACCAGAGATGTAGGAGAGGCATATTCTAAATTTTAATGTATTTTAAATGTTTGGGTTTTTTTTTTCCCCATCAGTTATAAGTAAGCTGTATGACAGATTACATGTTCATTAACTACAAAAAATTAGTTGAGCCAATGTCTTTGAATATGAAGGCACATAAATTTAGGTACCTTAAAATACATTGATGCCAGCTAAATAAGCATGTAACTAATCGGATGGATCCATGCTTGTCCAACTCCTAGCAGACTGGATTTGGAGGGAAGTTAGAAGTTATTTGTAGTGCTTTACAGCTAATCTATGTTACTGTGGGAATAGGGTTATGATTTGCATCAGCTTTAGGCAAAACCATACCATGAATAATACATAAAGCTTGCATAATTTTTTAAATTTTAGATTAAGGCGTGTACAACTTCTGTTTGTTTAACCAGTTAGCAACATCCCCTTGAAGCAGATCTTCTATGCAAAATATCATAGGAAAGGATGCAGGAAATAGATCAGTCTTCAGGTGCAAATCACTTCAAAAGCTCAGGGTGAGAATCAGAAATTTATATCTAGCAGTTCTAGTATAGAGAAATGGTAAGCTCTCTTTGAAAAACGACTCCAATGTGCATTAAGGTGAGTGAAACTAACTGAGTGGTTCCAATGCAGTCAGTGAAAACAACACGGTGGAGGATATGTTGAGGGTACATGGACTGCACATGAGTCACCTTTATTTCCTGAATTATGCTTGGACTCTGGTTTCTGCACATGAAGAGTACATAAGAGCAGTTGCTCTGAAATACATGTGCATTCTTACTGTTTTGTTAGCTTACCCTGAAGAGGGTCATTTTCTCAGAGGCATGGCTGCATTTTGGTGGAGGTCTTCATTTTTTAAAACATACTGTAAGTGGTTTCTCAGCTCACTGTGTTGAAGTTAACAGAGGTTTGGAATATTGTATCCAGCTCTGCTGGTACAGAGGTACTGACAGTCTTGGACTTCCAGCAAGAACAATGGCTAATTTAAATGTTACACCTGGCATATTCAGTAATATTTCTTCAAGAAACTGAGGATTCACTACCTAAATCACATGAGCATCACATGATCTTTCAAAGTTAATTTTATGCAAGAAGCCTGAACTGCTGTCAGGCCAAATAAATAATTTGTGTAAGGCTACATAGTTCTCACAAAGGCAGTCTTATTCAAGCACTCAGAATGCTGAGGTGTTTCATTTTTTGTACTATAATAAAGCTGATTTTATGCCAGATGCAAACAGATAATAAGCTGGAGTTTCCTGTGATGAAATTAGTCCAGTCTATGATTCTGAGTTGCAATCAAGGAAAAAGGGAAAGTTACAAACCATCCTATTGTCACAACGGAGTGTTATCAATAGTTGTTATAGATGTTTTGCTTCATTTTTCCAGCACAACATCAAGGATTAAATAATTAAATACCTAGTGGAATGTGAAATTTGTATTGTTTAATAGCAACAAATTTTAAAAATACAACCCCTTCCAACATGACAAACCTTAGAAAAGATGTCTACTTTTTAATAATATTTTTATATACAATATTTGCAGCAATAGCTTTTCCTTGAACAGTTATAAAGATTGTTCACCTCAACGTCTTGTACAAATTTCAGAAACTAATAAGAACTGAAGAAATTATAAGAAAAATATATAAGCACAGGAACATACATGAAACTAGTATTGTAGAAAATCCACATTTCCAATTCACTTCCAAGCCATAGTTCAATTTTAATTAGTAGACATTTATTTTGTTTATTTTTCAGTTGAATTCTAGTGCCCATCCCATTAAAACAGAATACAAATGGAAATGATGTTTAGCTTTAGGAAGTCTTCCAAATGGAAATGGAAGTATTGAACCCAGGCTTGGTGATATTTAATTACTTAAATAATTAGGTATGTATATTTAATATAATGACATGGTTAAATTGGATAACATTTTTGAAGATTAGCAACTACAGACAACTAATCTAAAGGAAAAAAGTGCAAATATTAAAATGCATTTTTTTATTTTGTGTGTCACTAGTTTCCTGGTTGTTACTTTAAATCAAGTGCACTTGCCCAATAGTTTTCAATGTGTCTAATGGCTGAAGTGCCAGTTTGGCTTCAGGTTTTACCAACAGAAATTAGCAAGCAAAAATCCTGACTAGCTTGGAACTGAAAATCATTCCTTGCTACTTTAAATTATGCCTGATGAGGGATTTTTGTAAACATTTTCGACTTTGCAGTTCATCTTGCAGGCTAAATTCTGCCTTCAAGTGCAAATGTCTGTGATTGCAGGCAGTGTTTGCACGGTGCAGGGTAGGTCAGGGCTGAGAATGCTGGCATGTGAGTTGGCTGTGCTGCTGTACTGCTTTATGTTCCTGGGCCATTGGCTTTATGCCTTTATGTTCCTGCCATTGGCCTGTAAAGCAGAATGAATTTTCAATTTAAAGAGAATTTGTAAGGCTGTGTTGGCTGTGTTTTCTTTAATTCATTGTTGTGCTTAGGAGGAGACATGCATAAAGGTCCCGGGTATTCACATTTACTGAAATAGATCTTTCAATGTAGGTAATATTTAAGTAAAGGTCACAGAAGTGTGCCAGTCCTATTTTTGTATTATTTTCTCCTTATCATAACAAAATGATGTTTGAAAGCACTTTGAAGGAGAGAGATAGTGTTAGATTGGAAATTTATTTTAATAATAAATATTTTTCTGAGACTAGGACATCAGTGTTTTTGAGGATACAAGTCGTACTCTGCTTTTGAACTAAAAGTAATCAAGCCCATTAACAATATGATTTTTGCAAGTAATTTAAGAGCAAATTTTTAGCTTCTTCTATTTTCATAAGCCTAATTTAGCCTGTATAAAAGAGTTGTATAGTGAATTTAAGCATGAGTCTCTAAACACAACTGTTTCAGTTAAAGAGAGAGACATTTTGGGGTACACAGTTTCTCATGAAACGTAATTTATTGAAAGGATTATTATGAACACATTTCTGATTCCTGCACAGTGCTTCATTGAATTCTATATAGTAATACTAAAGGTTGAATTACTGATCACAAAGATGTCCTTGTATCAGCAAAGGTTTTTTTGGTAAACGGGAATCAGTGCATTTTATTACTTGGTTGTAAAAACTTTTACTTATTTATTTGTGGTTTTCAATGCATTTATTTGTTTGTTTTAAAGAAGCTATATGAGTTTGAGGGGAGAAAAGCAGCAAGTGTATATGTGGAGAACTTGTGGAGAACTTTTAATTTTTAATGGAACTCAAAGTAATTTAGCAAAGTTATCCTTCCTCAAGCAAGCAATGATACTGACTGCTATTATTACCCAGATCCACTGCTAGTATTACCACATATAGTGCATGTGTATGAATTTCTGCACTGAGGTATACCTCAGCCATATGCAGAAAGGACGTGTTCTAATGTATTTATCTGTTTTCTATTTTTAGGATGCTTTTTTTTTTAGGGCAGGGTTTTAGGTTTTGGGGGTTTTTTTTGTTTGTTTTTTTTTGTTGTTTGTTTGGTTTTTTGTTGTTGTTGTTGTTGTTTAGGGGCAGTGGATTAAAATTATTCTGAAAATCCTTGAAGGCTGGAAGCTGCTATCATTATCTGAAATTTTCAGCTCAATTATTTGGCTCCTGAACCACTTCATAATTTAAAACAGAAACGTTTCTGGCCCATTAACTTTTGATGTGTAACTAAAGTCTCTGTCATGTAACGTCTCTGGTCTTGAATGTATTCTATCTATCTGTGATGTCATTGACAAGAAAGTGTTTTCATTTCCTCATACACACCTGCACACCCACTCTTTATAAGGCTGTCTTGTCTCTTGGGATGGAGGCAGGACCCAGGTTTTGTTCCTGCTGAAGTTTTTAGCAATGTAGTGTTAAGAACAGGAACCATAGCATTGCTACATGTACTTCACACATCCCTTTGTGCCTCAAGATCTGATGGAGTGTGACAGTGGTGATCTGTGGCTGTGCCACCAGGGCTATTGATCACACCCTGGTGGCCTCTGCTGCCTTGGCTGGTAGCAGGTATGGCTGCTTCGTTGCCTTGAGACAGAGGACAGCACTTCATTGATAGCTCGGAGAAGGATGGAGCTCATTGGGAATGATGGTGAGGGGCTGCACAGGATAGGGATAATTTGCCATGCCACCTGTATTAGGCAGTGGAATTGTACATGGTGCAAAATCTGTGTGTAGCTGGGGGGCTCCTGAATCTTTCTGGCTATAGGTCCATGAGGTGAGCAGCTGGGACCATAAGGACTTGCTTTGTTGCTGATGCAACAAGGACAAGATTATATTTGTGTAGAAATATTAGAGCTTTCTCTGACTTATCATCTTTATGTGTTTCCTTATCAGCTTCACTTGGTCAGAAGGTTCTTCCTTTAGAACTATAGAATGCTTGGAAAACAAATTTAATCCTTTTTATGCCATTTTCAACATCTGAAGCTGGCAGCAGTCCAGTTACAACATACAAACTTGGTGTATTTCCATTCTAGTCACTATAGGATGCCTCAAGGTATAGTTGTAGCTTGAGTATCAAGATGTGCTTACACTTTTATTGTAGAGCAGTGGGTGAGTTCTGCCAAAAAAAAATCATGGGACCTTTCTTTTTTAGTGTGAGATTTATATTATTCTTCTTATTGCACTTAAACCATATATCTTCAAAGTTTTTTCACAGTAGTATCTATACTATGGCTGGGGATATACTTAGAGTACAAAGTCTCTAGTCTTCAGGAATGGGACAGACTCATTGGTTTAAGCCATACTGAATTCTCAAAACTTGCTTAACATGGTACTGGAGAAATTCAGCAACTCTGAAGTGGGCCTTTACCTCTTTGCTTTATGGATAATTCTTGACCAGGTTGTAAGCAATCTTGTTATATCAATCTAAGTTATCTAATTTATTCCTAACTTGTAGTAATCCAGAGGCGTTTGTTTCAATTTTTTTTTTATGTACTCAGTTGTTGGCTCTTTTTTTTTAATTGTATGCTGAATACATCTTCACAAAAGGCAAAGTGTCTTAACAGCAGGCAAAGTAGAAGGCTGATTTGGCTGAACTAAGATCTTCTTTTGGTGAGAAGGCAAAAAAGGAGGGTGTAAGCCCAATGGAAGCAAAGTCAGATGACATGGAAAGTGTACAGAAATGCTGCTCACTACTGTAGGGAGAAAATTTGTGCGGCCAAAACTCAACTGGAGTTGAAGCTGGCCAAAACTGTGGGGAACAAAAAAAAAGGAGTTTTTAAAAAATGCATTAATAGCCAAAGGCAGTGCAGAAGTGAGATCGGCCTGTTGCAGAATGAAGATGATCACCTCATGAACAGGGACACAGACAAGCCAGAGTTGTCAAATGCTTTCTTTACCTCTGTCTTCAGCATTGATGATGGGGTTTGGGGATCCCAGTGTCCTGAGATGGAGGATTGTGGGAGTGACAGTCATAAAACCTCAGCTGACTCTGAAGTTGAGTGGGATCTGCTGCTCCAGCTGGATCCCTGCAAATCTATAGTGTGTGATGAGATTCATCTGAAAATACTAAAATTGTCAATACTGTCTGCTGTCATTGTGAGGTCTCTCTCAATGATTTTTGAGTGATCTTGGGAATCTGAAGAGTTCCTAGTTGACTGAAATGTGTCAAATGTCCTGCTTTTCAAGAAAGATCAAAAGGAGGACCCTGGAAGCTAGAGGCCTATCAGTTTCACTTCAGTGACTGGTAAAGTTATGGAGAAGATTATTCTGAGAATTACTGAAAAACACTGAAGGATAAGGCAGCCACCAGTCATAGCCAGCACAATTTTCAGAGCAATCTTCTGTAGAACTTAGTTTCCTTTCATGACTAGGTAACCTAACCATCTGACCATGGAAAGCCAGTAAAGGTTTTGATACTGTCTCTCACAGGATCCTTCTGGACGTGATGTGCAGCCCACAGCAGGATAAACACATCATGGGGTGGGTCAGCAGCTGGGTCACAGGTTGGGCACAAAGGGTGACAGTGAATGGGGTGACATCAGACTGGGGACCTGTCACTAGTGGGGTTCCACAGGGCCCCATTCTCAGCCTTCTGCTCCTCAACATCTTCATAAATGACCTGGACACAGAACTGGAAGGGATACTGAGCAAGTTTGCAGATGATACACAACTGGGAGGAGATGTTGACTCCCTTGAGGGCAGGGACAGGCCCTACAGAGAGACGTCCACAAATCAGGGGTCTGGGCAATCGCCAACCATATGAAGTTGCACAGGTGACATAATATCTGCTTCAGTGGAGGAAATGAATGAGTTGTATGGCCGAGCTTCAGAGCCTGGACTGGTTCTGAATTTGCAATTACAAGTATGTCTTTTCAGCAGCTGCTGTGTCATTCAGCATGGTACTGCGATGTATCAACTTGAAGCCAGTATTGTACCATCTGTCACTAGCTGAGCTCTCTTGCTCTTCCTTCCCATCTCTCCTTCACCCTGCATAAAAAACTCATTTTGAAGATGAGATGTACTTTCCTAACACATTGAAGACAAATTTATTTTGATGCAAGTTCTCATAAGTGGTGATTTGTAGAGAGATTATAAAAGTTTCTTTCTAGAGGGCTGGATGCAGCACCACTGGAATGGCTTGCACGGACGAACTTCCCAAAGCTCCTTTCACAGGCTTTGGATGAAAATCTCCTATCCTGATGATGATCTGTAATTATTTTATGAATCACACTGACTTGGTCATTGAGATATTTATTCTGTGAATATCACAGTTTACAAAGAACTACGTAATTAATTTAAGTCTACTGAAAGCAGACCTAGGTTAATTCACTGTCCACAAGGACAGACATCAGGGAGTAGTTGCTCTGTGATGATTCCAGCTCTGCAATGCCAGAAGACACTGCATGCTTTCTAAGCAATCGGGAACTGAAGCAGTATGTTGCAGCTACTTCCCAAAGCCCTGAGAGAGAGAGGGAAGAATTTCCTGCCAGAATTTAAAAGCCATTGCATATCTGAGCTATTGGTGGAGCCTTGACAAAGTACAAGCTGGCTGTGGACCAGAATCTGCCATTTAATATAATTTTATGCCTGGTTTATCATGTTGGAAACCCATAAGCAGTAGTAACCAATGAGCAA
This sequence comes from Motacilla alba alba, assembly GCF_015832195.1. Lineage (NCBI taxonomy): Eukaryota > Metazoa > Chordata > Aves > Passeriformes > Motacillidae > Motacilla > Motacilla alba. The sequence goes on from NC_052046.1 coordinate 51,409,612, forward strand.
ATAAAAATGTTCAGAATCAGGCAATGCTTTCAAAACACTGAAGAATTAATTTGGAAAAAATGTGAAAATAAATGTAAGATTTTGTGCATGTAGTAGGTTTACTTCCATGTTTGCACTGCTGGGCAGATACTACTGTCATTTTAAAACATATTACAGCACTACAATCAAAATATAAAACTTCAGCCTACCCTTACTGGCAGTCACATTCACTTTTGTTTTCTTACTCCTAGCTATTTTTCTGCTTCCCTTGTAAAGTCTCCTTTTACTAATTTGTAATGATTCTTACTTATAAATCTTACTTGGAGAAAATGGAAAGAAGGAAAGAGGATGGTGAGTGAACCAGAGCAAATAAAGTAAGAAATGAAGGAGAATGTAGAAAGTGATGCTATGGTCAGAAACTGGATTTGAAAAGAAAAACACCTACTTCTAAAGCTTTGAAGAAGCATAATAGAGGTTACAACTTTTTATTGTTTTCCGGTTTAACTTCTGCCAATTAATTCAGGATCTTTTCAAAGGGTCATAATTATTTTTTAATAGCTGGACTGATGAGTTGAAATTTTCTGTTCCCTTGTTGGATAATAAGTGCTTTGTACAATTAAGAATTTTATCATACTTAAACTATGAGACAACTGCATTAGTGGCATTTTCTGCATTTAATTATAGAATCATTTAAGTTGAAAAGGCCTCTAAGATCATCAAGTCCAGCCGTAAAACTAATACTGCCAAGTTCACCACTAAATCATATCCCTAAGCAGCACATCTACATGTCTTATTTTAAAATACCTGAAAGGCTGGTATTCTCAACCACATACCTGGGCAGCCTGTTTCATGGTGAATTATTTTTTCTAATATCCAATATGAAATAGCCTTTTAATGTTGATTAGTAGTACATGAGTAAAAGTTGCCAGCTGTGAAAATACTGGCTAAAATTCAACTCATATCTTTAGGCCATTTTTCAGAAGTCTGTTTTCCCAGAGTCAACTAAACTCCTCCCTCTTGTGTGAATGGCACCTCCTTTTGTTGCAGAGAGGTGATAGAAAGAGCCATTTCTAGCGAGAGCAAATCTGCTGGCATGCAGGTCAAGTCTCTGTATTAGTCACCTTCTCTTTTCAATAGAAACATAAAATAACATACAGCATATGGGAAACCACAGACATGACCAGCTGAACTGTGGCCAAGTTGCATTGCTAGCAAAAGACAGCATCTGCTGTGTAATTCTTGTCAAAAAACAATACTAATCTCATTGGATCAGTATTTCACATGAGCTAATTTTCTCCTTTTGCCTAGCTCAATAGGCATGGTTAATGCTGTTTGCTAGGCAAGATATGTACTACTAAGATTAAGTGAAAGACCTTGGTGTGGTGACCAAATCTGTGGAGAAGATGGTACATGGCAACTATGGAGCTGTAACACAGTGGTGCATAAAACCAGTATTCAGGGCATTTCAATATTGTAGTGAAACTACTGTACTGAAATTCAGTACTGTACAATTAAGTACTGTAGGCAGCTCCAAAGTAATTTGAATTAAGTGATTTATTTCAAAATGTGATAAGAAGAAAATAATTTGAATGTGGCATGTCAGTGTTGTGGTTTTGGCTTAGGTAGAGTTAATTACTTCTCAGTAGCTGGTACAGTGCTGTTTGGGACTCAGTAAGAGAATAATATTGATAATTAATGCTGCTACACTGGGAGGAGCTGTTTGCACCCTCAAAGACATAAAGTCCCTGCAATGAGACCTCAGCAAACCAGAGATGGGCAGCCACCAATTGCATGAAGTATAACAAAGATGTATGTGCCTGATCCTGCACTTGGAATGGGGCAACCTCGGATGTATGGACAGACTGGGAAATGAGATACTGGAAAGCAGTGCCATGGAAAGGGACCTGGGGGTCCTGGCAAGTTGAACATGGGTCAGCAGTGCCCTGGCAGCCAGGAGGGCCAACCCTGTTCTGGGGTGCATCAGGCACAGCATGCCAGCTGGGCAAGGGAGGGGATTGTCCTGCTCTGCTCTGAGCTGGGGCGGCCTCACCTTGAGTGCTGGGGGCTGGTTTAGGCAACACAATATGAGAAAGACATTAAACTGTTAGAGAGCATCCAAGGGAGAACTATGAAGATGGTGAATGACCTTGAAGGGAAGCTGTATGAGGAGTGGCTGAGATCACTTAGTCTGTTCAACCTGGAGAAGAGGAGACTGAGGGGAGAGCCCATTGCAGCCTACAACTTCCTCATGAGGGGAAGAAGAGGGGCAGACATTGTGCTCCTGTGCCTAACTACCCTCTGCGTAAAGAATTTCTTTCTAACATCTGAGATAAAATGGCACTATCAGTTTAAAAACATTGCCGATTGTCCTGCCACTACATGTCCTCTCCTTCTTTTTGTATATATACCCCTTAAGGTACTGGCAGGCCTCAATGAGGTCTTCCTGAAGCTTTCTCTTCTCCAGGATAAACATCCCCAGTTCTCTCAGTTTATCTTTGCAGGAGAGTTGCTCCAGCCCTCTGATCATCTTTGTTGCCCTTTGGACTCACTCCACTGGTCTGTGTCCTTCTTGTGCTGGGACCACAGAATTGGATGCAGGGTTCCAGGTGGGCTCTCACCAGAGCAGAGCAGAGGGGACGAATCCCCTCCCTGGCTCTGCTGCCCACGCTGCTTTGGATGCAGCCCAGGGCATGTTTGGCTTTCTGGGCTGGGAGTGCCCAAGGCTGGGTCATGTCCAGCCTCTCACCCACCAGCACCCCCCCAAGTCCTTCTGGGCAGGGCTGCTCTCCATGCAGGGATGCAGGGCTGCATCCCCCAGCCTGAGCTGGTACTGGAGGTTGCTCTGACCCAGCTGCAGAACCTTGTACTTGGTCTTGTTAAACCTGATGGGATTTCCATGAGCCCAATTCTTAAGCTTGTTCAGGTCCTTCTGGGTGGCATCCTGTCATGCAGTATGTCAGCTGCATCAGTCAGCTTGGTGTCATCTGCAGACTTGCTGAGGCTGCACTCAATCTCACTGTCTGTGTCATTGACAAAGACATTAAAGAGCAGTGGTCAGAGCCCTGATGGACACCACTCGTCACTGACTTACAGCTGGGTGTAGAGGCATTGACCACAACTCTCCGCCAGTGTCCATCTGGTCAATTATTTATTCACCGAATAGTTCATTCATCAAATGTCTCTCCAGTATGGAGATAAGGATGTAATGTGGGACCATACTGAAGGCCTTACAGAACTCTAGGCAGATGACATTTGTCAGTCTTCCTGTGTTGATTGTTGCTGCCATGTAATAGAATGCTGCCTTACTGGTCAGTCACAATTTGCCCTTACTAAACCCATATGGCAGCTTTGGATCACCTCCTTGCCTTTTATGTGCCTTAGCAAATCTCCAAGGATGATCTGCTCCATGGTCTTCCCAGGAGCAGAGATGAGACTCCTGGGCTGTAGTTCCCTATTTCTTAATTTTAAAAATGGGGCTGGTGTTTCCCTTCCCCTCCATGAAAATAAAACATAGTTTTTTGGGACAAGAGAACCGTGAAGTACCAGCTCTATATTTTGATGATTTCTTAATTGATATACCTCATTGTAATTCACAAGTTTAACATTCCCGAACCTACTGCTGTGCACCAGCAGCAGCTCACTGCAAGCAATGGTTCAGCTTCTGAGCCAACTGGTGTAATATCTTTGAAGACGTATACTGCATCAAAACCACTAATCTACATCAACCAATAACAGGATTAAAAATACATCAAAACAGAAACTCAAAATATAATGAGGCTAAAGATATAATGAGGCTCCTCCCCCATGCTCCCAGTTGTAGTCTCAGGAGCTATCATAAATGACTTTTATGCAAAAAAGCTCTTTGTACATATGGATGCAGGAAATATTTCTCCCTCACAAACATGTCATGAAGCCCACATGTATACAAACCCTAAGGCATAAACAAATCATCTGAGAAGCATGGTCACATCAGAGTTCCCCTGACTCGCACATTTAAGAACTGACAGAGGCAAGAGGATGAATTATTGTAGAACATTCCTCCCACAAACACTAAAAATAGTTTTCAAAATACCGGACGAAGTCTAGCAAAGAAAAGGAGAAAATCTATTTTAAGATAGAAGAACTTTGTTTCTGTCAATGGTGATTTTAGGAACAACATTAACATGAAACAGAACACCTCTTAAATTTTGAGTTACTGTAGTTGGTTAATACAGGATACATCCAACACATGTAGTAATTTGAATTACAGAAAAATAATATTTACCATATTAAAAGAGTTTTGTATGTAGCTCCTTCAGCAACTTTTATTAAATATCACAATAAGATTATAGAAAAACAGAATTTTCAGTACACCAAACATTCCTCTTGTATTACACTTCCAAGGGCTAACAATATGTGGTGATACTGCTACAATAATTCTCACAATCAGCCTTGATTACATTGTTTTTCCTCTTACCCTCCCCCTTTTCCTTTCTAATGGAAGCAATTAGAAGTTAGCTTTCCTAGGAACAGCCGTTAGGGGATACACAACAGAACCAAAAAACAAACATCACCAATTGCACTCATAATAACCATCGTATTGGTATTAACGGACATCACAGTAACCTCAAATCTTAAAATAGTAGGTACTTCAAAGGTCAACAGTCCAACAATGTTCCAACAGGACAAGGGTAACAAATGCAGATGCATTTCCATATTATATTGTGAACTTCTGAATTTTAGAGATCTGATCATAATATCTAATGCTTATTATTTGAAATTTAATATACTGGATAGATTAGCAGTCGAACTTTAGAGTAATTTTAAATATTTATAATTAGGAACATGCCGATATCATAAAATATTATAATTTGGTCTGGATTGTCCTTGCTTTTCCCTTCTCTTTTTGCCTTATCCTAGCACCAAGCACTACAGAAAAATCTTGTTGCAAGTTTTTAAAAGGCTAATTCTTTTTAGATGTTAATTCTTACTACAGAACATTTTTATAATGGGCTAAGTGTAGTCAGAAGTCTTGCTCCTAGTTAGCCCCCTCGGCAGAAGATTTTCATGGGATCCCTCAAACTGTGATGTCCTACTGCAGCTGTTCATGGAGATGCTCACTGCATCTGTTTACTGTTCACTGTTCACTGTTCACTTCATATTCATGGAGAATTTACTACTTGTGCATGATCTGCTTGCCAGCTTGTCATCTGGCTATGCAAGCAATACAATTGCCCCCAGAAATGGGTATTGTGCCTGCTTGCAGTAGCAGCTCCTCAGCAGGAATGCTTTCACTGTGCCACCAGGGCTGTCAGCCCACACACTGAATACTACCGAACAGGATTCCTAGGTGAGCTTCAAATGCTGTGGCCTGACATCCTCTTTCCTTAGGACAGCTTCTCCTCATTGGGCTGAACCAACAGGCAGACCAGTAGCTCAATCCAGATGCTGTGGTGTAGATTTTGGTTTAGTAGAGAATAAGCCTTCTCACAAGGTTCTGTTGTTAGCATTGCTTTATTAAATAACTTTCTTTGATGTCTGAAAGATATTTTCAGATTTAAAACTGTGTCTACTCCTCCTCCCTACACATATGCCCACATGCACGCACACACATACACACAAACACACACACACACACACTCGCTCTCGCTCTCTCTGAACCTCCCCTTCATCTTTGGCATGTATTAAATGCAACAAAGCAATCAAAGAAAATGGAAAGCAGTTTGAAATGTGAGACTAACAGTGTCATGTAAATTTTCCTGTAATACTTGGAGTTATAAAGAAGAAAAAGGTTAAGACTGTAAGGCTTCATGCCTAGGATTGTTCCAGAGGTGCTAGACTGTTTGCTGTCAGCATTTTTATCTCCGGCATACCTGGACTTTGAGATTTTAAGTCCAAAAACCAGTTTGGAACACCCACAATGCCTAAAGATTTTTATGTAATTCTGGAATTTTAGGTTGACAATTATTCTTAGCAATATCCACTAGGAAACAGACTTTGCAACATAAGATTTCTTATTTTCAGTTCTACTTTCTTTTCCTCCTACCCTCACATTATTTCCTATGTCTGTTCTTGTGGAATTAATGGAACTAAAGGAAATATGCATTCCAACTGGAAATTTATAAAACAGCAAATGACATGCTGTGTTAATCTCCACTCATTCTAGATTCAGATCCCAGTATCAGCTAAAGTATATTGAAATTACAAAGGCGAGAACATGAAGTTGTAGTCCTAGTGACCAATTTTGAAATAAGAGCACTTTCCAGTGGGTTTATAAGTGATTTTCTGATGTTTTGATTATTGAACTCTTCTCCCAGATCTTCTCAGGAACAGCTGAAGTCACAGTGCAATGCCATTTCTCAGAAAATATGCAACAGCCACTTGAGACCATGATAATTTAGCAGCAATGTGTCCTGATTTTCCAGTTAAGAGGAAGGTGTAATAGGAAAGTACTGGACCTAAGAAGGAAGATAATAAACCTGGTTTTTGCTAACATCTCCTCTTAGCAGCTGCACCTTCTTCTCTTAGGAGCAAATGCTGCACCAGCAGTAGCATCAAGAGTTCTACATTTGGCATACATTAAAGTAGCACAATGCAGTGCCAAGTAAGGAAACACCAGCAACTTGGAACTGGACTCTTCTGGCAGAAACCAAATGATTGCTTGGATGAAATTCAAGTTTTGCTACTGGCTTAAAACTGGCTATACTGCTCATCCATCTAAGAAAATTCAAGTACTAGCAAATACTGAACTAAACAAGGTTCTGTTTTCTTAGTATTAACACTTGAACTGCGAGGTGGAGTTTGCAAGCAGAAAAGCTAAACACACTTTATCTTTTACCACTTATCACTTCATCATTTTTTTTCACTTTATGTTTTTAATTTTTAAGTCATATTAGTCTTTATCAATTTTCTGTATCTTTATATCACTGGCTTAACTGACTGTTGTCATAAGCCCAGATGGCAACTAAGCATCAGGCACACACTATGTTACCACCCCCCACTGCACCCCTACCCTGGTGGAATGGGGAGGAGAATGAAAAGGGAAATTTGTAGGTTGAGATTAGAGCAGTTAAGCAGCTGAAACCAAGTAATATATGTATAATTAATAGGAGGTTGTTTTTGTTAGAAAAAGGATAAAACTCAAGAAAAAACAAGTGATGTACAGTACAATTGCTCACCACTCTCTGACAGATGCCAGACCATTCCCAATCACTTATCAGACCCATTTGCAGGTAACTGCCTAACTTTATACACTATGCAAGATCTTCTCTGTTGTGGAATATTCCTTTGGCCAGTGTGTGTCACCTGTCCTGGCTATGTTCCCTCCAAGCTTTTTTTGTTTACCACCTCACTGGTAAAGGATGAGACTCAGTAAGTACTTGATTTAGGATTACGATTGCCCAGAGAAGCTGTGGACGCCTCATCCCTGGAAGTGTTCAAGGCCAGGTTAGATGGGGACCAGAGCAAAATGATCTAGTGAATGGCATCCCTGCCCACAGGATGATCTTTAAGGTCCCTCTCAACCCAAACCATTCTATGATTCTTTGATTCTATCTACTGTGCATTTTTGAACTTGCAGTTTCCTTCCTGTAGAAGTCTGTAATCACTGACCCTCTGTAGAGTATGTTTAGGAGGATCAAGAGGTAGTGCACCTTTTTAATAAGGTAGTTAACTGACGAGGTCCATTGCAGAACTGCTCATTGAGAGAGATTAGTGTTAACTCCATGTATTTCACTCCCACGTGCATTTCTGTCTTTTTCACTTCGGTGTGATGTACTTTTAACTATATTCAGAATTTGGTGTTAGAGGCAGAAAAATAAGTATGAAGAAACTAAAAACATTGGGTCTCTAGCTAAAGAAGTGACCCGAGAGACACTTCTAATAAATATTTAAGCATACTAATACCCTTCTTAGAATTTAGCTATGTGTATGTGAATATCTTTGCTCCTCCAGTTCATGAAAGCATAAATTGCACGCTTTTTCCTGAGCAGTTGACCTAAAGGAAAACACTCAAGCAGCAAAAGCCAAAGTCATGGTTATGCCACCTTGCGTTTGCTTCTGTTTTACATGTGTTTTTACACACCTCTCACAAAATTTATTCAAGTTGGCTCTCTGTAACAACGATTTTACAGATTTGAATGCGCTGTTCACATCCCTTTAGAAATTTGTGCTTACTGATGTGGAACTGCACATCCTTATTCCACCCCATGCTTCACATTGATTCCCTCTGGGATATTTTATAAGTGTGTACTTTTGCAAAATGTACAGTAATCCTACTTTTGAAAGTTGTCTTTAAATTCCATACTAGTATTCTTTTTAAAAGGACCAATTGTATGGAGTGAAAGAAGCTAAGTGTTTTAAAATGTGCAAACAGCTCTCTGAGTTCTGATGTCACAGTTATATCAGTGAACTTAGGCACCAATACTTGTTACTGAAAATTTATTTAAGTAAGTTTTAGGAATGCAGTTTGCCTCTTTTGATTAACTTTTATAGAGGTTTTCTCTGTGATAGGGTCCTGTGTTACGATATGTAAAATATTCTGTTATAGTAATCAAACTTTTATTTTAAAGGAACCTGTAAAAATTGAAGCAATTGTAAAGTTTGCATTTATCTAAAACTGAGGTTTTTTCTCCATGAACTGAATGGTATCACTGTAGTGCAGGGCCACACTTGTTAATTTCTCATGCTTACACTTGAAAATTGGTATGCAAGTGGGAAGCTGAATGAGTGGTGGGAAGCTTTTCTCTCTTCTTCCTGAAACAATTTGGCAGAGCTTGTATGAAAGCAATGTATGAGACCAGTGGGACACATGCCTCTATCATCCTTAAAGAACAGTGAGCTTCTGTTTTATTCCTGTTTATGCATACTCTTTGGGGTTTTTTTACAGGGATTAGATTCCTAGTTCATGCATGTTTCTGAAGAAAAATGACTTACTGATGAAAAATAGTTCTTGGCTGATGTCACATAGTATTTCTGCTAGGAGATTGGTGTTGAAACATGCAGGATTGTCTTATGGGGACACAAAATGGCATTTTGGCAAAACGTTAGTCTGTTGGGGCTTGTTTTAAGTAGTATTACAGTCTCGTGGCACTGAGCTGGTCAGGTCCAAAATTGGTATGCAGAAGGATGAGACAGAGGAAGTGAACAGCAAATATAAACCTACACTGCCAAGCAAGGTGTCTCTGTTGGCATCCTCTTGGAAATGTTTGAGTAGTTCCTTGGGAACCGGTTTGTAGTGGAGACAGAAGAGGTGAAGGAAGGATTTATGTGTAGAGAGAGTATCTCTGAAAATTCACTTATATTAAGTTTAGGAAAGCCCCTCAGAGAGGAAAAATCCCCAAATTTAATAGTACTGTGGCTATGGTTTTCAAAACTGGACTCACAAATTCTCAGGATATATATTTATGTGGGAAAAGTATTGAGCTTGCCTTCACCAGGAGCCATTAAAATTCTCAGTCTCAGGCTCCCAAACTCAGTTTCTCCAACTGTCTCAAAATACTTAGTTTCCTGTCTGAAATAGGAAGCATTGTACTAATTACTATCACAAAGCTTCTCCAAGAGGATTGTGTCTATTAATATTTATTGGAAGTGTTATGGGACAAAGATGGGGGCATGAATTAGGCTCTAAAATGAAGGACTGTAGAATTTTTCATACATTTTTGCACTGTTGTGATACATGGCAAATTTGATAAGGTAGTGTGGACATGTTGTTTTACCTGACTTCTGCAAAAAGATGCATACAGATCCCTCAAAGGGATGCTGTCATACAGATTGCTCTTACCTTGGATGCTCATGTTTCCCAGTCTGCTGAAGCTGGAGGCAAATGCTGAACACTTCATATCTGAGGAAACAACTTTTATAGAATTTTAAGGGGTGAACATTCAATGGTGTACATAAAGACTGTTTCCACTCTTTACTCTTTACACCTTAAATTTTTTAGTAGTTGTCCATTCATTTCATATCTCCATGAATTAAGTAATAATTTTTAAAAAGAGGTCAGCCTTTTTTCCACCTTAAAAAAAAAATGTTTTTATTAAAACCAGTTTCTATCAACAGCAATGACTTCACATCCTTACTTTATACATCTGTGAACTGTAGGACAGATCAATGGGAATCTAGTGCACAACCTGTATTAGGAAGATTAGAAATCACTTAATTTTTTTTTTTCTTTTTCTGTTGTAGGAAATACTAAACAATCTCTCTGTACAGACAAGCTTAGAATGGTGAATACACAAGTATATAGAAGAGAATATGAAAAGGGAGAAATACTCCTGCCCAGATAATATTTGAGTTTCTCTGATGAATCATAAAGATGTTTGATTAATTTTTTTTTCTCTTGTTCATCTTACCACCCTGAGGGAACATAAACTAAGAATTCCTCCCCACTCTTAGTTTCTGTTGCTTTAGGCTTTCTAGAACCTCCAAAAAGGCATTTTGCTTTTTTATGTTCACTTGCAATATGTATTCAGTACAAGGTCTTGAAAATTTGAGAAATAACTCTGATTGATTTTACTTGTATATTTTAAAATCACCTTTAGCCCTTATTTACACAATTTTCATTTTTATCTTCCCCTCAGTGCTGGTGTGATCTATAAAAATGCTTGGAACTGTCAGTACCTATGAAAGGAACAAGTATTTCTGATCTGCACTTGTAAATACATATTGTAATTAGGTTTCCCTGTGTTTTTGTAAGTATAAGCACTGTCAAGTCATCACTGATCAGTGCCAGTGTTCAGTAATAACAGAGCATGAAAATGTGAAAGGAGGCCCTGCTTGTAGCAATGCTGTCCATAACAAATTTTGCCTAAAAGAGCAGAGAGGAAAATCTTACTGTTACAGGTTAGCAATAGGGAATACAGTTAGAAATAGGGAAGAATGTGCTTGATTTTAATAGATGGCTCAGTTCAAACCTGCCGATGATGGTCACTTCTTCTATAAGCAGAATCCTTAACATAGATCATCACCACAACATGATAAAATCATAGAATAATTTAGATTGGAAGGGACCTTTAAAGGCCCTGTAATCCAACCTCCCTGCAATGAGTAGGCACAAGTAATGAGCAGAGAAAAACATGATCCAAGTAGAATTCTAATATCTGTCCCATACTTGTGTGACTTTGCATTTGCTGTTTTCTTTATTTTGACTTGTTCTAGTTTTCAGATGTCTGGCTTTTTTTTTTTTTTTTTTTTTTTTTGGTAGGAGTTTCTTTGATTGTTTTTGCTTATTGGTTTATTCTGTGTGTACATTTTATTCTCGTTTTCTTGAAGGTATTTACAGGCATTGAGTTTCCACTGAAAGATATGGAGACCTCCCCTTGAGATCAGAGCAAGGCATTTAAATGCAATGAGCTGTAGAGCATGTGCTATGCCCTGTTAGCTCTTTGTGCAATGACATGTGGAGGAGAATTGAGGAAGAAGTTTAAGATCATCACTGAGCTGTGTGAAGCTGTGAAGCAATTTCTGTTTGTGGCAGCGCACTGGAGGCATGGCTGCAGTAGTGCTCAGAATGTTACTTTGAGCTGGGAAAGCATTTAATTTGCTATTTTTGCTGTACAGATCATACATGCAAAACCCATTTGCTTCATGTTTGTTTACCAGAGGAAAAAGTTATTCTAAATGCTAGATTTTCATTTAGATGATATAAAATGGTGGATTTTCTGTTCCTCTTATTTTATTTAAATGGTTTTATTTTTGGTTTTTAAGCAATGATTGTTCAATAAATATTCAGTGATGGATTATCTAAATTCATCAAAGTGCTAAATACAAAGAGCTTTCTTACCTTCTATTTTTTTAAAATAAAGAAAATCAATATCAAGTTTCTGTAAGCTGATTTTTTAGAATATGCGCTCTCTCATTTGAAATGTCTTTGGTAGCATTAAGTGTGCTAAAACATAAAGAGGAACTGGAATTTCCTGGAAGGAAAGACCAAAAAGTGTAAGGATTGTGCAAAATAGAGATCCGTTGTGTTACTCAGTTTCCTAAGGGATTTCAAAGAAAATTTCAGGCCCTGCTACTTTAAAAATATTTATGATTTATGAAACTTATTGGTCAGCTTGCCTTTGAACTAATGAACATAAAAGGAGCAGTAATTAATCAGCTTTTTCATCTCTAGAAAAATTTAAAATTAAACTTAATAATAATGAAATGAATACACAGATGTCTTTGGTATATATAAAAGCAGAATGAAGAAATGAGGCTTAATCATTCTGTTTCATTGCATAATTTGCTCAATCCCTTTGCCTTGAAGATGTCGTTTCTCTTGTTCTGCTGGTTCCATTTCATACGTTTCCTGAACAGTGCTCTGATGAAGTTTCCAATGACTGCACAATTGATACTGAGAACATACCTACTTTTTCTGGCTTGCCTTTGGGAATATGGTAACTTTTCAAAGGCTCCTGCTGCAAGTAGTTTAAAGGGATACCGCAATCTGGACTCAGTAGCTGTTTATCCTTGGTAGATCCATGTGTATCTTGGGATGCTACACATCCATGTGTATCTTGAGTGCTGAACCTTCACACCTGTCCTAGCTTCTGGTTAGGCGCTGGTAAAAAGATTTATGCCTTTGCTTTGCCTCTTTCAAGTGTGCTGTCACTGTGCTACTAGTGAGTCTTGCGACTGCTGACAGTTTTTCTGGTTTTTACTGCCCTGCACAGAGGACATGCTAGTGAGCAGTGTAATCTAGGCATACATCTTCCCTTTGCAAATCTGTCTCTCTCATACCTTCTCCTGAGAACGCACGATGTATGCATGTGACATTACCATGATATATGCATGTGTTTCAGACCTTTGGAGGTCTGTGTGATGGGCAGTGCTGCCATTTTGCTTAACACACTGAAACAAAACAAAAAAAATTATGGAGGTTAACAAAAATATGTAAGCTTGTGCAAAGAGAAACACAAGAAAGTGTGACCCTTGGCTTACTCATGCTACATATACATTGAATTTTATTGAGACTAGGACAAGATAATTTGTGCACTGATTTCTATATTTGACCTTCAGATTTGTGTATGAATGTAAGCTCTACAGATTAACAGGAAGAGCCTTTTTGTGATGTGTGAAGAGCAGCTTGCATTGTAGGCTGAGATGCTAGCCTGAGACTGCAAAGTGCTGTGTGGTGCATACTTCTTTTTCTTTTTTCCTCCTCCTAGCTGTTAACTCATTCAGACTCTATCAAATGTAAAGCTACTTCAGCAAGGGACCCTTGCAGAGTTAAGCTGTGACTTTTTTAATTTAAAAAGCTGGTGAGACTTTCAGAGACGGATCCAAGTATTCTAGTGAATAAATTTAAAATATGACCTTTTGCAGGAGTGATCCCCTAAAATAATCTTTTCAGCTAGCATTTAAAAATCGGAAACGTATATTTAGCTATACTACTGATATAAAAGAGCTTAATGAACTTCTTCATCAACATTCTTCTCACACATACATTTCTGGAAACCATAAAAAATTTGTCATGGTGACTTGAATGTCTCCATTTCTAGCCCAGAAGCTAGTTTTACTGAGGCAGTAGTAGTATGTTGTTTTATGCTGATTCTACTGTCATTCTCACTGTTACAAGCTTAGTCACAGCACACCCTGAAGTGAGTTAGTATTGAATGTTTGAATGTTATTTTTGCAGTCCACCATGTCACCAGTAAAGCTGGTGTAGAGCCAACCACAATAGACTCTACAAAGACAATGCTGAGTCAGTTGCTGGATGCAACCCATAGTAATCTTTTCCTCCTCTGTTTTCTAGGATGATTCTGCTTTCCCTTACCCTGTACAATAGTGTCTCACTACCGGAATCATCTGCCTGTCCAGGGTTGTAACAAAGGTTACTGTCAGGGGGATAAAAAAGTTGTCCGTATTTCCTTTATGTGATCTTTAGGACATAATGGGTTATGATTAATAGTCTGAATAAGATCTTGAACTACCTGTGAGCTTCTCTGAGAAGCCAGTATAGGCAAGAAAGTTTCCAGTTTGCCTTTTTATTTGCCCTGTGATGCTTTTGGCAGGTGCAAGAGTAGGGTTTTTATTAACTTAGGATGTATCTAGAAAAGAGCTAGTGTATTTCCCTAGTCACGTTTCTGAGGGCAGACATGCTCTGGCATTCACAGATACTGCTCTTTACCTTTTCATTCTGAGTAAATAAATCTAGTCTTGACAAGAAAACAAATATATACCTTTATTACTCAGGTTTTTCCATGAATGTGCTAGCAACTGAGATGCTGCTATTACCAGACAAATTTCGTTCTACATCCTTAATGCAGCTCCTTTCCGGAGGAGTTATGTTATACCTATGTTTTTGTACATTGCCAGGAAACAGTCATCTTATTAAGATGAAAAGTTAATAGAAATTGCTGTCTGCAGAGGGGCTAATTGTTTAGGCTAGTCTGGAGCAAGACTGTCTTCCTGACTGAAATACTGTTGTTAAGTGGATGGAATGGATGCATGATTAGATTATCAAGCTGAATAATGCAGATGGTTTTCTTGCTGTGTTTTGGGTGTTCAATGCTAGAAGAGTACAATAAAATAGAGTTTGACAGTATGTAATTCCTCACTGTAGCAAAATAGGCATCAAGATGCAAAGAGTGTAATACAAGTATTTTTGCATATGATAGGAAATTGAGTGGTAAGGCAGAAAACTGTCAAAACATAATTCAATAAATTGAGGCAATTTGTCATTAAACCTTGGATTACCAAGCACAAAAATTTATTAAATGGAAAAGATTGTAAGATGCTTGTCATAGGTTATCAGAATAAAGACTATTTATACATTTGGTGTAGAATTCAGACAGCAGATATGTGTTTTCTTGCAGCTGCAGTTAAACGCAATGTTGATCCTCACTGTAAAACAAACTGGTTTTTGCAGTTTATGCTTTATTGTCTGGATTCATTAAGCCATTTCAGTAGAATGTGTTGTACTGATTTGTAGATCAGATATAATTCTGTAATAAAGGGATTAATTTTACAATTTAAAATTTGAAACCTGTGATTTAAATGACCTTTAGATGTTTGCTTTTCCATGGTGTTGGCAGAAGAGTATTGTACTAGGAAAGCTGAAACTTTGTCCTTGACATAGATTAATATCTCTATGTTCAGGAGAAAAGCTGAGTTGAATTCTCATTTATGTAGTCCTGGCAGGATGCTGTTGATGTCTAATAGCTTATTGATAACTGTTTTGATTGCAGTATTTCGTTTGCTGCATATAACTCAGCACGTTTGCTGTTCTTTTTCAAGCATATACAAATCACTACAAAAATGGGAAGATTGTCTTTTAAGAAAAGAAATCTGCATTTACACAATATTTCTCCTTCTTTTCTCACTTTCTGGTGTTTTGAGGGGATTTGTGCACTTCCTTAGCTTGGGGTTCATGTTTTCCTGTAAAATTTTGCTTTTAAGTTCAACCAGAGATTATTGCCCAGTTTTATGCCAAATCATTCCTTCAGGAGTAGATCAAATATCACAACAATTTTAGTGCAATAATGGGAGTTGTCATTGTCATCTGCTGGTATTACCCATAACCAAGAGTGGTGTGAAACCAGAGAAGGGTATGACAGCCGCCACCTGATTGTGCAGTTGAGAGGTTGAGACCTGCCCCTGTTGTACAACTAGTTTTGGAATACTGAATATTATAATTTTTCTTTTGGTGATCTGAGAAAGAAGCTGAAAAAAATATGTGAATTTCTATCTTAATCTGTCAGACTTTTTTTGGTAATTTTTTTTTCATGTGCACAATATAGTTAACCAACAATAATTTTGCAGTAGAAGAATCTTAATGTTTTCTAGTAATTTCAAAGGTCTCTGGCAGAGCCCATAGTTCCAAGTGGTAGATGAGGTAGGGTGAAGTCAGCTGGGGAATGTTCTAATAAAAACAGAGAAGAGTTTGAAATGGCCACAAGGATTCTAAAGCAGATGGAATTGCCACCTGCTGTAAGTAGGATCTGTTTTCTGTGTTTTCATAGCTGAGATTTTTTTTGAGAACCTTGACAAATAAAATTTAGCTTAAGCATTCAGTGCGTGGCTCTGAGGATTTCCCTTGATTCTGCTAGGAGGGAGGAGCTGTGCCTGTTTTTCCTCCCGATATAGGGTAACATTGAAAATTTGAGTGAGACAGTGAGACAGGAATCATGACAGTCACAGAACCAAGGCTGACATCTGGTTTCCTGTGTTTTCATGAGAGAGAATGCACAATTCCATCCAAGGGCAAGCTGCCCACCTTCCTTCTGTTTAATTAGTCTGTCATGAACTGACTGGGTGTTTCCAGTGCCAGTATAAAAAGGATAAAAATTATATCCACCCCCTTTTTTCTTTCCTTGGTGCTAGCTCAGCATCGGCTGTTGGAGGGCAGAGGAGATTTTCCCAATTTTCAAATGCTTTTTTGTTCCTTTCATACTTTTTGGGGAAAGGATGCCTATAATCTCTACAGCTGATCAGTATATATGAGGAGCTTTTGGGATTGTGAAGTTTTGTATAATTTTGAAGGTGATGTTGAGGAACAAGATAGACGTTTGACAGAGATTGTTGTGCAGGTATATTTTAAGACTTCATTTGAATGATCTGTAAAAAATTTCACCCAATATGATGCTTCAAGTTGACTGGTTATAACTGTTTTTGAGACTCAATGAAACAGGGATGAAACTGCACCTTAAAACTTTTTGAGGAAAGCTGTGCTTAAAACTTTGTAATGTGTCCTGGCTTGTGATAAAGTGAGCATTATTAAATATGACAGCATGTATACATTTTAAAATAACAGTTTTTGAATGCTGTCAAATAGATCATAGTCCTTCATTAAATCCATTTGATGAAAAGAGATTGTTCTAGATAGGTAGCTCTCTTTTTTAGTATTTTTATTTTAGTAACAATGTTTGTGGGAAATTTTGGTGCTCAGTGTTGCTATGCTGCCAGTAGAACCAAAGCATGTTTTTTCCAAGTTTGTTTTGTAAAGCTTGTAATGCAGTAGAATTAACCAGCATCAGAATCTGCATATTTTCAATCTCTCTTCTAAAAAGCTTTTAATCAAGATTGACTGCCTTGTCTGAAGACACGGTGTAGGAAAAAAAAGGCAATTATTTCATTTTACAAAAGATAACGCTGGCAAATATAAGAGTTAATTGGATAAAATTGTATTTGTTCCAGATTATGCAGATAGCCAAATCATCTAATGGCCTTCTATAATGTTAGAATCCCTTAGTCCTTTTTCTTGGCATCTTTTTTGTACTTATATACGAAGTGTGTACATGTATGTATATTTATAGACACACATGCACAAAAAATATGAGGTGTGCATGTGTGAGATGTAGCAAAGCAGTGTAAAGAAAAGGAAATTTCCTTTTCCTAGAAAAGGAAATGCCTTTGATGAGCTAAATGCATGATGATTGTCAGCACTTTTGATCTATTAGCCATTGCTATGAGAACTTCTTTATTAAATATTTCAAGACTAATATCTTCAGCCATATATGAGTATGCACTGCAGAGGTTCAGCGGAGTCAGTTTTAAATAAGTAGCAATGTCTGGAATTACTGGAACACCTTTCAACCATCCTGTAGAACTGTGTCTTTCAGTAGGTTGGTACTTTCTGACAGCTGTGCACTGTTGTCCACTTGTGCTGCTGTCCTGTCATGCCCATAACCCCATGTACAGACTTTATATTTGTGTTTCTGTTTGCTGTTGAGTGGTGGTGAAGACAAAGCTTCAGAGGATTGGCTGCTGGGTACCTCGATGTGTGATACCTACCTGCATGGGCTGAGGCTGGCCACCCATTGCATGGTGAAGAGGAAGATGGGCAGAACTGGGAAGGGTTACAGAAGACTAGGTGGTGACACTGGGCAGCATAAGAGCAGAGTGTCTTTCCTGCACTAAACTAAAGTTTAAATGACTTGTAAGAAGAGGGATCTTTCATCTTTTCTAGAAAAATATATCCTGGTTTACTGGTTCTTGTGTCTCTGATGTGTTTTTGCTTAACTCTGGTGCATTCTCAATCGAGTTTTCAGAGCATTCTGTTTCTCAAGGCTCTTCAGAGTACACATAAACATGGGTGGGTTCGGGTTAATAGCAGCAGAAGCACTTGATGATGAAATTTTCAGAGAACTGCAGAGTAACAGAATATTCTGAGTTAGAAGGCATCCACAAGGATAATCAAGTCCAGCTCTTAGGTGAATGGCTCATATGAGGATGAACCTACAACCTTGACCAACTGAGGTTCTAACCAACTGAGCTAACTCCAGTGGTCTTTCCCTGCTCTCTGCTTTCCTTCTGCTTGCTGCTTTCCTTGTACTTAGAGCACATGGCTAAGGATGATTGCTGCATCCCACAAGGAAGGGTGAAAGGCCACTGAAGTGTCTGTTTGCTCTCTCGCCAATTTCCATGCTGGCTTGTTTCTTGCTTTATTGTTCAAAAGTTATTTTTGCATTGATGTGTCAGGCAGAAAGAGAAATCTGAAAAGTTGCCCTGTGCTGCAAGACAAGATACCTTTTATTCTTTGGTGTCATCTGCTCATTTATGTAACTTCTCCTGTTTTGAAAAAGAGGTTCATTATAAAATAATTTCATCCTGAGGTTTTGCAGTTTTGGCAGAGCAGTTACAAAGCTGTCAGAGTTTTGCTTCTTAGAATCTGCATGACAGCTTTGCACTGCATCTAGCTCTTTCCTGAGACGCTTTTTAAGAAGTTTTTTTCTTTCACATAAGGCTGTAGAACCTGTAGATGACCTGGGTCAGGAGATTGTAGCCTTAGTTTTCTCCCAAACTGCAAGAGGTAAAGCACAGGTTTTCTCCGAGGACAATAAGAAATCTTACTTTATTATTACGTTTTATTTGCAATGATATTCAATGCCATTCACTCATTTTTAAAGTTGCTTAGTTGTCTTCCTGATATTTTCTCTTGCTCTTCTTCAATTCTAAATGTGACAGGAATTTAAAGAGAGGCCTTTCTGATGCAACAATGACCTAGGAACCAGCTGTACTATCTGTTTAAGAAAGTTACTGTATGTTATATTTTTTGCCAGGTCTCCTTCTACTCCATAATCACCTGTGTGAGAACAGGAGTTTATTTACAAAATTGTGGTTTCGTGTTTAAATATCTGTTAACAAGGCACATTCCCTAAAAAAATTTGCTAAGGAGAAATGTGCTCATCTGTGTACAGGAAATAGCTTCCACTGTATGGTTTATCTGCCACTACACATAATAAAATGAATACAGGCAATCCTATTAAGCATTATCTTCTGGTTTTTTTTCTTGTTTTAATGGGTTTTATGTTCAGGTGCAACAGGCAATGTGGGTGGTTTAGGGAAATTGATCAGTGTGCATAAACATCCTCTGCATCCGCTGATTTTTCAAAGCTTTCCCCAAATGCCAGCCACTGGGGAGAAAACTTCCAATATATAAACACATAATCTGCAGTCCTTTTTTTTTATTTCATTCAGTTTCAGCCAAGACCTAAAAATTTATAAATATCAAAGATAGCAAATTTTGCCCTTAATAGATAGGAAAGAATAAACAGCATAGCACTGTTGTAAGGTCAGGAAAAGTGAGTTACATACATTTGGTATGTAATTCAGGGCTTTGATTTCTGTTTAGTAGATGGGAAAACCCATTTGCAGCATCCTAGGATTTATTTTGGGGGAGGCCATCTTAAAAGGGATACAAGAGTAACTACTGCTAAGAAGAACAAAAGTATTATGAGTTCCCAACTTAGTCAAAAAGGATGCATTTTAATAGTGTGTCAGTATGTTCCCCAACTAAAAAATGTGGAAAAAGACCAATCACTGAAACAGCAAAAAGTGAGGTCAGCTTGTCTTTGATCTCTGCTGAGTGTGTGGGAACAGGAAGTCTGAGCACATGATGGAAAGATGAAGTTGAATCTGACACAGTAAGGGAGAAAGTGAACTCTAGCAAAGATGAAACAATTATGGGGTCTGTAAAATGTGTCACTTTATTATCTTCTTTTTTTTTTTGCAGCTGTGATTAATGGAATAAGTCTGTAGAGCCCTCTATTTGAATTTTTATTGTGTGTTGGGACTTTTGTGATGATAGTTAAAAGAAAATCAGAAATACTTGTTTTCAATCTGTATTCTTATAAATACTTCTTTAAAGAGTGGGAAAAAAAAGACCACAGCTGTAATTTCGTGAGGTGATGATTATAAATGCAAGGGTAGTTCTGGATATGCTATCAAATGGAGGTTTTATTTTAGGTAGTGCTAATGAGGCAGTTTGTATGTCTTTCAAGGACTGAATGACCTCCAGAAAGAAAGAAAGAAAGAAAAAAAAAATCAATCCAGCTTTCCCTACTGCAAAAAAATTGTGAGCCGAGGATTTTTTCTTTGGCAAGGAGACAGAAACTTGTATGAGACAGAGAATGAGTTTCTCCCCTGATGCCAATAGCTGGCTTTTATTAAATACCATTGGGGTGCATTGGTGTAGGCACCATGTCCAAGGAAATCTTCTGGAGGACTTCTTTCTTGAATGTTTTCAATCCACCATTACTTTGCTCTTTTGAAGATTCTATGTCAAATCTTACAAACTTAATGTTTGTTTTCCTTCAAAATAAACATTTAACAACTGGGATTATTATGAGGGGGGAAAAGTACTGATGAAAGATTCCTTACTGTGTAATTATTTCTGACAGGAAAATATATTTAACCATATGTGTCTATAAAGCACTAGTTGAGCAGCTTGGAAATAGTTCTTGTGGTAAAATTGTTCCTACAGTCTGCTGAAAGAAAGTGCAGGAATGAAGCACTTTGCTGAGTGGGAAATGAGCCAACATGATCCTTGAAGTTACAAAATTTCTGCAGTCAAAGCACACGGGAAAAGTGATTAAGCATGCTGTATTATAACCAAAGATGGATAGAAAGGAGTTACTTACCTGAGGCAGGTAAGCAGGATGAGTTGTTGAAAAAATATGTGTTGGTGGATTCTAAATTAGTAGAAGATGGGAGATTTTTGTGTTCATCCCCACCCTCTTTCATAAAAAACTTTTTTTTAATGCTCATTTTTTGAAGATGCACATTAGGTATTATGACAAGTGTCCTCTGAGGAATAATGATATAATTATATCGTATGTCTATCTGACAGTTCAAGTGCACAGCACAGTGAGGATTCCTCCATTAACCAAAAGTTTTATCTAGGCCCTTATCACATGAGATTAGTGTATGAGTTGCACTTTCAGCTGGTTCACTGAGAGCTGGTGACTTCTTCACCATGATTGAGGGTCTTGTCTGGCAGGAGACATTATTTGTGAGTTGCAGCACTTGTTGTGATTGGGTGTGTTCCAGAGATGATATTGCCAGATCAATGACTACACAGATGGGTTTGTGATTCCAGAATAATCCACAGAGTGATGGATCAAATTTCTGTGATATCTAGTTGTATATTGTCTTCATTACGTAAGCTCTTAGCCTTTCACATCACTCTAATAGCCTTTCAAATGGGCATTACTTCATCCCCTCTAGGGATTATGTTCCATGATCTTACATTTCTTCCTCCATTCCTCCCACCCCTGCATGCACATCCCATGTCATGCTTGCAGTCATTCAAGATGTGTTTCATCATGTGAGGCAACGAACATGGGGATCAGCTGAGGTGCCACTCTCAGTGCTTGCAGGGGTTCCCCCGCTCTACTCAGATTCTTTCAAGCCACCCTTCTCCCCCACTTAGTGTGGAAGCAAAGGTGTGTTTGTTCCCACACGACCCTTAGCATGGTTGGGGTTCAATAGGTTCAGCTGAGCCCTGAAATGTGCTCCTGAAGGGGCATTTTTGCAAGTGCCCCAGCTGGCTGTTTTCATGTTGGCAGCCTAAGTGAGCTGTGTCATACACTGCTGAGTCTCCCTTTTGCCTGTGCTCAGGGAGGTGTCTTGTTTGGCTAGAAGAATTTTTGGTCGCTTTTCTTTTTTAAAGACACTTCTTGTAAAATAAGGGCCGATTGCTATGCATCTGTTGGAAAAGGCATATTTAAAGAATGGTACTTGGAGTTGTACTTGAATATGTACTGACTTTTTTGTCTTTTGAAACTACTGAGAAGATTCAAGCCAAGGGAGGATTGTTGATCATCAGCTGTACTGGGGGACATTAGGTATTTTTTATTAAAATCCTGGTTTGGCTTTTATGTTTCTTCATAGGTGGGGACTGACAACTCATTCTTGAAATCTCTAGTCTACTTTCCTAGATGTGGTATGATGTCAAGAATGAAAGAGAGAGAGCAGAGTCACATTTGCTGAACAACGCTGGATATTGAATAAAATGATATATTTGTTGACAGAAGGACTCAATTCCTTTTAAGAAATCAATAGTGTCTCAGATGGCATCACAAATGCTGCACTAATGGAAGCTGTTATCAGAAGTGAGCAGTTAATGCTGCAAGCCTTCTGTGAGGCTGACATTTCAGGGACACAAAGCCTAAATAGCTAAGTGATGCCCATGTGAACAAAGGCAAATGAGCATGAGCCCTGTAAATGAATATTGCATTTGTGGTTTCCTCAGTGCTTGCCGGCCAGACTGGTGGAGACTTTTGAGAGCTGCAGAATGCAAAATAGAAATATTTCTTTTTTATTATTTATAACTTACCTATGGGTAAGAGTAATTTACTTGCAGAATACCACTGAGGTCAAGAACTGATTGTGTGATAGCTGTTACCTGTCTCCACTGCTGCTGCTCAGGTTTTACTGTGTAGGAGAATATACTTTTCATTTTCCATAGTATTTTGTTTTTAGAATAGCTTTCATTGCATGAGATTTTTTCTGTTGTGTAATTTTTTTCCTTTTCCTCTTAATCTGTTATTGATCACTACCATCATACAATAATCTCTAATTTAAGAGAGCATAAAAATATGCTGTTTATGGACAAATCTGTCCATCTGTTGCAAATAAATAGTGCAAATTAAAGAAAAATAAATGACCTCAAATGATCTTCATTTTCCAAACAAGATAGCACATAGGAGGAATTTGACAAGTATGTTTCTGACCTCACTGCAGCAGTTATTTCTGGGTAAATTTTCAATGCTGTGTACATTTAGCCATGCAATTTCATTGAAGATTAGAACTTCCACAGCTACATTCACATATGCACCCTTGAAATTGTTGTTCCCTTAGTTCTCTCCTTCCCAACATAGATATTATTCTTTTTTCTTTCCTTTCTCCTTTATTTTAAAGATATATTTGTATATTTCTTCCTCAAATGAAATTGCAAATAAAGGCTTGTTTATGGGGTTCTTTTCCCTTTAGTTCTCTTTATTAGTATGTGTAGCTTATAGCTCAATTGATAATTAAGGGCTTAGAAATTTGAGTTTAAAGACTGATATATTTGTAAAAATGATGCTCTTTAAGACCCATTCCATGTCACCAAACGAATTCTAAAACCAGAGGAGTAGTACTAGGTAGTTTGTGTCTCAGACATGAAGCATATTTTACCACTACTGACTGCTAAATTCGCTATGAAATAAGATGTGCATTTGTTCTCTAATGTTTTCTATCATCTATTCACATACTTTCATGCATAATAAAATTCATTAAATGACAGATTTAAAAATTGTTCCTTCACTAAGTTCTAGAATTAGATAATGTTGATATAAATGATTTTTAATTAATATAAAAATAGTAACTAGCATATAAAACAAAATATATACTTTGAAAAAGATAGCTAATATAAAATAACATGTGGAAGAGGACTGTTATAATTAAGTAAATGTCAACTACTTTATTGTAGTGTCATGTTTTGTGCCTTTCGTTTAAAACCATTGGCCTTTTTTTTTTTTTGCTTCATTTTAGGTTTGTAGAAATGTAATTAAGTCTTCACTTTTAAGAGAAGAAAAATCTGTGATAAATATTTGTTTTCAAAAATAAAATCTTCCATTCCCAATTTGTTTGTTTTCTTTCAGCAAAAGTTGCCTTTTGTATTTTGGGACTTAAACTATGATAAAAGAAGTTAATTATAACTGGCTCCTCTTACAACTGAGAAAATTTTCTGGTTAAATGTTATATACTAGACTTCCAGTGTATTTTCAAATAGTATAAAATACTGTAGGATGCTGATTATGGAAGGAAGGAATTCCTTTTAAAGAGTTATATCGCTTTAGCTGAGGAATGAAACAGGCATGATTTTATTTTTCTATATATTTTGAAGGCATTATTCAATATTGAGTTTTTGTGAAACATTTACACATATTCCTCTTGTTTCCAAAGAAGGAACAAAAAATGGCAAAGGACTTGTCTGTGTATCTATCTTGTGAGTACTTGCTGTCATCTGTAGTCTCAGTAAATCCATAAATCCAAAGAGCCATAAGAAATTTGCGGAGGGCATTGGATATTGTCAGGGTTAGGGCTGGCCCAGTTTTTCCATGTCAGAGTTGAGTCTGTTCCACCTCACTGACTTTGGCTGCTGCAGAATGAGGGTTCTGTTCCAGATTCTGTTATTCAGGCAAGGCTTAAAAATTTATCTAGACGATACTGAGAAATTTGGGCATGCCTAGTTGTCTTCCTTCTCTGTGCCCTTAGTTCTCCTCCCTATTCAGCTTCAAAGGATGGATATTAAATGAATCCCATTCCAGGGCACATCCCAGTCCAGTGATGCTTAGTGAAATCTTTTGCTGTGCCACTGGAGATGAATGCAAATGTGATGATAGCTGTATCAAAATGGGCATGAGCAGGGATTGCTCCCAGATGTCCTTTCACAGCCATACTCTGGTGTGTGAGAGCTCGGCCCATCCTGAACTATAGAATAATTGTCAATGAAATGGAAGGCATGTGCATGTTGGTGTTGAAGTAATTTCTCTCATGAAAACCCCATGAAAGAAGAAATATGATCCTATCACTGGTAGAGGATGTCCAAAGAAAAGTCAAAAATGTGACACGTGGCAGCCAAAGATGTAGTTTAGCTCCGTTGCTTTTTATAATTTTTACATATTTTCCACAGAACTTACCTTTTTTCAGTTTTTAGTGGACAAAAATGCTTTTTGCTTTTTTATTTTTTTTTCTTTTTCCTTAGAGACACAATGGTTTTGTCCATTTTTCTGACTGGATTAGTTTTATAATTTTTAGGATCTATCATCATTATTCTTCAATACATGTATTTAATCCATTTACATCTATAGAACTTCAAAATATGTTGCACACCAAAGAAAACAAGCATACAAAATCAAACAGTATGCTTGCCTTGCCTGACTTTCCATTAATTAAACAGAAATGCTGGTTTCATTGTGCTTTGTTTGTTGTGTGGATAGTTTTTTGGTTGGTTTGTTTTATTTATTTTTTTTTTGTGCGTGACTTTACACTTAAGTAAGCACTTAAGTATGTGACCGGCTTTGCACACAGGGTCACTGTTGGGAGCTGTTCACACAAGTAAAGACACTTATGTGAAGAGGATTGAAATCCCCAGCACAAATAAATACTGTGTTTATGACTCTGCACACTTCTTAGTAATGTCAGTGGCTTCCTGGCAGAGATAAGCACAGCTGGCAGGACTTCAGTGGTTAGATAACAGAGCAGAAACATTGTGTTTAATCTGCTTGTGATTCTTGCTCTTCCTTGTGACGACATTCAGATAAATAGACACAGAACTTCACAGTGAAGCAAATTCAAATAGGGAAAACATTTCATTGAATGTAAGATCTTAAACTGCTATAAGTAGTTTTCCTCTCATTTTCAGATTTGTGAAGCAGTCAGAAATGTTTTGTGATGTCATTTTACATCATTGGAGAAATGTTAAATTGGTAGAACAAGTTACATTCTGCCTTGCTTTTTAAGTTGCATCAAGATAGTTGAAATAAAAAAAAAAAAAATCCCCAATGCAAGCATGAGATGGGGATAATGTGTTAAACTGCACAAAGATTGTTGTTTGGGTTAGTTTCTGTATACCAGAGAAATTACCAAGGAATTAGGTTACTCAATCATAAATTTGCAGAGTTGCAGAAATGGAAGCTGTAATAAGAGTGTCTGGTAGGGAAAATGAAGCATTTCTCCAGTTTATTACTCAGTCCCTAGAGCTGAGGAACAAACTCAGGTTGCCCTGTGAGTCTATCAATGGAAGACTCTGTGTGATCATGTTTTCATATCTTGGTGCCGTACAGAACATCCCCTGTCTTGCTTAATTATTTTGTCACAGCTGCTAGTTTAGTTTGATACATATTTGTTTCAATAGAAATGGAAACTTTTGATCCAGCTTAAAAAGCAGTGTTTAACAGTTATTTGCAAACTGACCTTGTGTGTTCGGGGATTTTGTCATTTACATGGTATTATATCTGTTACATATGTGTTGGGGTTTGTAGTGGGATTTTAGTGGTATTAAGGTCAGATATTCAAATACAGCCTTAGAAAAAACATACTCGTCTGTGCCTATTTATCTAAATAAATCATAAATGACTCAAATTATTTATAGAAATCTCCAAAATTTTGAGTGTGTGGAATATCTGCATTATAGGACTTTGTTTAAAGCCATTGCGTGGGTTACAAAAATATGAACAAAAATATTTCCCATTTGAAATAGACAGACATATTTGAATTAATAGACTTAGAAAAAAGCGACTTATTTAATGGTATTATTTCATTGAACACAATGTATTGATTACAATTCAGGACATTTCATGTCTCTCACAGACTTTTCTGACCATTGTTTCTGCCTGCATATGTCTTCTTTAATGGACAATAGTGGATAACATCTGAGTGAACTGTGGTATAACTCTCAAATATTTGAGCTGTGAAAATTTTAAGTGTATGACTTGATTATTACTTTCAGATTCCTGTTGTTTGTGGCTGAAATTCTTCAGTGGTATTGGAAATAACGGCTTTCTTTATTATGTAATTTTTTCATGCTCTGACAAACATTCTAAAATGCAATATAAAACTATTTTTCTGAATTGCTACAAAGTACTTTTTTGTATAGAAGGATTTAAGGATTGTTTTTGTTTGTTTGGGGTTTTTTTGTTTGTTTTCTTTTTTTTTTTAAGGATCACTTAATTGGAAAGCTGTATGGCAACCATCTGAAATTTTAAGCAATGTTTTATATTCATTATTCTCTGACCCAAATCCATTCCCCTGCTCTGTTAGGGATGACTAGCTGTTCTTAATTTGTGTTATCCAAATTCTTTCACAAATCAGAATGAAATTTGGTTTTAATATATTCTTTTGTAACATGGTAATATGTAGTAATGTGTAATAAATAGAAAAAAATCATTAGATTGTAAAGCTCAGAAGAATTTGAAGCATTGCTAGAGAAATGTAGAAAATGTTTATTTGTTCTGCTCTTTGCAGAAAATAAAATTAACTGCCATTGCCATTCCTTCTTGTTATACAATCTATTGGGACTTGATGTGCAATGTGCCACATCAAGTATTTTCCTCTGTGTATCAATTAAGATCTCTTTTTTTCCCCCAAAATTTCAGGTGTCTAGAAAGATTTAATAGTGGAACATTTACAATTTCATATGACGACTCTCACTACACTATGCATGTGCTGAATTAGTCGACTTTTGTGCATCTTGAATATTTTTAAAAATGCAAATAACTGAAGGGGGTATATTAACCAAAGGTGAAGTTATTAACTAGTCCCTTCTATTTATCAATGGAAGGCTTAAAGATTGCTAGAGCATGAATCTAGCTTGGAGGCTTATTGCCCTTTTTTGTTTGGTTTGTTTCCATCATCTATTTTCCAAGGAGGAAAACTAGGGCATCAATTCCTTTTAGAAACAGAACGTTGTTACTGCATCTATAAACATTATGTGTGCTGTATGTTTTTATTGGTTTCCTCAGGAACTCAGAAATTTGTGATTATTTAGGTGACTGAAGCAAGGGGTTTTTAAAATTCATAGATTATAATTTGAACCCCTAGTAGTTTGTTGTAGAAGATTACATTACTGCGTGTCCTGGTTTAGGGCATACAAGCATCTTATAGCCAAGCCAGGACACAGTGACGCCCTCTAAAGTTGTCACATGAAAATACGGATAGTCTGATTTCCCCATTTTCAGTGTTTTAAAAAATGGATTTCATTTGTACCCTGTTGCCAGTAAAATATGTTTTCATGTTTGATTGTACCTGAGTCATCTAATAGCTGTTATTTCACAGTCCTATTTAATTTGCTGTAGATTAGTTTAAAACTGTATGCAACTTAAATGCCACATCTGTGTTAATAATTTTTCCTACTGCTTTTGTAATGAAATGTCACCATGCAATTTTGTCAATATTTCAATGGTCTCTCATAGTCACAAAACTTTCCATACACTTACAAAATTTTAAGTTAGAAAGCAGTTAATTGAAATATGTCTGCATAAGTGTATGCTTTTTTTTTTTTGTTAGCCACAGGGAGAGTGACAGTTTCCCTTTTGTAGTTTGCAGACTTTGATAGGACTTTTCTTTTTGAGGAAAGCGTTGTCTATGTTGTCTCCAGGATGCCCATATTTGTAACTGGGTACAGCACAAAAAAATGTCAGTGAATGTAACCACTCTTAATAGTAAGCAAGTTGATTCTTAAATGTCTTGAGGCTGGAAGGAAACCTGTTGCATCTAGGTTACATGGGAAAAGGTAACAATACAGGGTGCAAAGCGTGAGGTTGCATAAGCACAAACTGAACAGACAAATTGTGTTAACATCCTTTGGCAAAGGCTGTTTAAAAATAGGAAAACAGAATATGGAAGCACCATGTGAAGACAAGGCAGAGATATCTCCAGGCAAGTAGGAGAGCATGGAAGAGTGCAGCACTAAAATTTATAGGAGATAGAAGGTGGAGACAGATAGGAGTAGGGAAGCAGCTGACTTACACAGTAGCATCTGAAACAGAGGTGGCCACATCTAGGAAAAGGAAATCAATAGAGAATTTGTCCCATTGTGGCTGGAAGAGAATTTGGGAGGAGAGGAGGTCCCTATGGCAGGCAAGGTTATGTCTGCAGGAGCTCAGCATACGAAGAGGCAATGTGTCTCTCTGTCAGGGTCTTAGTTGAGGGTGCTTTTTATTTAGTTATCTGTTTGTTGAGTGATGGAGACCAAAAAACCAGCACCTGTATCTATGTGAGAATTCCTTATTAATTGTAAAGATAAAACAACAAAAAATTTAGTTCACAGATTGTATTATTTTCTAACTCTCTTGAAGCATGTCTCATTTTTCCTGTGGGAAGCAGTAGATCTCACCAGACATTGGTGGTGCCCAGGCCATCACTTCCTCTGCCCTTTAGAGTATGATCTCTGACAGCTCTTGGGGCTGGTTTGGGCTCAGCTACTTCTGTGCAAAATAGATATGTTAGCAATACCCAGCCTTGTAAAGTACCATGAGGTATATAGATGCTGTCCTTTCAATTTTGCTTGCCATGCTCTTTACAGCTTAAATGGCCTCTTAAATTCTTTAAAAAAGCTTGAACAAGGCATAGCATTAAAGTTTTCAGGAAGTAGTTTGGAGAAAAACAATTAAGTATTATTTTTATATAAAGTAATTTCATGTTCTGTGTAGTTTATATTCAGTAGACATTAAAGAGCTGAATTCAAATTGTTTCATGTCAGCAAAGGGTAGAGACTCCTGGTCTCCAGCAGAGATGTCTCAGTGCAGGATGAGGGTGGACACATGGAGGGAAAAAATGCAGAGACCTGACACCTCTGTGTAGTGAAATACCTTTATCTGTTTGGAATGGACAATTTTAGAAAAAACAGCTTTAGTTCTATGCTGAAACAGACACAAATCACATTTCAGAAAAACCCCAACATGATTCTTCACATTAGCTGGATCAGAAGAAATGTGAAAACTTAAGTAGGCTCTCCATATTAGGCATTTGATAAAGGAGAATAAACCGACACTCTTGAGATTGAAGAAAACAGAAAGAAAGTATGTGATTGTTAGCTAAATATCATGTGTAACAGTAAGATTTGATAAGACTGTGGTTACCCAGTGGCAACACAAAGATAAAAACCTTTTTTTCAGTCATTTGGGCATTTGTTTTTTATACTGTAGCTTTGACTTAATGGAGGGAATTAGTGATCAGATCTCTCTTGTTGTGGGCATTGTGTAAAGATCCGATAGAGTACTCACATTCAGATCTGCTTTCAAATTTGGATGATAAAAAACAGAGTGTTTTGAAATTCTGTATGTAAATGTTATGTCATTATAGCATCCATGGAAATATGATTGCGAGTAGTATATTAAGTCTCATAAATTTGTAGCCATTAGAGAAGCATGAGTTTTCCTGAGGTAGGAGTAGTAATGATATTTTCTTAACCAGTCTGTGAATGTGCAGGAAGTGTATTGATCATTACTCTCTTGAGTCTTATAGAGATGATAAACAGTTAAATCCTTGTCCTCATCTGAATAACACCATATTTCATGTGTCATTTGCCTTGACACTTTGCATGGATTTGTAGACAGCAAATTCAGAATACTCAACATAATGTATAATTTCTTTATCTTTTTACAGAGGGAAACAAAAGGTCAGTTTCTTATTGATCACATCTGCAACTATTACAGCTTGCTGGAAAAAGACTATTTTGGCATTCGATATGTTGACCCTGAGAAGCAGAGGGTATGTATATGATCTCTGACTAAATTTGCTTTAAAGTACAGTTTACTGATGTCTTTTTAAAATAAGCATGTATGTCCTGATGCAAAGCTTTGTATCTCTGAGGATTTGTACTTGGGCTGTAATCTGTAGAGGTTCCTAAAGTGGCATTATTAAATTAATTTCCCCCTCACTTAATGTATTTATTATAGTACTATTATTATATTATTATATATTCTGATTATATTATTATATATTCTGATTTGTGTAGTTCTGGGCACTTAAACTAGAGAACGTAAGTGTGACTCAGAGTCAGCACAGAGCAGCTCTAGGCTCTGACTGTGCACTGGAATTTGGGATTTTTAGTTTTCTCTTAGTGTATGATTTTTGGGATATGTAAGAAGAATCCCTATTATGTTTATCAGGTAAAAGCAGTCATTCTGTTTCACCCATCACAGGGTACATGGACATAAAATCTGTAATACAGAAAACAGATGTGATTTGTCAAACTTTTGGGGGGGTTCTTCAGGCTGGTCCTCCCTATAAGCATCTTTACATTTCTCCAATAAAATTATCAGGCCTGTGCTGTAGCATTTTTGTGTAGAGTAATTAGTCATCTTTCCTAGGTGTTAAGTGGTTCTGCAGGTAGTATTTTATAGGTGATTTGCTGCTGCTACCCCCACGTGGCTTCAGATGACTTTTCTTGTATGAGAGCAGGAGCAAATGGTGAACACAGAAAGCAGAAGTCCTCAGATACTGAAATTCAGAACTGCTTCTTCACCATGTTGCCCTGCTGGTCTCAGTATTAAGAGTTAGATATGTGACTTTAAATATCTTGGGTACATATAATGGCATTTAATCTCTGGAAACAACTACCAGTTTGAAGCTGTGGTGATTGAAAATGAAAAAAATAATTTGGCTGGATACCTCTTGCTACACCTTAATTAGTTTTGGCAAAAATCACAGGATTTGGGGTATTACCATCAGTTCAACCCTGTAGAATTGCAAAAGCTTTGCAAAGCTACACCAAATAATTTCCTTTGCATTCCCCTTTTTAAAGTGAAAATAATTAGCAGTTAGTCTCAGCAGTGTTCTTAATTCTTCACAATCATAAAACTTACAGAGATGTTCACCTTTTTGGAATTGATAGGAAGAATAAGTTGGGGTAATAATTGGGCTATAATTAAGACTTAATAAACACTTACTTCTGTTGGGTGTTTCTCTGACAGTCACTCAAAAAAGCTACAGAAAAGTTATTCTACTTAGTGGAAGTAAAGAGGGTCTTTTAAATAAAACCTAAATTTTTGTCAAAATATTTTAAAATAATGATACTTCAGAAAAAACCTCCAAAGCCTGAAACTGATGGTGGTGCCCACTATATGCCCTACCATATGTGGTTCCCATGTTTCAAAGAGCTGTTAGCTATACTGCTAGCTAAATTTGCTGCACTGTCTTATCTATCTTGGCTATACAGTTGTTGTTTTATGTGTCATGGTATAGCTAATTTAGAGCTAAGTTTATGGAAGATTCTACAGAAGCTAAAATTTTCTATTGCTTAGTAGCACAAGACAATTTGAGAAAAAAAATTATGTTCTTACCTAAAAAATCTTGTGTTTTCATTTCCCTTTGTATCCCATAACTAGGGAATACTGTTGCCATTCTGTGTAGTATGGAGGCCTTTATCAACTGGATTTTGTTAAACAGACTTACAAAACTGGAATTTTCATACATGCATTTTTAAGTGCTTATTTACATTGCTGTCATGTTTTCAAGCATATTGATAACCTCTCTCTTTTTCTTTATTTTAAATTCTGTCATGAATTAAGACATGATTTATAAGGGACCCTTCTTTGTACAGACTTAAACGCTTTGTTGATGAGTTGAAAGCAATGCACATTCTTCTCTTATGTTACAATTCATAAAAATAAGCTATTTTTATATCCAGTACATTATATTGTCGCAAACATCTTCCTGGAAGCCCAAGAATTCCTTTACCTTTGCACACCAACAATGCTGTGAATATATAATAACCCAGACACTCCCACGCAGCTCCAGACTTTTCTATCTCATGGTTACTGCAAAAAGTTAACTCTGCTCTGGCCAAAACCAGGACAGCTCAGTAAAAAACTAAAGAAATTACAGTTTTGAATTGATGAGGTATGTGACAGTTTTTCCTCCCTGTTTTTATTTTAGCAATGTGAGTTTAGATGCCTGCAATTCATCTAACAAAAAACCACCAGTAGTTGCCTAGGTATGTGGTTAAAGACATAAGCTATAGCAAGAGTAAGATGTGGTGGGGTCACAGGAGAAACATCATATTGTTGTAGCCACTGTACAGGTAAGAGTACTTATACTTCTGTAGAAGAAATTTTCAAATCTCCATGGAATAAGTGTAATTGTAATTTGGTTAAAGGAATTTCCAAGACTTAGTGGAATTCTTACAGGTCCCAATGAAGAGAAAGGGACACTCATTTTCCGCAGTACATTATTAGGGCTTAGTGAGATGTGTCACAAAACACAAACAGTAGCCCAGCAAAGATCAGTAGGTGAATTTCAGCAACAGCTGCTTTCCATATTTAAACCTTGTGGTTTGGCCAAGCACAATTACTTTGAAGGAAAGTGATAGTTCATGTTATGCTAGTTGATAATGTGCGTGACAGTGTACTTCAGTGTCCCAGAGACAAATAAAGGGATATGGGAAAAAGAATAAAATGACTATTGACTAGTATGGTTTTAGTGCATGACGTGGCTATGGTAACAGACCACACTTTCTTTGCCTCTTAGGACTGTATTTGCGGGAAGGTATTAATATCGTTAGGCTCTAATGGGACCTCAGCTGCTCTGATCTAGATGTCTGTATTCAAGAAAGATCAACTTAACTGAAGATGGAAAGAGGGAACACGGAGTATTAGAAACATAAAGAGAGTGGAGAGCTTGTTTACGACATGATTCTAAGAAGGACACACCCTTTTAGTGAAGGAATCAAAGGCTAGGAAGATAGAACTATACATGCATCAGAGAGTAAAATAGAAAGAAAAAGAAAGTTTAAGCAAGGGAGGTGGTTCTTACAGTTGTGAGAGCTGCACTGTTTGAGACAGTCCTAATGAAGGCTGTGGGGAAAAATCTTTCACCAGGTTGGTAAATAATTTTGGGAGAATTCTCTATAATTTTATGGAAGGAGTTTATATTAAATATTGGCAAAGATAGAGATTAGGCACCATCTTCTGACTGTTCTTTCAAACAGCATGTAATAGGAGCTGAAACAAGAAAGCATAACTCTCTTAAAAAAGAGATATTGATTCTGATGTACATAGCACACAATGGGTGTTACTTTGCTGAATTTCTTGGAAATGCTAAATGCCTCTGTTTTAGCATTTTATATGTTGTAGAATTTTATATTTGACCGCATAGTCTCTGTGTTTGCACAGAATGGGCTGTATCAATGGTTCCAAATGAAACTGCCAAAATCATGCATTTAATTCTGGCTTTTAGTGAATTATTCTTGATTGATTTTTTGAATAGTGATATATGAAATAATAGTATATTATTACATGGTGTACACACACACACACGCATACACACACACACATATATATAGGAAATATTATGCAGATTTATGCCGCTGGCATTTAGTCTAACAGTGATGCTTGCCTCCATTTTATTAAGATTTAAATTTTTTGTACAAAGGTTCCATAGTTGCTCTGAAAGCTAATTTGCAGTCCTTTTGTTTTATAATGAGGGAGCTCAAGCAGGCAAAAATACGAGCTTTAATTAATCCGAAATGTCTTCTAAATATACAGTATGCTACTAAAATGTAACATTTTGATTTAGGAATATCAAAATGTTTGATTGAGTTTGAGAATTTAAAAAAGGAATTGTTTCAATATTTCAGATGTTTAAAATTAAATGTTTCAAGATTTCTGTTTAGAACATTCAGAATTTCTGACTGTGTAAAAACTGCAGAAAATTGAGCTAATTGTCTTATGTCAAAAAAAGATTTGAAATGTAGGAAAACTGCTGGTTATTTTTCAAGTAAGTAATAATAAATATTTCTTCCTCTCCCCAACTCTACTTTTATAATAATAATTTCCTCCTACATAAATAAACATGTGTGTTTATTTTGGCCATACTTAAACTTTTTTTGGGCATATATAAACTTTAAAAAATTTTCTATAGTTTTCCATATTCTACTCCAGACAAAAAAATCCCCAAACTCTGGATGACACTCTTAACAGAAGGCAGCATTTTATTTTCTTTTATGTCTATGGGAGAGTAACAGTGACAATAAAATCAAATTGAACTAGCAGGTAAAAACCCACCACGTTGTATCTTTAAGTGTCACATTTGGATGTTCTTTTGGGGAAACTTTGCCTTAGTGGAGATTCAAAAATGTCAGTGGTGTACTAATAGTATGCCGTAAATTGTGGTATGCCATTTTATGTCTAATGATATTGAGAACAAAGGAGTTCCTAGTGTTCATATATTAACTGTTAACTTTCTCTTGTGGATTTCTGAGACAATTATGTGGGATCACATTGCATTTCTCCCTGGCACTAAACTGTAGTAATATTTGAAGCTACTTTTGGTAAAATTTGACCAGGTTAGAGATCATCTCTCTGCACTCAGCACTGGCGAGGCCACACTTCAAATCCTGTGTTTGTTCTGGGCCCCTCACTTTACAAAGGACTTTGAGGTGCTGTAGAGTGTCCAGAGAAGGGCAACAAGGCTCGTGAAAGGACTAGAAAACGTGTCTTATGAGGAATGGCTGAGGGATCTGGGTTTATTTAGTCTGGAGAAGAGGAGGCTCAGGGGGAACCTCATCACTTTCCACAGCTCCCTGAAAGGAGGGTGTAGTGAGGTGGGGGCTGGTGTCCTCTACTGTGCCAGCAGTGAGAGGACCAGAGGAAATGGCCTTAAGATGAGACAGGGGAAATTCAGATTAGTTATTAGGATATTTTTTCACTGTGGGGGTGATCAGGAAATAGGTTTCCCTGGGACGTGGTATAGTCACCATCCCTGGATGTGCTCAAGAGGAGTCTGGATCTGTTGCTAGGTTAGTGATTTAAGAGTTATAGTGGTAGTGCTGGGTGAAGGATGGGATTGGATGGTGTTAAAGGTGTCTTCCAGCCTTGATGGTTTTATATTCTATATAGTTCTCATGTGTTAAGTTCTTCTATGGGTTCATGAAGATAAGCTGCCACATTGGTGGATAGAGCCCTGTTATTTTTCATACTGAGGAAAACACTGAAGGCCAAATCCAGCCCAGGAAATCTCAAGAGAATAAAGAGACATATATACACTGTAAGATGCACTGTAGGAGCACAGAAACCATAATTTGGAGCTTGTACTTTTTAACAGTTTCAAATAGGAACCATGCCTGGATGAGCTGTTACTGATTCTCCTACTCATGGAATTATTCCTGCTACCTTTCCATATACTAGATCCCATATTGAGGCCAATTGGCACACTCTCACACTTGTGGAAATGCAGAATGGCTAATTCTGTGCCAGATACCCTGTGTTTATTGAGCAGCATCTTTGTGTTTTTGGACTGGTGCAAGATGAGAATAGAATGACAGAGTGAAGCTGCTGTTCAGCATCTTCTCTAGAGTGGATTTCTTGTTGAAAGTGGCCATTGTTCTTGAGTGCAAGGGGAGATTCAGCTGAAAAATGTTAATGTGGTAAAAGATAGTCTTTTAGTCCCTTCAGAAGAGCACCCTGAGCAATGATTTAAACTTGGAAATACATTTTTTTTGTTTGTTTGTTTATTTTTTAACTCCGAGTAGGTCACTCTGACCACATGTTTATGATTTTGTTTTTGAATGTGGAAGTTTGAGGTGGTAGTTAGACAGAAATACCTTGGAGCTACCCATGATGTAGGTTGGAAGTGTCATGAAAAGGCTTTGTAGTACCCTGAAGCAGCCGTGAAGTCTTACCTGTCACTGTGGAGATGTCTGAAATCATAATCACCCTTAAACATTAAGATGCTTTGTCATGTGGGTGTGCTGCAGGGCTGTCTGGGAGTAGGAGAGCAGTGCAGTGGTTTTAGCTCTGTGCTTGTATGAAAATAAAGCTTTCAAATTAGTGAAACTACTCTATGAGTACACTCCGTCTATGCAGCTGATTCTGAATGGTACCTTTGAGTATACTGAAATTTTCTGACTTTTCCAGAGCACAGAGCCTGGTTTGCTGCTTTGATAGGAGGATGACACTGGACACTATGGATTTGTTGACATACCTGCTAATTTCCCCCTAAAGACTTGCAGATGCAATTCTCATTTTGCTGTCAAGCTTAATTATGGTGAAAATTAGGTGATAATTCTACACAGATATAGGGGATGTTTTGGTCAGATTTTATTTCATTTATTCCACCAGTAAAGGCGGTGGGGAGACCCATTTGTATACCAAAATGTATCACTTATAATTGATCTGGGCAGAATATTTGTTTAATCTTACAACCTAAGTAATTCACCATTGTGCCAGTATTTACTAGGGAAGGAAATTAGAGTCTCTGGTTCATTGGTAATTAATTTATCGTGAAGTAGTGGTTCTGTTTTTAATGGGAGCTATAGACAAAATGTACAGCAGTTCCTAATCAGAGAGACCTTTGGAAAGGGTCATCAAATCTTGGGTGCAGCTGATCTTTGCTTTAGCAAGAGCAGCTATTTAATACATGTTGCTAAAAATGTGTACCTAGTCCCACATGAGAGTGGTGGAGGTTGGCAGAAAGACACCTTGCAACCTCTTTAATGAAGTTACCTTTTTGTGTAAGGAGTTATAACACTCCATACATTTAGGAGTAGAGATCAGTCTGGGAGATCTCCAGTCTCTGTGAAGGGGTAGAGCGGAAGTATTACGGGCAGAACCCTAGAGTGGCTGAGCTATAGGTTAATAAAAATCTTAATCCTTATCCATGCACATGAACCTCTGCTCCAGGGCAGAGTTATCACAAAAGTTACTGCCTTTGCATGAACTCCTGCTGCAATGCTGCTTGCTGTGTGCTGTTCGGGTCATGTTAGTTCAAAATAATAGAACTGGAAAAGGAACAAAGAAGGCTGTGAGAATTATATCTAATAGAAATGGATTTCATCCAGAGCTGGATTAAAGAATAATATGGCTAGGAAAAGAGGTGAGTGAGAGAGAATGAATAAGAAAGAGTCAGAGAGTAAGCAAAAGTGAAGGAGAGTGAAAGATATGATGTAAAATAGTTTGGAGAAGGTGATCAGGGAAAAGTTGTCCTGTAATTCTTAGAACTGAATCACTCTAAAGTAAACTAAATGTAAAGTCACTGGTATTGAGAAATAGTTTTTAGAGAACCACAGGCAGTAATAAAATTCATTGTAGCTGTCATGAATTTGAAAGAAGTGTTAAAAATTAGAGTTTGAACAAATTGGTAAAAGCCTACAAAGATTTACAAACAAATTTTAATGGAGTTTGGGTGGAAAAGGCCCATTGAGCACAATGGGAGCTACTGCTCTTGTTCTTTCTCTAAGTGTTTGCTTCAGACCATTTTCAGAGACTAACTGCTGAGTTAAATGGCATCATGCTTTTACTAGTAGAGCTGCATTTATGTACTAAACAAAAATTTGACAGAAATTAATAGCGATGTGAAGAGAAAATATATATATATATATGTATACACAATTCAGCAGAAATATTACTAACTAAATATCTTGTGTGAACTTGTGAACTTGTGAACTTTCAAATGAAATAATTTAATATTATTATATATTGAAAAAAACAAAGATTTTTTTCCCCATCGGTTGTGAACCTGTTGTCTGTGAGAATGTGGTGGCTTATGTATCCATCAATATATGCAGATTTTATGGCCAGATGTTCAGCTGATGTAGAGACTATGGATAAATTCATCTACTCCAACACACAGCAGTGATAATTCAGAAATTTATTTAATAAATGCCAGTTCAGAACTGGTGATTCTGTTCCAGTGTATGTGACTACATTTTCTGGACCAGATAAATGTTTGTGATAGTGATGTACCTTGTTTCTTCCTCATCAACATGCCACTACATAGCATCGGTGCTCTGATTTTGGAAAAAATACAGAGGAGCAGCTCTTTTGCTACAGCAGAAAAATGTCAATAATGTCAATATTCTTAATATAAAAGTTCTTGAAATGATGAAAAAATGGTATTGGCCTCAGGGCATGAGAAAGGAGACACACATTATGTCCTAGGTCCTTAGGCATCTCTTGTGCCTGTGTAGAGCTGCCTGCTACCTAATTAACTCTCCTGTCTAAACTTTTGTGAGCTTTGGGTATTTGTTTGGTTGGTTTTGTTTGTTTGTTTATGGTTTTGGGGTTTTTTTGGCACGTGGTAACCCTATGAAAGTCACTTCTTCAAAGGTAAAGCAAATTTACCTTGATTTTGCTCTTTGTTCAAGAAAAACATTAGATATTCATTTTCAAGATAAATATAAGGTGGAGTCTTTAATAAAATTAATTATTCTTTTAATTTTCTAGCAGTGTTTCATACCTCCATTCTCCTGCTCTTTTCTGTCAATTAAACAAAGTTTTCCAATCCAGCCCTTGCCTGGAGTATTTTCATAAAACCTGCAGGTTCTTCTGATTCTGTTTTACTGTATGCACATCCAAGCACTTGGCTAAGTATTTCTTGCCGAGTAAAATTTAAATATTCATGGTATTTGGCCACTTTCAGTTGTCCCTCCCTAACTGCTCCTCTTCCAAACACAGAGACTTAATCAAAAGCCTCTAGGCTTAGAAGAGATAAGAGACTTTGCTTGCTTTGCTTCCAGTGCTTTGAGGCACTGGAACAGGTTGCCCACAGAACCTGTGAATGGCCCACCCTTCGGAGTGCTCAAGGCTGGGTTAGATGAAACTCTGAGCAATGTGGTCTTATGGTGCATAACTCTGTCAATGGAATGGGAAGCAGAACAAAATAGTCTTTAAAGTCCACTTCCATCCAGGCCATTCTTTGATTCTGTTACTGTTTCCTTTTTCCTCACAGCTTCTTATCTTAAAACTCCTAACCCTGCACTGGATCAACACCAAGCTGAGTCCTCTCAGACCTTCTCAGTGAACGGCTCCATTTGAAACAGGCTGAAGTGTTTTTTCTAAAAGAGTATCAGTGTTTGTGGAGTTAAATTGACTTTGTAGAATGGTTTTTT
Organism: Motacilla alba alba; assembly: GCF_015832195.1. NCBI lineage: Eukaryota > Metazoa > Chordata > Aves > Passeriformes > Motacillidae > Motacilla > Motacilla alba. The sequence continues at coordinate 51,449,150 of NC_052046.1, forward strand.
TTTACCCTTGCAGGGTGTCCTTGTTAACTCTGAGCTTTTGCTGTGAAAGCTGATAGCACATCAGCTGCTCAGCATTTGTGGGTAAGCAAGAACACACCTGGCCTCGCTAATGACTACTCAGCGCCACTTAAGGGCTGCTCAGAGGTGAAGGCTCTATTTACAAAGTAAAAATTGCACTAGTCTGAAACACAGCATACAGTTGCAATGAAATCTTAGTCAGAAGGCAATGCTCAGCATATTTTAGGATCCCAGCACCAAAAGTGATATCTGTGATAGTTTGCTTACGCACTACTGGTACTTGAAGCACCAAGACTTGTTAGCTATCCCATGACTGACCTTCAAGATTTCTATGTATCTTTCTCTCACCCTCCTGTTTTCTATGAGGGCACCTGTCTGATCTCTGAGATACATAGCAGCTACTGAAACCTCTTACGGAAAAGAGATTAGAAATTACTGGTGCTGAACATGAATCTGCTCTCAGGATGCTTGGCAATGTGTTAGCAGGATTAGGATCAAAGTATTTTCTTCCCCACTGGGCAGCAACCATGCTACTAACATGCTTTCAATGAAACAAGAAGTTCTGCCTCTGCAGGAATGATTTCTGGGATTTCTGGTGATCGTTAGCTACTATCACACATAAAGCCAAGCTGGGTTGAGGGTGTAGGCCATCCTCCAATTAAAGCAGCCTTTGTGGACTACAATGTCAAATACACAAGACAGAGATAAAACTGCTTAAAATTCCTGGAGTTTTTTTCTCTCCCTGATTTGCACACTTTAGTGTTAGTAAAGAAATAAAAGATTATTGTCTCTAGTTACAGTTTTATATCTGAGTAGTTTTGTTTGGATTTTAATTAATACCCAATAAAGGGTACAATAACTCATTGCAATGAACAGTTGAAAACATCCGTGGCCTGCTCTTGCAAGGCAGTGTGGCACACGTATTAATGACATTTTTTTTGTAGTTGAACATTTAAAATGTTTCTAAAATTTATCTTTACAAGCTAACTTGAGGTGTTATATTTTCATTCACCTAAGATTTTCTTTTTCAGAGAAGTTAAAAAACATTGCTATGTGAAAAAAGCATTTTGGAAAACGAAATGCTTTTCAATTTAAAGTTTCTGCAGAAACAGCTTGATTAATTTATAGGATCCTTAATCTCCTCCTAACTATAACAGCTAATTAATCTTGGAATAAATATGGCTTGCATACTGTATAGTACAGATGAGGCACAGGTATTAATTATTAATAGTCAGTGCTATAAGGCTGAAAGATAAGTACTCAGGGGAAAATATTTCCTAAAACTCAAATTGAAATATGCAAACAAATATAGGGGTGGCTATTTCCAGAAATATTAGCAATGACTAGGTGTTTATCTTCCCCTGACAGTCAGAGAGCATTAAGCACCTAATTCTTGTGTCTTTGAAACTCTCCACAAATTATAAAGTAACTCCTCTGTTTTCAGGAAGATTCGGCTAAATTGTGTACACGTTTGCAATCTTCCATCAACAGAAGGTCACAGCAGAAATCTGAGCTTGTAGAAACTGCCTGTCACTTCCATGACCTCCATGTGAAAGCCTAGATTGCTTAATTGCTGGATGTCTTTTCAAACTGTTTTTAACCCACGAAGGTCAGGTCTTAGTGACACATGTTTGATTTTGGACATGTTAGGTAAATCTGCATTCCTGGAGGTTTGAGAAATTTCATCCATGTTTTCCTTCTTTCACTATTCACATGGTTGGTATCAGAGTTTCATATTTGCAAATTAGCTTAATTTTTATCTGTGACTGCTTTGTTGTAATAGGTAATTAACTTTTCCAAACAGTTCTAATTGCTGATCTGGTCTGTGCTGATATTCCAGCTTGGTATTTCAAAAAGAAATATCAAGAAAACTGAGTTGTGTTTTTGCTAGATGAAAATGGTGCATACTCTTAACTTTCTGTATCCTGGAAACAGTACAGCATGGCTCACTGTCCAAGTCCCCCTTTGCTGTCTGAATCTTCATCTAGGACTGGCCTGATCCTGGTGGATGTGGGGTGGGTCCGTGGAAAGTGGACTTGTATATCTGTTTGCCTTGGTTTCCTATCTGTGAATTCATTCTGGATAATGTACCTACAAGCCATTGCGGGCTGTATAAGAATTCTTAAATCAGATTGTCTTTACCTTTTTATGAGCAACTCGCAGCCCCCGTTATTCAGAGTGAAACGTATAAATAATTTATATGTATTATCTAAAAAAAGAATGAAATGAGATAGATATTTCTGGTAACTCAGTGAAACCGTCATTGCTGATTCAATTCTGTTTCTTTCATCTTTCCCCTAAAAAGAGAGATTCTGGGAAAACAGAATAGGTAAAGAAATGTTGTAGGGTTGTTGTTGTGTTGTGGCTGTTGTTTGAAGTTTGAGGTTGTTGGCTTTTTGTTTTCTTTGTACCAGGGTTCCATATCAGTCTCTCAGTGATAAGTGAGCTTCAAACAGGAATATGTGGCAGAGCTTATCTCCCTACTACTGTAGACTATTTGTGTGTGAGTTTCTGAGCAACCATAGCACATAAACCATAGATATCTGAAAATGCTCATTCGATGGTATTTGTTTTTTCAAAAGTTCTCTTTCAGAAA